>NC_080074.1:24659192-24998777 GCF_949987535.1 Balaenoptera acutorostrata
TCTATTCACTGACAAAATCTCAAGTGAGGCTGTTTCTTTTGATTATTTCTTTTGATTATTACAGTATTTTGATTCACTTTGATTTCCTAATCCAAAATAGACAAATGATTTTCCTAGAACTTCCTATAATTGGAGGAAAGACTTACTCTTTTGTTAGGAAATCAGGTTCCAAAGTATTTTTGCCATTTTAATTCTCTTAGACCAAAAATATACATATTATTTTTCTTAAGAAAAATATGGAACATTCTAATTGTTTTTAGTTACAGAGCAAATTTTCCCACCCTCAGAAGAGAAACATACAAAGAACAGAAAAAGCATAAGAAAAGTTTAATTGAAATTCAATAATAAAAGCAAGAACTAATATAACAATTCGTTATTTTTACCTGTTCTTACAAATAGGTTGAATGCTGCCTTATTTATAAAAGTGATAACATGAGGCACAAAGAGACACACAGCAAGTACTCTGCAAAGAGACTGACCTTTAGCAATTTATTCCGGGCGTAATTTTCTGGCTTTAATTAGAGGTCAGTATTCCTTTCTGATGAATTCATAAATAATAATAAAAAGGCACCAGCTAGTCCCACCAGGCTTCGGGGTTCCAATTCTCTATAACAGCAAAGGGGATGGTTTTAAAAAGGCAAAATGCCAGTCATGAGATCTATGTGACTATTGACAAAATCCTGACAACAGCACTACAGTGAATCAATCAACAATGCAAAGAGCTGACCAAAACAGAAATGTGGAAACCTGCCCTTCTTTGCAGGCTGTGGGCTTTTGTGATAAAATCGCATGGCCTGACAAAATCTCCCTGCGTTGTCACATCACTGGCTTCCCGCACATGCCACCCTTATCAAAGTCCATTTTTGAATTCTAGAGTTTTGGAGCTTAAAACTATTCACAAAGTTTATGTTGAAAGAGAAAATTAAGGTTTCTTACTTATGGCTATGCTCACCCTCTACCCTCTTCCTTGAAAGAGATTTTTTTTTTCCAAGTTCCTAAAAATATGTTAACTGAACAGTTTGTGTCCTATGAGTTGATGAGTCAATTAATAGCTTATATTTTCATCATGTTGCTGCTCATTACCAGCTCTTTCAGGTAGCTGTGTTTAATTATTAGAGTCCAGAAATGAATTGAAAACCAACACTCCCAACTAATGCTGCTTGGTTTCCTATTATAAGCATTTTAAAAAATCTTTATAAATCACTAGATTAAATAACAAACAATTGTTGGTGTTCTTCCAATTACAGCACCTCCAGCAAAAACTCCAATATACAGAAGTGAGTTGAATTATGATTAATTTATTAATGGATTTGGAACAGCATATAATGAGGTTGTAGCTATTGAATCCACTTAAATGTATTTAAATAATCAGATTTCAGAGAGTTTTAAAAATTAAGCTAACTTTTCCCTAAGAGAACTCAAAATCAAGGAAGCAGAGAAGGAAGTAATCAGACAAGCGGTGGCTGGCCAGCCCACAGAGGCACTTGAGACAATCACACAGCTTTGGGAAAGAGCCTACCCACCACCTACCTCCTGCTGGTTACATTAGGAGCGCTTACCTCTGCCCAACACAATGGGTGATCTGATGCAATCATTCTAATGTGATGGACCAGAACGAGGAGGTCAGACAGGCTCCTGGAGATCTAGACAGTTTCTTAAGTGTAGGGGGGGTGGGGGGGGATAGAGGGTGGACTGACTTTTGTGGTAAATTCTGCTTTTTCCATCTCTAATATCTGTAACCCAGCTGTAAGGAAAATACAGTGTCTGTTCTTGTGATGAAAGCAAGTATTAAATAGGTTAATATTATTTGTTTCTAAGAAAAGTTACCATTACTGGCATATCATTTGTGGTCTATTTCTGAACATTTAAATGGCTTCTTAATGTATTTTATTCATTAAGAGAAATAGTGGTATGTCAAAAAATTACATGTAAGTTGCCCATCAAGTAGTCATGGAGAGAGAGATGAACATTTACACTATTATTTTTTGTCAGTTCCAGATTTAAATAATTAATTAGGGCTTGAAGCCTGATTTTAATCTCACACATGTCATTCCTCACTCCCCTATATATTGTCCTTTGTAGGATTTGTACAATTGTAAGAAATTAATTGTGTGATTATTTTTTTAATGACTGTATACCTGCAAGAACACAAAAATTCCTGAAGTCACAGACTTAGGGAATTAGTCACAAGTCTTATCTATGGCTTTATTGCCAGGGCCAAGCACAGTGCCCGCACACAGCAGAAACTCGGAAAGTTCCTATTCTCCATTCAAGAGACAAACATTGGCAGAATGGATGAAAACACATGATCCAAGTATATGCTGTCTACAAGACTCACTTGAGATCCAAAGACACAAACAGGTTGAACATGAAAGCATGGAAAAAGATAGTCCATGCAAATAGTAACCAAAAGAGAGCCAGGGGAGCTGTCCTAATATGGGACAAACAGACTTGAAAACAAAAAAAAGGTTACAAGAGACAAAGGACATTATATATTAATAAAAGGTTCAATACAGCAAGAAGATATAACAATTATAAACATTTCTGCACCTAATGACAGGCCATCAAAATATGTGAAGCAAAAACCGACAGAATTGAAGGGAAAAATAGGCAGTTCCATAATAATAGTTGGAGACTTCAATACCCCACTCACAATAATGAGAAGAACAACGAGACAGAAGATAAATAAAGAAACTGAGAAATTACACAATACAATAAACCAACTAGATCAAATAGACATACACAGACCTACTCAACAACAACAGAACCCACGCGCTTCTCAAATGTACACGGGACATTTTCCAAGATAGACCGAATGGTAGCCCACAAATGAAGTGTCAATAGATAGTAAGAAGTTTCTGCACCCAATTTCCAATGTGCGGGGGTGGTTTCCCACCCAACCAATTCTTGGACACCAGTTCAACTCAATTCTGAAGCTATCTACCTGGAGGTAGTATCAGATCCTACAAGTTAAGGGCTCAGTCCTACAAGACTGACCCCCACACCACTTCAAATGCCAACTGAAAGTCCAGATTATCACCTGTGCTTCTGACCACCCAGCTACAGATCTGAGGTTCCAACGACCCCCTCCTTGGGTTTGATTAATTTGTTAGAGTGGCTCACAGAATGCAGAGAAACATTTTACTTACTAGATTATCAGTTTATTATGATAGAATATAACTCAGGACTATAGCCAGACAGAAAAGACGCATAGGGCAAGGTATGGGGAAAGGGCACGGACCTTCCATGCCCTCCCCAAGAGTGCCACTCTCCCCAGATTTCTACGTGGAGATAGGCAAAGATTTTTTAGACAGAAACCTGAAAGCACTAACCATATTTTTTTTTAAAAAAGGATATAATGGACTTCGTTAAAATTAAAACCTTCTACTCCTCAAAGGATACATTATGAAAATCAATAAGCAAATTACAGGCCAGCATTACCCTGATACCAAAACCAGACAAAGACTTTAAAGAAAAGACTAAAACCCATCTTCCCTTATGATCAAAAAAGCAAAAATAGTTATCAAATATTAGCAAAAATAACCCAATGAAAATGGGCAGAAGTCTTAAGCAGAAACCTTACAAAAGAAAATACATGAATGAGCAACAAACACATGAAAAAGCACTGAACATCATTAGTCAACAGGAAAACACAAACTAAAATCACAATGAAATCTCACTTGAACTTCTGATAAGTACTCAAGCTTAATATATCCACAATGTAACAATTTCTACCCTCCCCTCCTTTGAACTCTATCTCCTCTAGGCCTCGCTAATTCAATACTAGCTCCAGCTCTTGGTTTCTCAAGCCATCAGTTACTCAGGTCACAAAGTTCAGGAGTCATCCCTGATTCCTCCCTGTCCTTCCACAGTTTCCCCACTCTCAGCCAATTATTTAGCAAGTCCTGCCAGTTATCACTCCAAAGTAGATGCCAATTCTTCCAAAACTTTCCCTCTCCATGTCTTGGTCCAAGCCACCATCTTATTTTGCCAGAATTACTGCTACAACCTCCTAATTGAACTCCTTGTTATATATTTGCTCCATGTCCATCCAATAGCGTAAATCAAACTATGTTTCTTACCCTTCTTAAAACTCTTCAATGTTTTCCCTTGGCACCTAAAATAAAATCCGGCTTCCTTTGCAATGCCTAGAGGGTACCACATAACCTGCCCCCTGCCTGCTCTCTCACTGGTCACAAGCCATCCCTATCCTTCAGGCCACCCCTACTGTGAGCTCCAGCCATCCTCCTTTTCTGCTCCTTGTGCCTGCCACACCTATTTTTTCCCCTTTGGGCCTTTGCCCTTGAGATTCCTCTCTCTGGAGCACTCTCCCCCCTCGTTCTTCCACTTATCCCTCATGTTTCAACTCCAACATCACCTCCCACTTATCTTAGAGATTCTTAACTATTCAGTCCTCTCTTCTATCTTCCCCACTGGAATACAAACTCCATGAGGCAGGGGCCTCAACTGTCTTGTTCACTTTGGTAAGTCCAGGACAGAGCACTAGATCAGGCACATGGTAGGCTCTCAATAAATGCCTACTGAGTGAATAAATACACAGGTAATTTAAAATTAACAAGCAGTAATGTTCCAGTTTCCTGGACATTCAGAATTTGCTTGGCTAGATTTTCTAGTTTGTATTTTTCTGGTTGCCTCATTCCTGATTTACTTCACATTTTAAACTTCTCTAAGTGCATTTATGCTACAGCAGTACTCTCACTGGTGCTAATTTAGTATCATCTGTAGATTTCATTAGTTTATTGTTTACTGCCTATTGAAGATCATTAATGAAGATGTTAAATAAGAAGAAAGCAACATCATTCCTTATGTGCAGCAGTAGAATAACTAATCACTTAGCAAATGCTGAAAAAAGCATCTAAAAAAAAGTTTTTCTGCATATATAGAGAGACTCTCCTGAAAATATTAAGCAAAATTTATTTCATTCAAGTCATTCAGTCATTCCTTCCTTCCTTCATTCATTCATACAAATATTCAAAACCTTCATTTAAGCAGTAAGGCCATGGAGAAAGGAAGAAGAAAACAAATTAACTAGTTTACAAGGACCTAGCTATCCAGTCTGTTGATTCCATTGTGGAAATACAGTCAATCCTCATTACTTACCAGTTCTGTAACTGCAAATTCCTCTATTCTCTAAAATGTATTTGTAACCCCAAAATCAATACTCTTGGTGCTTTTGTGGTCGTTCACAGACATGTAAAATGCACTGAAATTTTCGAGTTTCCTGATGTGCATGTTCTCAGCAACAATCTGAGACAGGACTCTGCCTTCTTGCTTCCACTCTCACACTGCCAACAACTGTTCTTTTTCAATTTAGTGCCACATTTTTCACACTTGTGTCCTTTTGTTGCTGATTTTGATGTTTAAAATGTCCTCTAAGTGTAGTGCTATAGTGCTATCTAGTGATCCTAAGCACAGAAGGCTGTGATGAGCCTTATGGAGAAAATAAGTGTGTCAGATAAGCTTCATTTAGGCATGAGTTATAGTGTTGTAGGCTGTGAGTTCAATGTTAATAAACCAACAATATATAAACTATATATTATATAAGGTGTCTTTAGACAGAAACACTCATTAAACAAGGTTTGGTATCAACTGGTTAGCGAAAATGTTGGGACCACAGGCTCTCAGGAACCTAACCCTGTACTTCCCCCAGGAGCAGTGGTTCAATATTTGCTAATTCAGTGTTCAAGATGACTTTGTAGAACATAACCACAGCGGATAATGAGAACTGACTCTATGCATAACATGCTCTGGGAGTATGCATTATTCAAGGGTGGCTTCATAAAGGAAGAATGGTTAAGTAAACATTTAATTAGAAGTTCAAAATGGGGTGGAGGTGTAGACAATGACATGTGCAGTGAAGATGGAAGGGCATTCCAGGCAGAAGGAACAACACATACAGAGGCACAGAGCAGGGGTCAACAAGCTACAGCCTCTGGGTCAAATCCAGCCCTCACCTACTTTTGTAAATAAAGTTTTACTGGAACACAGACATGCCCATTTGTTTATTTATTGTCTGTGTCTGTTTCCAGCTCCTGGCACAGAGGCACCAGAGGCACAGAGCATTTAGAGAAAGAAAAGTAATTTGTAGCAAATTGTTCAAGTGGGAGAGGGACAGTAAGTGAAGACAGAGAGTTGGCAGGAGTCCGATGATGAGTAACCTCAAGGGCCAGGCAAAAGGCCTACAAAGGGGAGTGTATGTTAGGTTACTGGATGCACTGCAGACTGCAGAGGAGAGAGACTAGAGGCTGGGAGACGAGCTAGTGGGCTATGGAAATAGTCCAGCTGAGAGAAGATGGGCACTAAAGTGAGAGGGGGGCAATTTGAAAAACTTTTAAGGAGACATAAGTCATTATAGCGTTGTGAACATTTTGACTTGGAAGAGTGCAAAAAAGAGGGAGGAACAGATAATGATTCCTGGGCCTGAATCTGATGAACCAGTGAATGATGGTGCCATATTCCAAGACTCCCAAGATTTCAGAGGAAGAGTTTTGAGAGAGGGGAAGAATAGGATTTGGGTATTGGACATTTTGAACTTGAGATGACACTGAGATATCCAAATGTAGATGTCCTGTGAGCAACTGTATATACAGATCTATAGAAATAGGGAGAGAAGTCTTCATTGAATAAACAGCTTTGGAAGTCATCAGATGATAATGAAAACCTGCTTGCAGTTAGCTTGCTTAAAGAAAGCACAAATGATGAGAGACATAGGGCAGGAGGAAGGATGAAAGAATTGACCCATTAGAGGACAACAGCCAGGCATGGGTAGAGTAAGACCTTGCCAATAGTTTGCGATAGCGTTTAAGCATAGGAAGAAAAAGTGATATCTCAGGCATCACCTGGATTTGAATCCTTATCTGATATGGGTGAGTCAAACTCTATACAGTTATGTCTTCTGAGTCCTCTTTAATCTTAACTAAAGACAGCTAAACACGGGAGCGAGCAGTGTGGCGGTCACACAGGTACAACACTGTGCTACATCAGGGCCTATGGAAAATCCTTAGACAAGCCAGGCGGTTGACAGGGTCCTGGTGCTCCAGCCGGGTGTCAGGCCTCAGCCTCTCAGGTGGGAGAACCGAGTTCAGGACATTGGTTCACCAGAGACCTCCCAGCCCCACGTAATATCAAACGGTGAAAGCTCTCCCAGAAATCTCCATGTCAACACTAAGACCCAGCTCCACTCAACAACCAGCAATTTCCAGTGCTGGACACCCCATGCCAAACAACTAGCAAGACAGGAACACAACCCCACCCATTAGAAGAGAGGCTGCCTAAAATCATAGTACGTTCACAGACACCCCAAAACACACCACCGGACTCAGTCCTGCCCACCAGAAAGACAAGATCCAGCTTCATCCAACAGAACACAAGCACCAGTCCCCTCCACCAGGAAGCCTACACAACCCACTGAACCAACCTGACCCACTGGGGGCAGACACCAAAAACAACGGGTACTACGGACCTGCAGCCTGAGAAAAGGAAACCCCAAACACAGTAAATTAAGCAAAATGGGAATACAGAGGAACACACAGCAGATGAAGGAGCAAGGTAAAAACCCACCAGACCAAACAAATGAAGAGGAAATAGGCAGTCTACATGAAAAAGAATTCAGAGTAATGATAGTAAAGATGATCCAAAATCTTGGAAATAGAATGGAGAAAATACAAGAAACGCTTAACAAGGAACTAGAAGACCAAAAGAGCAAACAAACAATGATAAACAACACAATAAATGAAATTAAAAATTCACTAGAAGGACTCAATAGCAGAATAACTGAGGCAGAAGAACGAATAAGTGACCTGGAAGATAAAATAGTGGAAATAACTACCACAGAGCAGAATAAAGAAAAAAGAAAGAAAAGGATTGAGGACAGTCTCAGAGAACTCTGGGACAACATTAAACACACCAACATTCAAATTATAGGGGTCCCAGAAGAAGAAGAAAAAAAGAAAAGGTCTGAGAAAATATTTGAAGAGATTATAGTTGAAAACTTCCCTAACATGGGAAAGGAAATAGTCAATAAAATCCAGGAAGCTCAGAGAGACCAACACAGGATAAATCCAAGGAGAAACATGCCAAGACACATATTAATCAAACTATCAAGAATTTAAAAAAAAAGAAGAAATGTTAAAAGCAGCAAGGGAAAAGCAACAAATAACATACAAGGGAATCCCCATAAGGTTAACAGCTGATCTTTCAGCAGAAACTCTGCAAGCGAGAAGAGAGTGGCAGGACATACTTAAAATGATGAAAGGGAAACGCCTACAGCCAAGATTACTCTATCCAGCAAGGATCTCATTCAGATTCGACAGAGAAATTAAAGCCTTTACACACAAGCAAAAGCTAAGAGAATTCAGCACCACCAAATCAGCTTTACAACAAATGCTAAAGAAACTTCTCTAGGCAGGAAACACAAGAGAAGGAAAACACCTATAATAACAAACCCAAAACAATTAAGAAAATGGTAATAGGAACATACATATCAATAACTACCTTAAATGTAAATAGATTAAATGCTCCCACCAAAAGACATAGACTGGCTGAATGGATACAAAAACAAAACCCATATATATGTTGTCTACCAGAGACCCACTTCAGACCTAGGGACACATCCAGACTGAAAGGGAGGGGATGGAAAAAGATATTCCATGCAAATGGAAATCAAAAGAAAGCTGGAATAGCAATTCTCATAGCAGATAATACAGTCTTTAAAATAAAGACTATTACTAGAGACAAAGAAGGACACTACATAATGATCAAGGGATCAATCCAAGAAGAAGATATAACAATTGTAAATATTTATGCACCCAACATAGGAGCACCTGAATACATAAGGCAAATGCTAGCAGCCATAAAAGGGGAAATCAACAGTAACACAATCATAGTAGGGGACTTTAACACCCTACTTTCACCAATGGACAGATCATCCAAAATGAAAATGAGGAAACACAAGCTTTAAATGATACATTAAACAAGATGGACTTAATTGATATTTATAGAACATTCTATCCAAAAAGGGCAGAATACACTTTCTTCTTGAGTGCTCATGGAACATTCTCCAGGATAGATCTTAACTTGGGCCACAAATCAAGCCTTGGTAAATTTAAGAAAACTGGAATCGTATCAAGTAACTTTTCTGATCACAATGCTATCAATTACAGGGGAAAATCTGTAAAAAATACAAACACATGGAGGCTAAAGAATACACCACTTAATAACCAGGAGACCACTGAAGAAATCAAAAAGGAAATCAAAAAGTACCGAGAAACAAATGACAATGAAAACACGATGATGCAAAACCTATGGGATGCAGCAAAAGCAGTTCTAAGAGGGAAGTGTATAGCAATACAATCTTACCTCAAGAAACAAGAAACATCTCAAATAAACAACCTAACCTTACACCTAAAGTAATTAGAGAAAGAAGAACAAAAAAACCCCAAAGTTAGCAGGAGGAAAAAAAATCATAAATATCAGATCAGAAATAAATGAAACAGAAACAAAGAAAAAAATAGCAAAGGTCAATAAAACTAAAAGCTGGTTCTTTGACAAGATAAGCAAAATTGATAAACCATTAGCCAGACTCATCAAGAAAAAAAGGGGAGAAGACTCAAATCAATAAAATTAGAAATGAAAAGAAGTAACAACTGACACTGCAGAAATACAAAGGATCATGACAAATTATTACGAGCAACTATATCTCAATAAAATGGACAAATTGGAAGAAATGGATAAATTCTTAGAAAAGCACAACCTTCTGAGACTGAACCAGGAAGAAATAGAAAATATAAACTGACCAATCACAAGCACTGAAATTGAAACTGTGATTAAAAATCTTCCAACAAACAAAAGACAAGGAACAGATGGCTTCACAGCGAATTTTATCAAACATTTACAGAAGAGCTAAGACCTATCCTTCTCAAACTCTTCCAAAATATAGCAGAGGGAGGAACACTCCCAAACTCATTCTACGAGGCCACCCTCACCCTGATACCCAAACCAGACAAAGATGTCACAAAAAAAGAAAACTGCAGGCCAATATCACTGATGAACATAGATGCAAAAATCCTCAACAAAATACTAGCAAACAGAATCCAACAACACATTAAATGGATCATACACCATGATCAAGTGGGGTTTATCCCAGGAATACAAGGATTCTTTAATATATGCAAATCAATGAATGTGAAAAACCATATTAACAAACTGAAGGAGAAAAACCATATGATCATCTCAATAGATAAAGAAAAAGCTTTTGACAAAAGTCAACACCCATTTATGATAAAAACCCTCCAGAAAGTAGGCATAGAGGGAACTTACCTCAACATAATAAAGGCCATATATGACAAACCAACAGCCAAAATCGTTCTCAATGGTGAAAAACTGAAACCATTTCCTCTAAGATCAGGAACAAGACAAGGATGTCCACTCTCACTATTATTCAACATAGTTTTGGAGGTTTTAGCCACAGCAATCAGAGAAGAAAAAGAAACAAAAGGAACCCAAACTGGAAAAGAAGTAAAGCTGTCACTATTTGCAGATGACATGATACTATACATAGAGAATCTTAAAGATGCTACCAGAAAACTACTAGAGCTAATCAATGAATCTGGTAACGTAGCAGGATACAAAATTAATGCACAGAAATCTCTTGCATTTCTATACACTAATGATAAAAAATCTGAAAGAGAAATTAAGTAAACACTCCCATTTACCATTGCAACAAAAAGAATAAAATACCGAGGAATAAACCTACCTAAGGAGACAAAAGACCTGTATGCAGAAAACTATAAGACACTGATGAAACAAATTAAAGATGATACCAACAGATGGAGAGATATACCATGTTCTTGGATTGGAAGAATCAATATTGTGAAAATGACTATACTATCCAAAGCAATCTACAGATTCAGTCCAATCCCTATCAAACTACCAGTGGCATTTTTCACAGAACTAGAACAAAAAATTTCACAATCTGTACGGAAACACAAAAGACCCTGAATAGCCAAGGCAATCTTGGGAAAGAATAATGGAGCTGGAAGAATCAGGCTCCCGGACTTCAGGTTATACTACAAAGCTACAGTAATCAAGACAGTGTGGTACTGGAATAAAAACAGAAATATAGATCAATGGAACAGAATAGAAAGCCCAGATATAAACCCACGCACATACGGTCACCTTATTTTTGATAAAGGAGGCAAGAATATACAATGGAGAAAAGACAGCTTCTTCAATAAGTGGTGCTGGGAAAACTGGACAGCTACAGATAAAAGAATGGAATTAGAACACTCCTTAACGCCATATACAACAATACACTCAAAATGGATTAAAAACCTAAATGCAAAGCCAGACACTATAAAACTCTTAGAGGAAAACATACGCAGAAGACTCTATGACATAAATCACAGCAAGATCCTTTTTGACCCATCTCCTAGAGAAATGGAAATAAAAACAAATAAACAAATGGGACCAAATGAAACTTAAAAGCTTTTGCACAGCAAAGGAAACCATAAACAAAATGAAAAGACAACCCTCAGAATGGGGGAAAATATTTGCAAATGAAGCAACTGACAAAGGATTAATCTCCAAAATTGACAAGCAGCTCATGCAGCTCAATATCAAAAAAACAAACAACCCAATCCAAAAATGGGCAGAAGACCTAAATAGACATTTCTCCAAAGAAGATATACAGATTGCCAACAAAGACATGAAAGGATGCTCAACATCACTAATCATTAGAGAAATGCAAATCAAAACTACAATGAGATATCATCTCACACCAGTCAGAATGGCCATCATCAAAAAATCTACAAACAATAAATTCTGGAGAGGGTGTGGAGAAAAGGGAACCCTCTTGCACTGTTGGTGGGAATGTAAATTGATACAGCCACTATGGAGAACAGTATGGAGGTTCCTTAAAAAGCTAAAAATAGAACTACTACATGACCCAGCAATCCCACTACTGGGCATATACCCTGAGAAAACCATAATTCAGTAAGAGTCATGTACCACAATGTTCATTGCAGCTCTATTTACAATAGCCAGGACATGGAAGCACCCTAAGTGTCGACAGATGAATGGATAAAGAAGATGTGGCACATATATACAATGGAATATTACTCAGCCATAAAAAGAAACAAAATTGAGTTATTTGTAGTGAGGTAGATGGACCTAGAGACTGTCATACAGAGTGAAGTAAGTCAGAAAGAGAAAAACAAGTGCCGTATGCTAACACATTTACATGGAATCTTAAAAAAACCAAAATGGTTCTGAAGAACCTAGGGTCAGGACAGGAATAAAAATGCAGACATAGGGAATGGACTTGAGGACACGGGGAGGGGAAGGGTAAACTGGGACAAAGTGAGAGAGTGGCATGGACTTATATATACTACCAAATGTAAAATAGATAGCTAGTGGGAAGCAACCGCATAGCACAGGGAGATCAGCTCGGTGCTTTGTGTTCACCTAGAGGGGTGGGATAGGGAGGGTGGGAGGGAGACGCAGGAGGGAGGAGATATGGGGATGTATGTATATGCATAGCTGATTCACTTTGTTACACAGCAGAAACTAACACACCATTGTAAACCAATTATACTCCAATAAAGATGTTAAAAAATAAATAAATAAAAAATAAAGACAGCTAAACCCATTCCACAGCTTCAAACCAGAATTAAGAGAGCTCTGCAAGCTCACACTTTGCGCAAGTTCCCAAATTCAAGGTCCATTGAAACTACTTGGAGTGTTTTCGCACTGCCGGAGGGGGGAGAGAGGAGGTATCAAAACATGGCTTGTGTTAGTACTGCTCTGTGTTAAATGACCAAGTAGGAATTAACATCTCTTTTTCAAAGACACAGGGAATCTGAAGTATTTTATTGAACTCTTGTTGTGTATTGGGCACAGTGCTGGGTACAATCACAGAACATTTAAGCTGAGGTGCTCTTAGGGTACACCTACTTCAGGGGTTACAGACTGTGCTCTTCAGAGTCCTAGGCAATCTTTCCTGGGTGCCAGATCCCATTCTTTATGGCAGAGCCCAGCTATCTGCTTACCAAACCCATTTCTTATTGTCTGTCCTGAGTACAGAGGAAGATCACATTTCCCAGCCTCCCTTGCAGTTAGGTGTGACAGAATTGATGCTCCTACTTCCAGGCCTGGACCATAAACAACCTCCCATGGGTAATCCTCTCTCTCTTTTCCCATTTTCTAGTTGGAGTCGATACCTAGAGCTGCCTTGGAGCCCCCATGTTGAGGGTGGCAGAGACTCTCTCTATCGGCTGAGTAATAATCCAGAGAGAGATCTAACCCCTCAACCCCTAATCTTGGCTATAAATTGATTTTATGTGAGTGGGAAATAAACTATTTTGTTCCATTGCTAAGATTCAGGGTCATTTGTACAGTACTAATGTTAATATCTTAACTAAACATTCCTTCTTCAATCTACATAGCACTGTATTTATCATTTTTACATAAAGGGTTTCACATAAGCATGTGTTTAAAGACAGAAAAGATTACACTATGAATAATGTTAGAAAACTATGGTTCTAATTTAACCTTTCCATTTTAAAAGATGTGCTGACATTCAGGCTGTTTAGATATCTTGCCAAGGCTACCCACTGACTACCTAAATACTGGCTTAGGGAGAAGTTCCCCCATGAAATCAGTGGTACATATGGTGTCATTTGATCGAAACACTAAAAGACACTAAATTGAAGTGAAATATAATGATTGCTTAATTGATCTATCTAACCCTGCTAGAAACAGAATTAAAAAACTGGCCTGATGAGTGAATGTTCTAGCCTTCTTCTCTTGACTTAACATTTTTTAGGTACTTGAGGTTCTCCTAGCTTCTTTTCTGAGCTTCATCATATACTTTGACAAAAGGATTTTTGTCTTTGGAGCTTTATTTCAAAAAATTAAGCAGTTATTTGAAAGCAGCTGAACTCAATATTCAAGAGACATCCAATCAATGTCAACTAAATATGCTCTAAGCATTGTACTGTGTCCTGGGGATATAAAGATGAATGGTTCTGACCCTCAAAGGGCCCCTGGCCTAGTAGGTGAGACAGACACACAATCAAAACACTGCAAAATAGTGAGATGTTAACAAATACATGCAAACTACAGGAATACCAAAGATAGAGCTATGGCTATTTGATATTCCATAGGTTTCATATAATTTAAGGTCCTAGAGGATCTTATTTATCACAAAGACTATTCATCAACAGCTAGGAATAAGACCCAAGAGAACAGTAATGAGACTATTATTTACGACCACCAGGCAGCACCTTCATATTGATTGTAACCACCATTACTGATGAATTTCTACTTTTTAATCATAAAAGAATGAAGATTGCATAAAGTTCTTCACCAGTGAAATACAAGAGAAGACCAAAACTTTGGGGTTAAAATACTTGTGGATTCTACCAGTTTCTATTGCACCAGAGAGATGTGATGAATTTCTGTACTTTGTCTATCATTGGGATGGAAAAGAGTAATAGAATTTTAGAGACCGAAAGGACCTTAGAGATCATCTAATCCAACAAGATGAATAAACTTTTCTTTTCCATTGCCAATAAACTGGCAAAATCTGATGAATACAACTCTTTTGAGTCATAGGTGGTTTGATGAATTGAGATGGCCATGTTCAGCTAAGACACTAGAATTTCTCCACACCACAAAAAATGAACTTTTTTCATAAACAGTCAATTTAAGTTAGGTAGCTTTCATCACTTTTATAAACATACTATCAATGTGGGAGCAAAAACAATGCACCCAGAAAGAGAAATAGATGAACTTTTACTTAGTTTCCCTTTGAGACTTTAACAGAAAATGTCGCAATTCCCTACTTATACTTTTTTTTTAAAAGAAATTATTATTGAAAATGACTGTAGCCTATTTTCAAGAAGGTACTGTGAAATGCACTTAAGACACAAGGATTTCTCAATGCTTGATGATCTTTGTCTAACAATAATCAGACAGCAATCAGATTTTTAAAAATTTTCTACCTTCAACAACAACTTTGAGGCCATGTCAAAAGAAAAGGTTGTGGTTCTAGATGTCCAGGTGTGTGACAGCACATACTGTCAAACCCCAGGGCTTCTGCTTTTCCTTTGAGTACGAAGTTATCCTGGTCACCATCATTCTTTTAATCAAAGACATTTTTAAAAAACATTTCACTCACAAGGAAAGCAGTTTTCTAGAGGCTAAGTGGGGTTCATCAGATGTTCTCAAACCTGGCTGAGAACCACCAGAAGGGGCTTTTAAAAAATACAGATTACCAAATCCTACCCCCAACTACTGATTAAATAGGTCATAGATGGGACCTGAGAACATGGAATTTTTTTACCTTTAAGCTTTCCAGGTGTATACATGGGTTTGGGATCCAATAATGCAAATAATCAAATCTTTTAATAGCAAAAACATTATTTGCATCCTTATCTACTGGATGCAAAGTTTAAGATGATATAATTTATCAAAGAAAAAGCCTTTTGCTTTATTGTATCAAAAATAATTAAGAGGGCTCAGACTACAATTGTCTCCTAAGAAACAGTATCTCCAGGATAAATGATGCAAAAGCAAATACTTTGTTACCTCAAAACACTCTCTGGACATATTGCTGTAATTCTGTAGTTGAATATATTTGACAAAACTAGGCGTTGAAAGAATTCATTTACATTATATTTTGGTTGTGTCAGTAACCTTTTCTTTTCCTTTTCTTATGGGTGACCATTAGCTTTCCATAGCAGGCACGATGGCTTGCTTTCTATCCTCTCAGGGGAGGCTACTGCTTATTTTGTTTTTGGTGCATTGTACTATCTTTCCGGCCAGAGGCACAATTACAAATCACCCTATAAGTTGCTTTCATGACTAGAGCTCCAAGGGGGATTCAACAAGATTTCTGTATGTAATTACCCAATTGGAAGTTAGCCAGATTCCCAGGACTGCAGCCCTTACACTTGTGAACAGAACTCTTTGATTGTTAATAATCACACGCAGTCAGCTACCTGGTATTTAGAAATCCTTAGAAAGCAACTTAATGCTCCATGAAAAACATGGGGGCTGATCACAAGAGGAGTAGTATTTTCACAGAGTTACCTATTGGGGGTAGGTCCCACCAGCTGATAATATAGCCAACTGGTATTCAAAGTCATCTGTTTCTGCATTCAAGGTGTTTAATAATTGAGTGCTGGCACAAATGTGTACTTCTTTGAATTTTCTCAAAATTCATTTCTCTGAGAAATTCCACACCTTTCACATGGCTTTATTTCTATCTGTTACGTGTGTCATTCTTCTTCCTTTTCAGTGACAATGTTGTTAACAGTACAGCTATCTGTGAGCACGAGAGTGGCACAAGGTGTCAAAATGTACTCTAATGATTTTTCTCATTGAACGCTTCTGATTAGTGGCAAGGGGCAACTATTGACACTGCTTGTTGCCATTTGCCACTCCAATTTTTTTTTTTTAACTCACAGAATGAGTCTCGCCTCTTTTTACTCTGGTCAGGTTATCAGAAGTGGCCTTCAGTGAGATCTGGTGCTGTTTCAAACCACTAAGCACATCGTGGTTCAGTGGGTTTTCAGTATAGGTATTAAGGCATCATGCTGTCATAACCTTCATCCAAAAGTAAAGGTCCTGGGGAGATTAACCAAGATGGCGGAGTAGAAGGACGTGCTCTCACTCCCTCTTGCGAGAGCACCAGAATCACAACTGGCTGCTGGACAATCATTGACAGGAAGACCCTGGACTTCACCAAGGAGGACACCCCACGTCCAAGGACAGAGGAGAAGCCACAGTGAGACGGTAGGAGGGGCGCAATCAGAGTAAAATCAAATCCCATAACTGCTGGGTGGGTGACTCACAGACTGGCGAACACTTATACCACAGAAGTCCACCCACTGGAGTGAAGGTTCTGAGCCCCACCTCAGGCTTCCCAACCTGGGGGTCCGGCAAAGGGAGGAGGAATTCCTAGAGAATCAGACTTTGAAGTCTAGTGGGAATTGATTGCAGGACTGTGACAGGACTGGGGGAAACAGAGACCCCACTCTTGGAGGGCACACACAAAGTAATGTGTGCATCGGGACCCAGGGGAAGGAGCAGTGACCCTGGGGGAGACTGAACCAGACGTACCTGCTGGTGTTGAGGGGTCTCCTGCAGAGGCGAGTGGTGGCTCTGTTTCACCGTGGGGATAAGGACACTGGCAGCAGAGGTCCTGGGAAGTTCTCCTTGACGTGAGCCCTCCCAGAGTCTGCCATTAACCCCACCAAAGAGCACGGGTAGGCTCCAGTGTTGGGTTGCCTCAGGCAAAACAACCAACAGGGAGGGAACCCAGCCCCACCCATCAACAGTCAAGTGGATTAAGGTTTTACTGGGCTCTGATCGCCACAGCAACAGGGAGGGAACCCAGCCCCACCCATCAACAGTCAAGTGGATTAAGGTTTTACTGAGCTCTGACCGCCACAGCAACAGTCAGCTCTACCCATCACCAGAGCCTCCCATCAAGCCTCTTAGATAGCCTCAACCACCAGAGGGCAGACAACAGAAGCAAGAAAAACTACAATCCTGCAGCCTGTGGACCAAAAACCACAGTTACAGAAAGACAGAGAAGATGAAAAGGCAGAGGGCTATGTACCAGATGAAGGAACAAGAAAAAACCCCAGAAAAACAACTAAATGAAGTGGAGATAGGCAACCTTCCAGAAAAAGAATTCAGAATAATGATAGTGAAGATGATCCAGGACCTCGGAATAAGAATGGAGGCAA
The DNA here is from genome assembly GCF_949987535.1 of Balaenoptera acutorostrata. Lineage (NCBI taxonomy): Eukaryota > Metazoa > Chordata > Mammalia > Artiodactyla > Balaenopteridae > Balaenoptera > Balaenoptera acutorostrata. Next base: position 24,676,970 of record NC_080074.1, read on the forward strand.
AGATTGAGAAGATGCAAGAAATGATTAACAAAGACCTAGAAGAATTAAAGAACAAACAAACAGAGATGACCAATACAATAACTGAAATGAAAACTACACTAGAAGGAATCAATAGCAGAATAACTGAGGCAGAAGAACGGATAAGTGACCTGGAAGACAGAATGGTGGAATTCACTGCTGCGGAACAGACTAAAGAAAAAAGAATAAAAAGAAATGAAGACAGCCTAAGAGACCTCTGGGACAACATTAAACGCAACAACATTCGCATTATAGGGGTCCCAGAAGGAGAAGAGAGAGAGAAAGGACCAGAGAAAATATTTGAAGAGATTATAATCGAAAACTTCCCTAACATGGGAAAGGAAATAGCCACCCAAGTCCAGGAAGCGCAGAGAGTCCCATACAGAATAAACCCAAGGAGAAACACGCCGAGACACATAGTAATCAGAGTGGCAAAAATTAAAGACAAAGAAAAATTATTGAAAGCAGCAAGGGAAAAACGACAAATAACATACAAGGGAACCCCCATAAGGTTAACAGCTGATTTCTCAGCAGAAACTCTGCAAGCCAGAAGGGAGTGGCATGAAATACTTAAAGTGATGAAAGGGAAGAACCTACAACCAAGATTACTCTACCCAGCAAGGATCTCATTTAGATTTGATGGAGAAATCAAAAGCTTTACAGACAAGCAAAAGCTAAGAGAATTCAGCACCACCAAACCAGCTCTACAACAAATGCTAAAGGAACTTCTCTAAGTGGGAAACACAAGAGAAGAAAAGGACCTACAAAAACAAACCCAAAACAATTAAGAAAATGGTCATAGGAACATACATATCGATAATTACCTTAAACGTGAATGGATTAAATGCCCCAACCAAAAGACATAGACTGGCTGAATGGATACAAAAGTAAAGGTCCTTCAACAAAACTCTTCTTCTCAATGTTGTCCCAAACAAGTCCTGAATATTCCTCATCCAGTAGGCCTTCTTTCCTCTCTTCTCTTTATCTAGACACTTCCCAGGAGACCTCAAATTTGAACTCTAGAGTCACTCACAAAGTTCAAATCCTGGCTTAACCACTTATAAGCTGTGTGTTCTTAGACAACTTGTTTAGCCTCTCTGTACCTCCACTGTCTTATTGGAAACATGAGGATACTCTAAGTACTTAACTCATTGGGTTGTGGGGAGGATTAAGTAGGTTTATAATGCTATGTATACTCTATTATTATCCTTCAAGTCCCTCCTGTTCTGTGAAGGCTTCTCTCACTGCTCAGGGTCACATCTATTTCCCTAACCCATTCTATGCCATTTAATGAGTAAACATACATTTGACACTTAATATGTATGTCCGTATATGCTGCTATACGTTATTATATTATAATATCTCCGAGACTGAGGAACTGGATTCTTAGACTTCTGTATTGAACACAGTGTTTGACCCATGGTATATATATACAACTTTATTTTTGGTGATGCTGAGACTATAAAATGCTGGAAAGGAGATTACTCAAGAAAAATGGGAGGTTCTTTTAAAAAAAAGAAAAGTAAATCTGACCTCTGACCTTCAATTGCAAATAAATCTCATCAGGAAAAAAAGAAGTACCCAAACAAGCCAATTCTCTGAGATACTCAGGTTTTTAAATGGAAATATTCTGAAGATGGTAAGAAGGCCTCTTAACCAGATGAAAGAGGCATGGGCTTATAAGAACTGTGTCAGAAAAGCAAAAGCCCCAAGTGAACTGAGGTTTGATGAGAAAAATGTGAGGGACAACAAAAAAAGCTTTTACAGTTTTATTCAGAACATGAAGTTGACAGGGATAAGCAGCTTTCTGCCTTGGGCTGGTGGTCTAAGTCGATGGATAACCAAGAGGAAGAAGAACGGGGCTATGTAAAAGTGGGGGATTTCCAATCCAAAAGGGGTGGAGCTTAGATCAGTTAAAGAGAACACCAGGAGGGAGTTAAAGAGCTCTGAGATCAAAGGCAAAGAAGGGAGGCAGGTAGCCTGGTGGTGAAAGAATATGAGCCTTGGGTTTGAACTTGGCTCTGACAATCACTAGCTATGTAACTGTGGGTAAGTTACTTAACTCCTCACTGCCACAGCCTCTTGATCTGTAAAGCAGAGATAAAATGCTTTCTTCATAGGAGAAATTTGTAAGGATATTTAAAGATAATATGTGTTAAACATCTAGCCCAGTGGAGTTGCTGAATAAATTATAGAAGTGGTTGTTGTATTTAAAATAATACTTATATTAGTGCTATAATAAAGGGTACCCAGATTCTGTTAAGGGGTTCAGGTCTGCTGCCTTGTGTGAATTATACCTCAAAGGACCAAGAGAGACTTCCAAGGGGACTGAACAACCTCCACAAGGTAGAATCTGAAGAATCAGAGAAACCTAAATACCCTAAGACAGGAGGCCAGCAAATGCACTTTTAATTTTCAAACGAGATAAGGAGAAAGCTGAAATCCATGGACAGACCAGCTAATTGGGATGGTTGGAAACACCTAGAGAAGGAACAGTCATGGCTAGGATGGACCGCAAAAAAGTCATTACTGGCTGAGTTCAGTTCACTCCCCTCCCCCAATACACACGCACAGTTTTTATTCTAAATCAAGTTCCTAGACCAGGAGATGAGTGACAATGAGCTCCGTTAGAATAGGGACACTGTCTCTTTTGTTCACTGTCAACTTCTCAGTGCCTGGCACCTGGTAGGAGGCACTCAATGTTTCCTGGTCGAATGAGTGGGTGAATAAATCAACAAATAAATAAATGAAATGGGATAGACCAGCTGTATCTATATTTCTATAGATTCATATTCTATGGTATTCATCAGAATACCATAATATTGCTGTGGAGAAATAGAAAGATGGCAGTGCCCTGAGGGATATTCATAACTGGACAAAACCCAATACCCAAAAGGTACTGATTAACGAATTCATGCCAATCAGATGAGCAGTCTGCTTTCAGATCTCTCTCTCTCTCCATGGTTCTGTTCTATTCAGCGTGTCTTTCCAATCAGTTACCGGGATGAATATACAGAAGACATATTCAGCAATTTTACTAATGACTTAGATTTAGGAAGGCCGATGAATATATTGGAAACTAGAATTAGTATTTAAACATATTTAATGGGCTGGGACAATGGAAAGATCTCGGAGGATGAAATGTTTTAACAGACTGATTCACATCTGACTATTACATTAAATTATACAAAGAGCCTCCATAAACCTTATCTTGTGTAGTCCTCACAATAGCGCTGCAGTGGGTTGAATGGTGGCTCCCCAAAAGATTCGTCTTCCCAGAACATGTGAATGTGACTATATTTGGGAAAGAGGGTCTCTACAGATGTAACTAAGTTAAGGCTCTTGAGACGAGATCATCTTGGACTAGGGTGAATGCTACAGCCAATGACAATGGTTTTTAGAAGGGAAGGGGATACGGCACAGAGAAGGTGATGTGACGATGGGGACAAAGATTGGAGGGGTGCATCTATAAGCCACGGGACATCAAGGGTTGTCAGCAGCCACTAGAAGCTAGGAGAGAGACATGCAAAGTATTTTCCCTCAGGGCCTTCAGTTGAAACCAACCCTCCTGACACCTTGGATTTTGGACTTACGGCCTCCAGAACTGTGAGAGAATAAATTTCTATTGTTTTAAGCCACCAAAGTTTGTGGTACTTTGTTCCTACACCTGTAGGAAATTAATACAAACACCTTTCATTTCTTATTCTATTTTATGTTTTTTACAAAGAAAGCAAAGTCGGAAATGTAACGATTTTCTGAAAAATTCATTTGACAAATATTTGTTGTGTGCCTACTATGTACCAGGCATTATTCTAGATGTTAGGATTCAACAGTAAATAAAACAGACTTGGCCTTAAGGGACTTTTGTTCTAATTGAGGAAAACACACAATAAGTAATGAAACCAAGTGAATATGTTGTTAAATTAATTAAACAAGGAGGCCATTAGACTGGAGTGGCTCTAATGTTTTGGTGACCGATGTAAGCAAACCAAAACCTAAGCCTGTAAATGCCTCAAGGTTACGAAATCAAACCCTAAGCCAACCAATCACAAACAGCCAACTAGGCTTTAAGCTATAGCCAATCAAATACTTTCCTTTCTCTGCTTCTGCACCGTCTCTATATAAATCTTGCCCCTGGCTCCTGTCAGTGGAGTTCTCCTAACCACCTTTGGTTTGCTGCAGCCTGATTTGAATCAGTTTTTGCTCCAATAAACTTTTAAAATTTGTAATACGCCTCAGTCTGTCTTCTAACAATGTACTGTGGCAGGCAGCGGAGAGCGCTACTGAGGAAAATAAAGCAGCCTACGGAGGACAGGGGGTGCTATTCTATACAGTTAGGGAAGGGTTCTCTGATAAGGGGACATTTGAGCAGAGATCCGAACACAGTGAGGGAATGGGCTGAGCAGATATCTGGTAGAAGAGGGTTTCGAGTCAAAAGCTTCTCAACCAGGTTTTTAAAGAGTTTGAGGAACACAAGGAGTCCACAGCTGGATGGAGTGAACAAGGGGGAAAGTAGTTTGAGACAAGGAGAGGATCACAGGGTAGGAGGGAAGGAATAGATTGTGTGGGGTATTGTAGGCCTTGTCAATACTTTACCTTTTGCTCTGAATTAAATGATAAGACGCTGGAGAATTTTGAGCAGAGGAATAATATGTTCTGACATATGTTCTATATGAACAGAACATAATAATATGTTCTGACATGATTTTAGAAGATCACCTGGGCTGCTGTATAGAGAACAGACTTTAAAGGGGCAAACGTGGAAGTGAGGACACCAACTAGGAAGCTGCTGCAGCAGTCCAGGCAAGAACTGAGGCACTTGACTCTGAGAGGCTATGATGGAGGGGGTGAGAGATGATCAGCTTCTAGAAGTGTTTGAAGCTGAAGCAGGTAGGAATTTTGAGAGTGGAGTCAAGGCTGATTTCAAGGTTCTGGGCCTGAGGAACTGGAAAGATGGGGTTGCCATTTACTGAGACGGAAAGACAACTAATTAGCAGTACAGCAGGAACTTGAGCTCAGGGCATACCTGCCCTTGTCCAGTGGTCAGCCAATTCACCCCAGATCCCACAGGAGTAATTGGTGCTAGAATTGAAACCAAAAACCAAAAAACAGAAAAACAAAAAACCCTCAAACGTACAAGATGGGGGAAGGTGACTTAGCAGGAAGGTGACTGAGTAGCCACATGATTAAAACTCCTAAAATTTTTAGTTGAGGTCAAGCCCAGATCAGTCCTCTGCAGGATGGCATTGCCAAAAACACAAATGCATACTGCCTGACAAGAGCAGTCTTAGACCTCAGGAGGTTAAAGCATGGTTGTAATGACCAAGCCTACAGCTGGACACTCAACTCTCAGCGTTACACTTCTACAACAAAGAAAAACAGACAAGAGAGAAAGAACTCAGAGGGCAGCAACCAGAACAGAAGGGTATCCAGAGACTCGGAAGTTGAGTGAGACAGGTTTGGAGAAAGTTAAAGGTGAGACAGAGGAGTGAGGAAAGTGTTCTGTGAAATGAAGGATAACGATGCTTATGTCACAGGGCAACTGATAGGATTAAATGTGATAACGTATGTGAAACCACTTTGTCCTCGAGCAAATGCTCTACAAATGTTAAGCACCATTATTAAAATTGAAGGCCTGTCATACAGAAGAGATTTTAGATGTGTTCTGTGTGGACCCAAGAGGTAGAGGTAGGACAAAGAGCTAAAAGCATTTCTGTTCAGAGAAAAGAACTTTCCACTGATGGGAAGGACTGTTTCAGTCAACTGACTTCCTCAAGTCTGGAGATGTTCAAAGGCTGACCAGCTGAAGACTTGACAGGAAGGTAAAAGGGGAATTCTACCATTTAATGGTCTGTAAGTTCTGTGTTTTTTTAGTGACTCTGAGGCTATGGTAGCACTTAATATTTTGGGATTTAAAAAATTCTATTTAAGTATAGTTGATTTACAGTGTTGTGCTAATTTCTGCTGTACAGCAAATTGATTCAGTTATACATATATATATTCTTTTCCATTATGGTTGATCACAGGATATTGAACATAGTTCCCTGCACTACACAGTAGGACCTTGTTGTTTATCCATCCTATCTATAATAGTTTGCAACAACGTTTTCTTCTTGCTGCTTCTGTATCAGGTCCTCGGCCACATTCATACCACAAAAAGATACTTCACTTCCCCCAATTAATCAGTAAAGCCACAGGTGGCCTTCCTACAGGGGCCCAGTTATGCCACTTAAAGTAGTCTCCTAATAGAATTTATTATACAGGAGTTTAGAGAAATCTATTCTCCCTAACTTATCAAAGGCCTACAATCAAAGCCAATAATAATAATTATGTATCTCACCAAACTATGGAAGTGTGATTAAACCAGTGAAACTTTTCTTTTAAAAAAGTGGAAACAATGTAAATTATTATTAGATAACTGATAAACACAACAATGATGAAATGTTCTTGCTAGGGTAAAACAACTGAGATGATAATTAGGCATAATTAGCATTGTTATGAGTCAATCATATTTCAGTGAAAAGAAAACATATTTGGCTAAAAGGATATAATTTTGTTTTTGGTACTTTTCAAATTCTTTCTGGTTCAGCTAGGTCACTCATTGTATTTACCAATCAATTATTTTAGAGATGACTGGAGATTTCCATTTTAACAAAAGCCTATTTTAGCAAACAGCAGAGCTTTTAGAAGCCCCTCTCCTTGATATGTCTGAAATCTTTTCACCGGCTCTTGTCACTCTCTTGCCAACCTGTATATCTCATAACGACCATTACCAGTGTCAGAGGCAAGCCAACAACTTAAAACAGCAACAACAAGGTGACAGTGTTGAGAAGAAAGGACTACTTTATTTTCTGTTTTATTATACAACTCTCATATATTTGGCAGGGGAGGGATCGTAGGGGGAACAATATTTTATCCCAGAAAACAATCTTTTTCATTTTGCCATGTTATCCAGAATTTTTAAAGTCGCATTTATTAATTAGGTCACTTCCTATCTACACTAAATCCCCAGAGGATTTTATTTTTTCCTTACATCTTTCTAAAAGAATTCTTAGGATCTTGGTAAAAAAAAGAGTAGAAAAAATTTTTTAAAGTAAGGGAAGGAGATTCACAATAAAAGAAGACATAGAAATACAGTATTGAACAAGTTAGGCAACTGCTTAGCGGAGGTAAAAAGAGGGCATCAGAATAAACAAGGAGACACACAAATGTGTGATTTAAATTCCTAGGACTTGGAAAGTTATGGTGGTAAACCCCAAGGAGAGGCTGGGTAGTGTTCCAACTGTAGAACAGAACATGGTTTTCTACAAGGAGATGGGGTGGTTCTTTAAAAATTCTCTCAAAATGTGCTTAAGAGGGAAAAAAAGGCCCTAGAAGGAAAGTTGCTAACAATTGTCACTGCTATAGCAATAACTATGATGTATACAACTGTGATATAACTGACAGAATAACCATGATCCCAGGACTTCAGCAATCAAAATAGAAAATTACATTTTCTGAACTCGATATAATCCCTATCCTGAGAGGAGAAGGATGGGGGTTTCTAAAGATGTTATGATAAAGGAAATGAAAATTTCACGTAAATAAAAAATCTGAATTCCTCTTTGATAATCCATACTTTCCATAGAAGCGTCAAAAGCCCAAAGACCCCATTAGATATAAATTCTAATGAACATAGAGAATTTTCACAGTTTAAATGGTGTAGAGAAATACAATAATAAAAAAATGAACTACGGGATGCTCAATGTTAGATAATAGCAGTTACATAGCTTTTTACGTCTCTCAATGCACTTATCAATAATTTATTAGGAAAATGTCAAAATGTCCTTGTTATCAAGGTACACAGGATAATAGTACTTGCTTTAAAAGACAGTTCATGCGAGAAGCTGCAAAATGATAGTCAGGTGTTCAAGGCATGCTTCCAACTCTTCCATCTAGCCACTTACTTAAATATTAGGGAACATAAATCAAAGAACACAACAGCTAAAAATGAGTCCTTTGAAAATGTAGTCTTCCACAATGAAATGCAGAAGAGGCCTGGTCTTGTAATTGGCATATTTTATCATTGTCTTGTAGCTAAAGACTCTAAGAAATATTTTGAAACTCCTGTTTTGCCATTAAATCCCCTAGCTGAATACTATATTATCTCATTAGTTCAATAAAGTTAAGATTTTTACCTCTGTCATCTCTTGTTTTTCCAGATGTCATCTTTTCACCTTAATGAAATATGAGCATGGTAACTACAAAGTAATGTGAGTGACTTTTAACTAGCATCCAAATGTATATCTGAGAGAGTGATATCTCTTTCAAGGAGATTGCAAAAATGTAAGCACAAGGCAGCAAAGAAGGATTACATAAGGAGCCTGCTTCCCCATGTTTGAAGGACAGCATTCAATTGGAAGCATAATTTGTGGTACAGATGGTTGAAGACACACTGTTTTTACTTTTTTGCTTTGCCTTTTATTTTTAACAATCACTGTTATGATTGTTGTTACTACCTTGGGTGAGAAAATAAGTGCTTCAGTTGCCTATTGATTGGCAATAGCTCCATGTGATCAAAAGACACAATATGTATCTAATAAAAATGTTAATTTTACTTCTTTGATATTCATCCACCCATCCATCTCTCTTTTCATTGCTAACTATTATGCACCAGCTACCATATTAGGTACTGTTGTATGTCAATAAATAAGATATAAACTTTACTCTCAAGAAACTTACAATGGTGGTGTCTGGTTCAAGGTCTAATCCATCAACATTTGTGCAAACATGGTGGTGAAGAAATGAAGCCAACTCTGCGTTACATTGTGTTAGTCAATAAATCACTGAACTTAATATTAAAGGGAACCAAAAGATATTATTTGTTTACTCTAAGCCATTTTTCTAAGTTCTGTTCCAGCTCTGTGAGTATTAGAGGCTTCTAATATGTCATCGTACTGAATGTGTATGGAATACAATTTAGATTCCTGCCCAAAACAATAATGGAGATGCTGTAAGAGCATAAATAATCAAAATAAAAGTTGAGGAATAAAATACTATGAAGATTCAAGGGAAAGACTGGATTAGAAGGAGCGTCCTCCTCTTGATTCTACATATTTTGGAAGAGTTAACTGCAGTTAGAGATTTCATGTTTAACTTTTTCAAAACAATGAATAATTAATTAGATGAAAGAACTCTCATTTCTAGACCAATGCCTATATTTTCTTACAACATCAAACAGAAAAAGAGGAAATTCCACACTTGACCAATTTCTCATTACAATCTATATTAGTGGAGCTTTGTTGACTATTGGTGTCAATAGCAGACTAACATCGTTGAAGTACTTAGGACTCTATAATTTTAAGGGGAGGAAAAATGAATTCACCCACAAAAACAGCACAGCAAGTGTGAGCCAAGATTAAGTGCCTATCAAGGTAGCAAGCATGGCACACAAGAGCTTAAGTGAATTACAGATTCGAATAATTACTTATTTTCTCATAGTGGTAAAATGTATCTCTGTATCCAATGAATATCAATAATCTTCATACTATTTGCCATATACTGGGTATTGGGTTGATAAAAATTAATAAAACTATCTCTAATCCCCAGGAATTCACAGCCCAGAGAATAATATTGTTACAGATATCATGGTGTGGTACAGTACAATGATGGAGTTTCCAACGTTATTTTAACATATTTAACATATTTAAGATCATGAAATCCCAGATCTTCCATTTACCATGTACCTGAATTTGTACCTCAGTTTCCTTGTCTGTGTAATGGAGATAATAATGTGTTGTGAGATTAAATGAGGTCATTTATGTAGAGCACTTTAGGATAGTACCTAGCTATAGGAAGCACTGTATAAGCATTAGCTATTAAATATTATTGTTGTTATTATTATTAGAATTATACTCATAATCTCAATGGAATATTGAAGTCTCAACTGAATGAAGAAGGTGAAAAGTTCCAGGCTTTCAATACTTGTGCCTTTTTCCAGTAAAACAAATTAAATATGTTCACATGTAAGGTGTACCGTTAGATCATAAATACATACAATCATCATTTTTCCAAGGAATTGGCTGTTTTTCAAAATCATTAAATCAATAGTATGTGCAGAGAAAATAAATATTTTAAATCTAGAGTGTGATTAATTCATGTCTGAATAGAGATCAGCTTATACAGAAACCGAAGCAAAATTTAAAATTAAATTTTGCTTCTTCAATGAAAAAAAATCAACACACATAAGTGTATAGAGTAGCTAACAGAAGGTAGGTTTCAAATGGTTTCCACATCTGGCATAACAGCTTTCTATACAGTTTTACAATCCAGTTTTCTAACTATCTTGAGCCTTCAAGATAATAAATATATGGGTCATATATCAGCTATTGTGGCAGTCTGCATCACTGGTCCCAATTTTTCACCCCTTCTTCTTTCCCTGCCCTTTACCATGTGACTTTTCACTTCCTCCTCAAGGAGGTCTAGTTTCTCACCTCTTGACTTTGGATGTGGTCATGTGATTGGCTTTGGCCAAAAGAATGAGGCAGAAATGAGCCAGTAAGGAGCCTAAGCCTCAAGAGACTGCATGTTTCTGCTTTTAATCTTGTGCCTCTACCGTACCATGGAAAAATCACACCTGTGCTAGCCTTCTGGTCCCAGGGAGTAAGAGACACATGGAATGAAGCTGTCCTAGGCAAACTGACTCAACCCAGCTCAGACTCAAGCACAGCCCCAGTTTATCCTCAGAAGAATCAACAAGCTGGCTGACCTGCAGTAGGCTCATGATCAAGCCCAGAAGATATTAGCAGAGCAGCTCAGCAAAGCTGAACCACAATCAACTGACCCCAAACAACCCACAGGCAGTTGCCCTAGAGTAATAAATTACTTTGTTTTTTAAAAGTAATTGAAATTTGCAGTATTTCGTTATGCAGCAAAAGCTGACTCATTTAGTTAGAATGTTGTCCATTTTAAGTTATATAAAATCAGACTCTGGGGCTTCCCTGGTGGCGCAGTGGTTAAGAATCCGCCTGCCAATGCAGGGGACATGGGTTCGATCCCTGGCCCGGGAAGATCCCACATGCTGCGGAGCAACTAAGCCCGTGCACCACAACTACTGAGCCTGTGCTCTAGAGCCCGTGAGCCACAACTACTGAGCCCACACGCCACAATTACTGAAGCCCGTGTGCCTAGAGCCCGTGCTCTGCAACAAGAGAAGACACCGCAATGAGAAGACTGCGCACCGCAACGAAGAGTAGCCCCCGCATAGCAACAGACCCAGTACAGCCAAAAATAAAAACAAATAAATAAATAAATTTACTTTAAAAATAAATAAATAAAATAAAATAAAATCAGACTCTGGCTAGCTTAAGCATTTTAAGAAAATGGATTGTTTCACCAAACTGAAAAGGCCAGTGATAGTTCTGGCTTTAGGTTCATTTTGACCTGTAAGTTCAGCATGTCCTCTGAAAATTTCTGCAAATTTCCCTGCAATCTCTGGCCTCTGGACTCTTCCATGTGTCAGCTTTGTCTTTTGGTACAAAATGGCATTCTTACACACTTCATCTCATATATTTCATCTTGGAAAAAGAGAGATAAAGAGTGCCTTTAGGAGTTCCCTGGTGGTGCAGTGGTTAAGAATCTGCCTGCCAATGCAGGGAACACGGGTTCGAGCCCTGGTCCGTGAAGATCCCACATGCCACGGAGCAACTAATCCCATGCACCACAACTGCTGAGCCTGTGCTCTAGAGCCCGCGAGCTACAACTACTGAGCCCACGTGCCATAACTACTGAAGCCCATGCGCCTAGAGCCTGTGCTCCGCAACAAGAAAAGCCACCGCAATGAGAAGCCTGCACACTGCAATGAAGAGTAGCCCCTGCTCGCCGCAACTAGAGAAAGCCCACGCACAGCAACGAAGACCCACACAGCCAAAAATAAATTAATTAATTAAAAAACAAACAAAGCAAAAAAAAAAACACATAAAATTTACCAAAAAAAAAAAAGGGTGCCTTTATCCTGGCACTCCAAACAAAAGTCCTGAGATTCACTCTGATAGGATCATCTTAGATCACTGTTTGCTCCTGAACCACTTAACACAGCCAGGGGAAGAAATGTTCTGATGGACTCTTCTTAAGTCATGGGTTCCAAACCTGAAGCTAGAGGGGTTGAATCAAATTCAACGGGCTGTTGGGAGGGGGAAAGAAAAATAAATATGGAAGAAGCAACTAGCAGTACACACAACAAATTTTCGTCTTTGCAGTGCATTTTCGTGTCTTTCTCACGTCGTGTCTCAGATAGTCAAAGCCTTGGACTGTTACCCCTGCCAAATATTCTTTTATTAAAAGCAATAAATACAACTTACTTGAATTAACCATACACGCTGAAAGGTATAAGGAAATTTTTTTAGATAAATAGAAATGTAAAGAGACAAGAAAACAAAAGAAGTTATAATGCCACCATTTATTCCCGCAGTAACTAGAAACAGCTTCTATTTGAAATCTCAGTACCACCTGCTTTGCATCTGCTCGACCAACTGAGAAATGCAGGTCTGGCAAAGAGAGAAAATCCATTTTAAGTAGATCTGTGACAATACAGGGCGAGGAGGTCTTGAAATCCACCAAGGGTTTTAATCAATAAGACTGACAGCACAGAGCATGCCAGAAACCAGGAAAAGTAGAGTTTGCAAAAAGCATTCAAGAAACAGCCTGAGCTATAAGGTTCTGGTGACAAACCAGGGCCGGCGAGGCAAAGGCACATACCACCATCTTTCTCTTCTGATCTAAGGAAAGGCGAGAGAGGAAAGGGCTGATTAGCTCAGGGAGGGTTTTTGTTCTGTCCTTTTAGATTCCAACTTTCTGAATCAGGGAAGAATTCTAAAACCCATTGTCTAATTTCAAAAGTTGGATTTGAAAAACACGACAAGCTCTTTCTTTTTGTTACCTAATTCTCAGCTGTAAACCGAAGCTTCTTGAGTGTGCATGCTTCATAAATAGCAAAGGGACTTAATTGAATTTTGCATGCCGCTTCTAAGTGGATTGCTAGGGTATACCAGGATTAATTAGTTTCGTGTTAATTCAATTCAAAGGTTGCTGATAAACTAAGACCATCAAACTCCATTAGGAGAAACAAAAACTTCTTAATTATGACAGCATCTTTGGAGTTGTGGATAAGTTTTATCAGTATGCTAAAGTTCCATCCTGAGCATTTAGGATTTGTGATGGATCTACCGCAGTGGCCCAAAGAGACCTCAATGATTAAAGCACTTTTCACCAAATTTTTTACTTTTCAAATTTGGTATCTTTTAAAAAAATTCAATCCTTGGTTTCAATGATTCCTTCTGCCCTTTTGAATGTAAAATTCTATTTTTGGAAAACTAACCCAAGGAAAATTACTCTAGCCTTTTCACAGGCATGCACATAAAATGAACAAAGTTGCAGATTTATATTTTGCCCCATCTCCCTGCCCTCAACCCTTTACTGTACTGTCACAATCATAGTACCATGGTCCTCTATGGGTGAAAAAAAAAATCTATCACCCACATATTTTATTTTGTGTAGAGGATGTTGAAAATATGATTTCCTACATGGCATTGCAAATAACTGCTTCTCGGCCTTACACCCAACCAAACCTCACCTTTATATGAAAGCACACAGGTGAGCATGTTTGCACGTGCTGACACACACACTCATTCGCTTACCATTTGGTTTGGATGCAGATGTATACTGCAGTTCAGGATCCAACCAACTTTCTTTGCAGCCTGCCATATGAGGTCCCTTTAACATCTTTCCCTATTTAGTGCAAGGGACTTTCTGCATCTGGAACACTCCACATAGGCATGTGCATATGTGCACACATACATGGACACACACAGATACACACATATGTACACACTTCTATTAATTCCTCCTCACCCCTCAGCTCTCACTGTACCCTTCACCCCACCTAGGACATCTTCCTTGCTTCCCAGGACTAGGTTGGCTATTAATCCTATGGGCCACTTCAGTACCTATGTTTAGCATTAATGTTGCAATTGACACATTGTAATAGCCTTTAAATTTATCAGTAACTCACATCAGGAAATTAGGTTCCCGAATGACCTGGACTGTACCATATTCACGGCTTTATCACCAAACAGTACAGTGTCTGGCACACTGAAGGAATTCCATCAGCATTTGTTGACTAGATGAACGAAGGCCAGAATCACTACAAAATTAGCTGTGAAGCCCCTGCCTTCATATATCATTCCAAGCTACATCACTCTAGTAAGGATGCCCTTTACTTCTCCCCACCAGTCAGTCATCTCTGTGGACTGATTAATCCCTAGCAACCCCTCCTAGAGACTTCTAGCTGCCTCCCAATGTTGATTCTCCCCTTTCCCTTTGTAAAAGAACACTTGAGTTTTAGCAGAGAATACAGATATTGGTGGAATTGGGGACACATTTCCCATACTTCAAACTAAACTGGCCATTTGAATAGGCATGGTCATTAAAATGTAAAAGTAAGTATTACATGGGACTTCAGGGAAGTCTTCTTAAAAGGAAAAATATATGCCCTTCTTCAATCCTTCCTCTCTCTTGCTGCTTGAGATGTGGAAATGATGGCTGGCTCTCTAGCATCCATTTTGAACCATGAAGCAATATGCTAAGGATAAAAAAGTGTCTGTGCCACACCACATAACAACTTACTGCCAAACTTCTTTTGTATGAGAAAAAGAGAAATCTCAGTAAGGTCACTGCTATTTCAGGCATTTTTTTCTGTAACAACTAGACTTAATCCTAAATACTGCAACCAGTACAGCCAGAGACTTTCTGTATCCATGCACAGGTCTTAGGGACAATTCTTGATCCTTGCCCTGGGCAAGCCTTGTAGTGGGAGAGGAACTGATGTCCAGTCTGGTTTTTCCATATAGCTGTAGACTCACCATTCCCCAAGGCTATATATCCCCTCATCCTCAGTAAAACTCTAAATTTGCCAAAATTTATTCTCCAACCCTTTCAATTTTTTGTTTTGTTTTGTTTTCCAGCAAAAGTGGTTGCAGGTGACTCAAAGACTTTTCCTAGAAAATATATTTGTATTTTTTCCTGAGCCTTAAAAATTTAAGCCAGTGTTTCTCAAAGGGTAGTCTCAGATCTTCATCATAACCCCCTGGGATTATTATTGTTACTGTGGAGTCCTGGCCTTAAACTAGACACACTTGGTCACAATTTCTAGAGGTGGAGCCTCTACATTCTATAAGATTTCTAAGCGACTGTGAAGCACAGAAGTCTGACAACAATTGCCTTCTAACAGACACTAGAGGCAATTTTTGCTAACCCTCAAATCATAACTCAGAGGACCCCTCTTCTTCCACAGGGACTCAGGCTCCCATCCATCTTGTCAAAATAAGAGCTTTAGAAATTCTACTGCCTTGCTGTCCTAAGTGCGGACCATGGAACAGTGGTATCAGCGTCCCTTTTTAGAAATGCCTATCTTGGGCCTCACTACAGACTTACCAAATCAGAAAGTGCACTTTAACAAGATGACCAGGTGCTTCCTAAGCAAGTTAGTGTTTGGAAAGCACTGAGCTCCAGTACTGTGCCCTCTCTTGAAATACATCAGAGCCCTCTTCCATTCCCATTACTTGGATAGAGGCTGCAACCTACACTGTCCACAAACCTTCTGCTGCTGAGGCCAGTGGTAGAACCATTTACTGAGCATCTACTGAGTACCAGAGACAAAATGGTAGAAAGATATCTGTGACGGTTAATTTTATGTGTCAACTTGGCTAAGTTACGGTACCCAGATATTTGTTTCAGAACTAATCTAAATGTTGCTATGAAGGTACTTTTTAGATGAGATTAAATTTTAAATCAGTAGATTTTCAGCAAAGCAGATTCTCCTCCATAATGTGGGTGGACCTCATCCAATCAGTTGAAGACCTTAAGAAAAAAAAGACTGACCTCCCCCAAGAAAGAGAGAATTCTGCCTGAAGGCTGTCTCTAGCCTGCTGCTCTACCCTGAAGATTTTGGACTTGCCGGCCTTCATAACTGCATGAGCCAATTCCTTAAAAATCAATCAATCAATCAATCTCTCTCTATATATACATATGTATGTATATATGTAAATAAAATGAATACTATATATTTGTGATATTTAAGTATACTTTAAAATATTAAATATATTTAATATTTATAAATATTATAAATAAATAAACATATATACACACACATATATACACATTCACATACATATCCTATTGGTTCTGTTGCTCTGGAGAACACTGACTAATACATTTATTATTATTTGTATTATATATTCAATACATTAGTCAATATATTGACTAATACATTACAAATTCATTGCAAATCTCCTTTAGATAGATTCATTCATCTCATCAGAGTCTTCCATGTTTCCCTATTGCCTATGGAATAAACCCACAACTCCTTAGCGTGCAACTCCATGCCTCCAAGTTCTCAGCCACACTGCACATCTCTGCCTCATCAGGCTATTCTGTTTTTTAGACCAGCTTTCTTGTCTCTGCTCATTCCTTCTCTCCCTTGGTCTCCTAGGAAGTCTTCTCATCTCTGATGCTTAGCTCATATGACCCACCTTCGCTTACTAAATGCAAACATACAAATGTTTGTTGAATATTACTGAATAAAACCCTCCCCTTCCCAGCATCTTGCCAGTTGCAATTAATCATTGTTCTCTAAAAGAACTTCGAACAATTATTTCATTAGGAAATACGTTATAATTTTGGTTAAATATATATCTTGTCTCTCACTAGACTTCAAGCTCCTTGAGGGTAGGAAATATGTTTTTATTACACGTTATTTGTTTGCATGTATTCCTTTCAATCTATTCAGTAACATTTATTGAATGAATAAAAAATTATATGTTTGATATTTATTTGATTATTGACATTATTATTATTCTAAATACTAAGCAGAGAAGAATACTTTAATCTGTCCTTTTATCCTCCTTTGTCCTTTATCCTGCTTTTCTTTTTCTTTGTTATACTACCTAGTATTTCATTTATGTAAGATTTTGTTTATCATGTATCTTCTTCCTCTAGAATACAAGCTCATGAGAGCACAGACTTTGTACGTGCTCAGTAAATGTGTGTTGAATGAATTCATTTATTTGCGAGCATGAATGTGTGGTCAAGGCAGGAGTGCCTATCCACTGAAAATAAAAATATTTACATACTTAAGACAAAAGGAGCTGAACACAATACCTTGCTGTGGAATGGTGAAAAGTTGGTCTTAACTGATTTTGGTTTTATCTTGGGTTACCTAAGATGGCTGGCCTAGGTTAAAGGTTTTCCAAATTAATTTTTTGCAGCAAAGCCCCATTTTGGAAATCAAATGCTATAGAAAACCACAGCCACCCTTTTGTGGGTCTGTGTCCACCCAGAGGAAGGGGGGCTTTTTTTAACTAGCATGAAGGCTCCAAAAGGACTAGAGGTAGCCCCACACGGAACACTAACTACAGAAGACAGATGAAAACTGTGTTGCCCTGATTAAGGCAGGGACGAGGAACCCTTTCCTCTCAACTTCTGCTTTATCATTCCCTTGTGGCCCCTAAGGCATCTTTGGGGAAACAGGACTTCGTGAAAAGAACTTTAAAACCACAGTACTCAGTGCCTCTGGAGATACTTCCAGATCTAAGCATCATTAATCAGGTGGGACTTTCAGTCTAAAACAACTGAGGCCTAAGGAGGTGTGAAGTTTGGATAGAAGCTGATGGGGCGCTGATTTCATAGAGAAGCAAGACGCCTGACAGTCAGCATCTGTAAGCATTTAGATTATAATGGAACCCGGGGCAATAAGCAGCCTGGATTTTAAGATTGAATCAAGCTGGGCAAACCTAATTGCTTTTTTTTCTTCTTCTTCTTTTTTTTAAAGGGAATGGGAATTGCATGATTAATAAAAGAGAAAGTGAAGATGTAACATAATCTAATTTTGGTAATGCACTTAATACAGTTTCTAATAAAGTCTTACTTGCAAAATAAATTCAAATTTGATTGGATTTGGACTCCAGCATTCTCTACTGGCTGAAAGCTGAGAGTTGGTGACATAGAAACCAAGGATAAAGGCAATGTGTCACATTACAGAGGTGTCTGGTAGCCCTGCCCCAGGAATCAATGAGGCACTAGTATTAGTTAACAGCTTCATTAATGATCTACATGATGAGACAAAAGAGTATCCTAATGAATGTTCCTGAAGAAACTGTGGGGAGATGCTGTGAATTCTAATCTCAACAGAGAGAGGTCTGCAACAAGAAAATAAATATACAGAAACAACTGGGAAGAAACATCTTTGAAGCTCATATTTGGGGGAAAATGGTTTGAAAGATTTTGAGGAAACCCACTTCTTAACTCTTAAAAAATATCATTCTTTGAGATTTGAGTAAAACAAACATTTAACTCAACCACGAAATTAAGTGCAAGTCTACATGCCTAGGACAATCCTTTCCCCCAACAAAACAAATAAAAAATAATAATAATAATCACAGGGCATGAAAAGTAGCAACTAAATAAAAGTCTTTTTCTTCTTCACTTTTTCTTTTTCTCTTGGAGTATTAGCGGGAGAACTCTGGTATAGGATGAATACAAGGAGTAATAGAAAGAGATGTGATTTTTTTTAAAAGGAGAGGGGGAGATGGCATGCAGATAGAGGCAGCATTTGTAAATTCCTCCCAACCCCATCCAGATAATGATTTCAGTGGCCTCTTCAGTTTTTTAAGCTTGAGAGAGAAAAAAAAGAATCTAGTAACTCACACGATCTCAAAATCCAGTACCTCCTCCACCATCCACCACCTCCCCTTCCCTAGGCTGCCTGCCTAGAAGCTGAGCACCTGACTCTCTATAACCTTCAAAAGAATGACCCCCTGGCCTCCCCCATCAATCTTCTCTCTTCCTTGGTGAGTAACCATCATTACAATAAACCTTCATTACATTATATGTTTTAAATAAATGATGCTTATTTACTTTAAATTGTCATTTATTAGTTATATAAAGTTATTTCTGTTGCTCAATGGGATCATATTATCACCCTTTGAATAGTGACTGGGTGTTTTGTGTTGGGTGGAATTCTTCATAACTTTTCCCAATTAAAACTAATAGGAAAAAAAGTTTTTACTTGATGGCTTTTCACTTAGTGGCAAGGTTTTTAGAAACAAATTAAAATCATTAAATGAGAGACAGCAGTTTCTGGTTTATCCTTTTAGTGTTTCTTTTGTGCAAATATCCATTTCTAATTAAATAAAATAATATTAACAATCTGGTCCTTGTTTTTTGTTTTGTTATTGTTTCTGGTTTCTTGTTTTAATGAAAATTACCATTTTATTCCTCACAATGCCTCTCTTTGTAGGTAGGTAGGTCTCACTTAAAAACTCCTGCTTACCTGCCCCAGAGGTTCCACCTCCAAATCATGTTTCCCTTGCTGGGGGGATCAAAGCAGTAGGGCAGCAATAACAGGGCTAACCATGACCTTCTGGATTGTCCGCAGATTCAACTTTCTCCAAGTCCAGCCCCCAGCTAAGCTGAGTGACAGGAAAGCCATGCCAAGACAGGAGCCCAGACTGTCTGGAATGTTTGTGCATTAAATGACTGACAGTGGGAGGTCCAGTTGTATGAAGGGACATGGCAGAGACAGAGAAAGTTCTTTTGCAGTGGGGCAGGGGTGGAGGGTGAGGAGAAGCATTTGGAAGGGAATACATATATAGGGATGCACACACACACACACACACACACACACACACAGAGACCATACACAAGAGATCACTAAAGGGATGGAAGAGATGGAAAAACAACTTCCTCCATTCAGTCTGCTCTACACTAATTAAGGCACAGTGCTGATAAATGTTTGCTAGGGCAGAATCTTAATGTCAGGTTCACACCCAGGCCCCTGAGATAGTATGAAAATTAATCTTGATCTGCCTTATTTCTGGGATAAATTTTCATAGATTTTTTTCATCTCATTGGATCCCTAGACCAATCACTTGAGCACTAAACCCATTAAAAAAAAAAAAAAAAAAGGTCAGTATGCTTCCTCAAATCCCAAAATGATGCATAATAGCTCTAATGTATTCATTTTGCAAATACCCTTTATTTTACATGGAATCTGACTCATTCAAACAGTTCTGGGAGAAGACATATGACATTCTCTCAAAATTGATAAGTGCGACATGAAGGCTAGATGGGTTTTCTTTTGGATTCTGACATGACAGTCACAGAAAAACAAAACACAAACCAGTGTTACTAAAGGACAGATCATCTCATGGCTCATCCTGCCTGGAAATTACTATTAATAGCAAAGAAATAAATTCTATAATAGAGAAATCTGCACTTTTAGTGGTGGCATTAATGTTGTTTATGCTTGACTAAAATCAAATAGAAGAGCCTGTCAATAACATAGACATTTCAAAATCACTAAAATCACTAAAAATAGTTAATGAGAAGAGTCTATTTTTCCCAACTTTGTACTATGAAAACTTTCAAATATATAGAATAATTGAAAGAATTAGGTCTAATGAATAACTGTCAATTTAACCACCACCTAGATTCAACAATTATTTATATTCTTCCATATTTGTTTTATCTATAAATATTTGTGTATGTGTATATATTTTTTTCATTTTTTGTGAGATCATTTGCAAGTAAATCGCAGATGACATAATAATTTACCTGTAAATACTTCAGTATGCTGCTCCTAAAAATAAAGGCACTCTCCTACATAGACATGATTCTACCATCATACTTAAGAAAATTAACAATAATTCTATAATGTCACATATCATTCAGTGCATACTTAATTTCCCTATCATGCCCCAAATATCTTTTAAAGCTGTTGTTTGTTGGTTGGTTGAATTTTTAATAAGGATACAATCAAGGTGTTCACAGTGCATTTGTTCCATCCCTTTAGTCTCTACTCTAGAACAATTCATCCATCTTTATGTTCTCCCCATGACATTGACTTATGAAGAAACCTGGTCATCTCTTTGGTAGACTGTTTCACATTCTAGATTTGATTGACTGTTTCCTCACAGCACTGTTTAACTTGTTTCTCCTTTCCTTTTACTTACTATAAACTGGAAGTGATGTCTAAACCTTGATTAGGTTCTGGTTAAATATTTTGGGCAAGAATACTTATAGGAGATGCTGGATCTTCAGATTGCATCACATGGAGACACTTAAGGTTAGGATGTCCCACTATTCATGACACTATGTTTGTCACCTTGATTATAAAGGTAGGCCCTCCCTTTGCAAATAGCAATTAACCTGTGGGCTGATCCTTTGGCACTATGTCCATATCCCATGCCCTAACAACTTCTCACCTAATGGTTTTCTCATCCATGTACCATCCTTGTCTAAATCAAGACTTTCACCGGAGGCTGCAGAATGGTGATTTCCTAATCCCATCATTTTCTACATTTAGATGTTGGATTTTTTTTTTTTTTTTTTTTTAGGTAAAGAAGGGCTTTTCTCAACAACCAGGAATAAATATACTTCTTCCTAAAAAGCATATAGTAAACCCTTTATTTTCATTGTTTTGTTTTATTTTCAATCACTACATTTCAGAATAAAGAGCTGATGTGATAACCATTTCTAATATTGTCAGATGACTCTCTCTCTTAGGATTCATGGTTTCTATTCAGTCAATGTTTCAAACTTAATTATAATAATTATTCTTCTGATGCTCAAATTACCACAAATTTGGGGCAGTGGAAGCCCCATCAAGCTGGCTCCTGAGTTCTCTGACATGCCCCATTAGGCTTTTTTTTTTTTTTTTTTTTTTTTTTTTTTTTTTTAAGATTTCTTGATTGATTGATTGATTGATTGATTGATTGCTATGTTGGGTCTTCGTTTCTGTGCTAGGGCTTTCTCCAGTTGTGGCAAGTGGGGGCCACTCTTCATCGCGGTGCGCGGGCCTCTCACCATTGTGACCTCTCTTGTTGCGGAGCACAGGCTCCAGACGCGCAGGCTCAGCAGTTGTGGCTCACGGGCCTAGTTGCTCCATGGCATGTGGGATCTTCCCAGACCAGGGCTCGAACCCGTGTCTCCTGCATTAGCAGGCAGACTCTCAACCACTGCGCCACCAGGGAAGCCCCCCATTAGGCTTTTGAGTGTTTCTTTCTCTTCTAGCACTATCTGTCCCTTGCTCATATTGTCCCCTTTTCCAAATTTGGAATTAGCCATTTCTCTAATGAGCTCTGGTTTCTTTGAGTGGGGAACGGTATTTAGAAAACAAAATTCATTATTAGCTGTGCTCATTGCAACTGGGGTATTATTGTTCTTAAATCCTTTAGTGATTTAGAAATCGCAAATTCATATTTATATTTTTCAGTTCAAATTTCAATTGCAGGATTTTTCTTAATGTCTTCAATTTTATATTTATATTAGAATACCTTGGTTTCTAATAGCATTAACATTCTTTTTTTAATACAACAATATACATGAAATAGCTTCAAGTCTATAACACCATATTACTACTACTAACAACAAAATCACTGAACGAAACTTAACATCTTTTGGTAGTTGTTTTTAATCATATATCCCACTAATGAACAGTCAGAGCATTGTGCTCAGAAGTCACTTGGGATATCCTTCCTATAGGATTGTTATAATTCTGATATAGATTCAGACTGATTTATTTCCATTTGTTTACATTTGGGGGTTTGTCTTTTTTTAATCATTTGAATTAATTTTGTCTTTTGAATATGTAAAATATTCGTACGATCAAAAATCAAAATTATATAAAAAATTATACTCAAAGGAGTCTGGTTTCATCTCTCCCCATCCATAAAGGTAGCCATTTTTATTAAAACTGACTTATCCTTCCAGTGTTTCTTATCTCAAAAATAAGCAAATAGGGACTTCCCTGGTGGTTCACTGGTTAAGAATCCATCTGCCAATGCAGGGGACATGGGTTCAAGCCCTGGTCCAGGAAGATCCCACATGCTGCGGAGCAACTAAGTCCGTGTGCCACAACTACTGAGCCTGAGCTCTAGAGCCCATGAGCCACAATGACTGAGCCCATGTGCCACAACTACTGAAGCCTGCGCGCCTACAGCCCATGCTCTGCAACAAAGAGAAGCCACCACAGTGAGAAGCCCGTGTGCGGCAACGAAGAGTAGCCCCTGCTCGCAGCAACTGGAGAAAGCCTGTGTACAGCAATGAAGACTCAACGCAGCCAAAAATAAATTATTTAATTAATTAAAAAAAAACATTAAAAAAATTAAGCAAATAGCCACGTAAATGTTTTTTATTTAATTTCTTTTCTCACCAAAGGTAGCATACTATATACTTGAATCTGTACTCTGTTGGTTTTCACTTAACAATACACCCTGGAGACCACCAGAATAAGAATCTATGGTTCTTTCTCATTCTTTTTTGCAGCTGCATAGTACTCCATTGTGTGATGATACTATAATTTATTCAGTCAGTTTCATAATGATGGTTCCTGTTTGTCAAGCACAGAAAAATCTCAGCCAATACTAAAATATAAAATACACACCAATGTGTATAATTTCCCCTTCTGATATACAATACTGTCTGCACAATTATTTATATTCTTACAGATAAATAGTAGTCTTTTCAGTTAGACACTAAGTTCCTTAAACATAAAGATTGTCTTATATCTGGTATCATACAAGATTTGACGCTACTGTGTATCTGATAATAACAAGTCATACTTATTGAGTATATACTATGTTCCAAGTAGTACCCTAAGTACTTGTTTATGCATATTATGTTTATCAATTCATTTAATATCCCAAACAACCCTATAAGGTGGACATATTACTATCTCCATATGACACCTGAGGTCTGCTCATGTGACAAAGCTTACAGTGGTGGCAGAGCCCAGGGTACAAACCCAGGTAGACTGGCTCCTGAACTTGTGGTCTTAATCCTGAGAGTATATGGCTGTATTAAATGTCGCCTTTACTTAGAACTCTCCCTGCTCCAAGCACTTGACATGGTCAACTTTCAATTATCTAAGTAGATTTGGTTGAATTGGGGTTGAGGGACCTAGAATAACTGCCTGCATGGCCCTCCCTGATCCTTAGTCTGAGCCCGCATTGCTCAGCTTCCCCTTCTCTCCTCTTACTCTTCCAGGTAGATGGTCAGCAATCAAGGTTAATCAGCTCATGACCACCCAGCTCCCATCCCTATCTCAGGGAGATAAGCAGGACCCCAGTCCTTGTTTGCCTTAATCACACCATGCCCCGGCCATCAACTGCTCAGTATTAACTGTAGTTTAATTTTAACTATGATTATAGCTTAGCAGGGGCTTCCTTCCCACCTACCAAATGGTCCAGACTTAACTACAGTAGATACTGCTGCTGCAAAGAGGCTCAAATGAAGCATCATTATAACTAAAAAGCAGGGAAATGTGGTTACTTTCTGGAAGTAAAACTTTAAACATAAAAGAGACAGATTATCTCACTTGAAAGTATTCCCCATCAAGAAGAATAAACAAAAACTATGTTGAGCAGAAGAGGAGTTAGTAAGCCAGAGCAGAAAAGGAAAAGAAGACTGACAATGGAAATGCCCATTCAAGAGAGAAGGTGATCAGCCCCAGTAAATGAGGCTGAACCACCTGGTCTCACCCCATACTCAGGCCGTATCTCTCTGATTGTGACTTGTCATCTGTATTGGCCAGTGATTGTTACAATAATGCTCCATAACAAACAAGGCAAAAATCTCACTAGCTTTCAATAACAAACATTTGTTTCTTGCTCACAGATCTCTGGGTTGACTGGGGTTGCTCTATTTTAGACTTCAGGCTGGGTTCAGATCCATTCCACGTGTCTCCCTCCTAGTCCAAGACTCAGGATGAAGGACTATGGCTACCTAGGCATACTTGCAGGGTAGGAACACAAGTGAAATTTAAACCACACAAGTACATTTAAAGCTTCAAATTGAATGGTTTGTACATGTTTTGTACAGAATGCCCCTCATATTCCATTGGCCAAGCCAGGTCATAGGGCCAAGACCAGTCAGTGAGAATAGTAAGTATATTCTGCCCTCAGTCAATCATGGCAAAGGTGGGAAGAAAAGGAAGAATTGTAAACAAATAATGCAAAAAACAAAACAAAACACAAAACAAAACAAAAAACCCATGGCCTTCCATGTAGCACGTGCACAAAAAGAGACTGGGCCATCCTATTCTTCCTGATTTTATATTTCTTATAGTAAATTTGTAATTTGGCATATGGTCTCTGCAAACTTGATTAATATGAGTGTTCTCCAGAAATAAATGCATTTTCCACAGACGGACTAGTCAGGTTTGTGTTCAAGGTATTTGCCAAGAACTGCACAGCATGACCCATGCAAATAAGTCTATGCTCCATAGACAGTTATGTTCAAAGTTTGGCCAATTATGTATTGATTTTGGTGCACAGTATTCAATACCTATACAAAGTTCAGTTACCCTTCACCTACTTCTCATTCCCCATCACTTCACCCATAATCTTTAAGGGATGAACTCACATACATCTTTATATCCAGCCAGAGAGCAATGCTACTACTTGGTAAAGTAGGAAGAGACTGGACTTGGATTCAAACAGTCCTGATTCCACCAACTGCCATCACTGTGATTCTGAACAAGTCATTTGATTTCCATGATCCTCATCTTTAGTGGTAAAACGGAGGTGATAAATGCTTCCTTACTTAACACACATTGTGAGAATCTAAGTCAAAATAGATGAACTATAAAGTGCCAGAGAAATAGAAGAAATTGTTATTGAGGACACTTCCTTTCTCACCCATTCTGCTCCACCACCTCTGCTGGCATTACGTCCCAGCCACCTGTATCCTCTATCCCCAGGCACACACTGTACAACTCTAAGAGTTATCTGGACCAAATTGTAGGGCACTCAGAATGCTCCAGCCACGGAATCTGTCCATGAATCATCTTTGTATGTGCAGCTTGTTCCTGGTTGATGGCAGCTGTGCACCACTAATAGCCTCCTAAGCATCAGAGCTGCTCTAGTGCAGCAATTATTTGCATTAATCAAAGGCCTGAAGCAAATCTCCCATTTTTGGCTGAATAGTAAAAGTGTATATTCACACTGTGCCCAAATGAGAGATTTCACAGGAAAAGGGATACTCTGGGTACCTATTGCTACTATGGTATTCAGCTTCTAACCAAACTCTCACTTACAGAGGGGTCAACTTTGCTGGAGAATATTACCTGTATACAAGCTTACTTAGCAAAAGAGAATGTGGTAGTACACTAGTATACGTGCATAGACATGCTAATTAATCAATATATGAATAGGTGGAATACCACTATTGTATGCATTTCAATTCAAGAGGGCTCTGTAAGTGTGGAAATGAGAGCTAATCAGCAAGGACTGACACTTGTTTGAATAGTTCCAGGTGGGATTTTAAATAAATCATTCTGGGCTTCCCTGGTGGCACAGTGGTTAAGAATCCGCCTGCCAATGCAGGGGACGCGGGTTCAAGCCCTGGTCCGGGAAGATCCCACATGCCGCGGAGCAACTAAGCCCGTGCGCCACAACTATTGAGCCTGCTCTCTAGAGCCTGTGAGCCACAACTACTGAAGCCCGCACACCTAGAGCCTGTGCTCTGCAACAAGAGAAGCCACCGCAATGAGAAGCCCACACACCACAACAAAGAGTAGCTCCCGCTCGCCCCAACTAGAGAAAGCCCACACGCAGCAACAAAGACCCAACACAGACAAAAATAAATAAAAAATAAATAAATTTAAAAAAATAAATAAATGAATCGTTCTCAGCCTTGCATTTGAAGGTGATACCACAGACTGAACCCTCTTGCACTGTTGGTGGGAATGTAATTTGATACAGCCACTATGGAGAACAGTATGGAGGTTCCTTAAAAAACTAAAAATAGAACTACCATACAACCCAGCAATCCCACTACTGGGCATATGCCCTGAGAAACCATAATTCAAAAAGACACATGCACCCCAATGTTCATTGCAGCACTATTTACAGTAGCCAGGACATGGAAGCAGCCTAAGTGTCCATCAACAGATGAATGGATAAAGAAGATGTGGCACATATGTAGAATGGAATATTACTCAGCCATAAAACGGAATGAAATTGGGTTATTTGTAGAGACGTGGATGGACCTAGAGACTGTCATACAGAGTGAGGAAAGTCAAAAAGAGAAAAACAAATATCAAATATTAACGCATATATGTGGAATCTAGAAAAATGGTGTAGCTGAACCTATTTGCAAAGCAGAAATAGAGGCACAGACGTAGAGAACAAACGTATGGACACCAAGTGGGGAAAGGGGAGGGTGGGATGAAATGGGAGCTTGGGATTGACATATACACACTACTATGTATAAACAGATAACTAATGAGAACCTACTGTATAGCACAGGGAACTCTACTCAGTGCTCTGTGGTGACCTAAATGGGAAGGAAATCCAAAAAAGAGGGGATATATGTATACATATAGCTGATTCACTTTGCTGTACAGCAGAAACTAACACAACATTGTAAAGCAACTATATCCCAATTAAAAAAAAAAGATGGAATAACAAAAAAAATTAAAAATAAAAAAAAATAAAAGATACTACAAAAGAGCACTCTGGGAGCTTGAGAAGATTCCTGTTAAGCCCACTGGATTTCTCTGTGGTCAAACTAAATCTAAATTCTTTTTAACTATCCAACCAGATAGAAAAGAAAAGGGAGACTGAAAATTTCTCAATTGGCGTGTGGTGACTTGTTCTCTGTATGCTGTAGGATTATTAGAATAATGAGAAGCAAATTCTGTAGCAATTGAATGCTAAGAAGCCCACTACACCCAGGCAATATTCATTGAGGAGCACAGTGGGTGAGCTGTAGGAAAGAGGGACTC
Source organism: Balaenoptera acutorostrata (assembly GCF_949987535.1). Taxonomy (NCBI): domain Eukaryota; kingdom Metazoa; phylum Chordata; class Mammalia; order Artiodactyla; family Balaenopteridae; genus Balaenoptera; species Balaenoptera acutorostrata. The sequence goes on from NC_080074.1 coordinate 24,704,808, forward strand.
AGCCGAGCTTGAAGAAACTCCTCTCCTCCAGAGACCTGCCTGTGCACCCCAAGTTCTCTAGCCTATCGGTAGTCAACTCAGGTTACTGCTTTAAAATTTCACCATGTATTGTTTTTCTAAAATAATAAGAACTTACATTTTAATGAAAGGATCATTATCATATTCAAGCATACTCTTTCCCATAGGACTATTCTTTGCATATTTATGATTCTACTGGGCTAATGCTGAAAGAAATTTACAAAGGAAAGGAAGCTGTTGACTTCTGAATAAACTGTCATAAAATGCTATTTGTAATTATCATTTATTGTTTGTTTGTCGACATCCACTCAACCTTCGTCAGGTAAACATACCCCAGTTTTCCTCTAGAGAATCCCCTTCTCCCCCACTCTCAATGTTTCTGTTAGAATTGATAATGTTCTTGACCTAAAGGTACATGATTCAAGCCTGTCCATGGAGAGCAGCCCATTCCTCCAGGCCATAATGATAAATTTGGAAGTGGGTATGTAACCTAACTGAGCTAATAAGGGTTAGGTCAAATTACTGGAGAAGAGAGGGATCCTCTTTTGCCTTGGATTTGAACCTGGGAGGATGTAGTCCTGGTATTGTGGGCAGCCATCTTGCCACTGCATGGAGTCTACAATGCCACAATGATCAGAAGCCAGGAGACCAGAAATTAAGACAGACCTGGGTCTGCATTAAGCCCTAGACTTCGTTTTGCATGAGCCACTAGGTTCTGTTTTCTCACTTAAGTTCATTTGAGCTGAGCTTTTTGTGTGCCCTCATCTGAATAGACCATGCCAAAGAAATTCAAAACTCTGTTGCATATTTCACCCTCCAAAGAAGGAAATAATCCTTTCCATGCCTAACTTACCACATAAAGTAGTAGAAAAGGGTTCTGGTCAGGAACAGGAAGACCTGCTTTCTGGTTCCACGAGTGCCTCCCAAACTGTCTGTGAAAAAGTGGTCAAGCCACTGAGTCAGCGTAGACACCCAAGGAAATGAGGGGTCTGAATTGGAAGATTTCTAGGAGCTCTCCAGCCTCATCATTTCGCTCTAATGCCTGCCCAACCATCCTGACTGGGAGGACACTTAAGAAATAATCAGAAAGAAAAAACATGTTTTCTACTCAAATGGGCAGATTTTTGGTGTTCTTTAATCATCTCTATCACAGACACTAGTCTGACCCATGGCAAAGGGCATGGCTTAAAAAAATAAATCAAAGAAACATATTCCTCAGTACATGTATTTCTTTACCTGCTAGAGAGGTCTCCTATGTGAATCAGATTAAGCTATTTTCCCATTTTCAAACCAGGCCAGCTGGGCAAAGCTACACCATCTTTGATAAATGAGAAGGAAAGCCTCATTAAAGAGACCATCCATGCTTTCTTTTTCTTTCTTGTTTCTTTTCCTATTTTTGTCAAGAATCTCTGAAAGCTACAGTTAACGACTGGAACAGTCTGAAGGCTGCAGTTAACTATCCACGTGGTGTTTGTGTCTCTGCTGAACTTGTTTATTTGCATTTAAAAGAGATTTAGGGTAAATATAAACACTTTGATGGGATTTATGGCAGAGACAAAGGTCGGTTAATATTTTGATCCAGTGGATAGAAAACTGAAAAGCCATCATTAAATTGATAACCAATAGTATTGAAGTTACCTTTTGAAACCACTGAAAGAATGTTTGGAGCATGAGAGATCAAAACAAAAGCTATAACTCAAATGATGGACGGTGGGAACACTGACCTTGTTTTTGGAATTTAAATACTTTTATTTTGTAATCACGCAATGAGAAGCAAAGGCACTTTATGTTTTTATTAATCAATGTATCCCTGAAGATAAAAAATGGAAAAAGGATTGGTCATTATATGGACAATTTGGAACAAAGGTACACGAATGCTGTACCTATCAGACTGCCTGCCTTCAGGAGGGCCACCTGAAACAAAGGAGAAGAAGCTTGGAAGCATTCTTATCAGCTCAAAGACACCACAACACAAAACCTCTTTTATCTCAAGTAATTCAGAGGCTCACAGAGCTCCCGGCCACTTCCCTAGGAAAGATGGACCTGTGGACTTCCTGGGGAAGAAACAGAGCAGAGTCAGGAAAAAAGGTTTGGAGGCAGACACATGAGTTCAAGACCCAGATTCAGTACTTTCCGCCTGTTAGATCCTTGAGTCTTAAGAGTACCAAGCCTCATTTCCCTCATCCATACAAGTGAACAGAACAGCACCTATCTCACAGTTTTCATAAAGATTCAACACTTTCTCCCTGATTCCACCAAACTGGGATCAATGCATCTCCTTCATGCTTCCTTAAAACTGAACTTATATTCCTTTCACAGCCCATACTAGGAGTGATGAATTTTGTCTGTGTGGTTTTCTGTCCCTGTCAGGGCACGGCAGACTTACTGGGGACATATTTGCATTCACTGATTGCTATTGATCAAATATCTATTATGTGACAGGCAGCCTCTTGGGTACTCAGAATTCATCAGTGAATAAGACAAAGTGGCTGCCCTCAGGGGCCTTATAGTCTGGTAGTAGCAGGAGAGGTTCAGGCAGAAAACAGACAATTACAACATAATCTCATTTTGTGAGAAAAGGAACAGGGCATTTTTAGAAATAAAAGGCATCCTAGATTCTCAATTATTTGTTGAAGGAATGATTAAATGAATGAGTAGATGAATAAATGAATGAATAAATCACTCTATTCCATCCCTTTGGGAGGCATCAAGAACTCCTTCATTATACAGGTGTAGAAATGGAGATTAGGGAGGCAAGTGACTTGTGAAACTCTCGTATTTGGCTGATGATTACTTTGTACTATAGTTTCCACCACTTTGTTCAAAATATGTAGAATCATGAGAACGTCCCTATTTGAAACTCAGCCTCAGTTTAGAGAAGAAAAGCTCCACTTTTCAGATTTTGGGGTGTATATGGTATGAATGTGAAACCCTTGATCTATAAGACAATGTTCCTATCAGGAATCAGATGGCACACAGGGTAGACTGCCTACTGCACGGTATTAGTTCCTTCTTTTGATTTTTATTTAAACTTTCTTCAAAGCTTCAAACTCTTCAGTAATATCTAGGAGTGATAATTGTATCGCTCAGGAGGTACATCTAATGTTTAAAAAGAATCGTTGACTTCTAAGACAATGAAGGAGCTGTTTACATTTGTAGCAGCAGCCAAATCCATTTATCAATAGCCTGTCTCTCCTAAATGAGTTAATATAACTACTCATAGGGCCAAGACTATTGATGTTTAGTATATCTTGGGCCCTTTGAATTAATTTTCCCACTTCTGAGTAGCAATGAAAGACTATTCATATTTGTCTTTTAACACTGGAGTAAGCAGAACTGTAAAGGAAAGTACACTGGTTTAGCCTAGGTGTCCCCAAACTGGATCAACTCTCCCAACTGTGTTTTTTCATTTTTCTCCCACAAATTTAACCTTTCTGGATCCCAGTTTTCTCAATTGTAAAATGAGAGAATAAAACTGGAAAATCTCTTGAAATCTCATGCAGCTCTGATATTCTAGGATGCTAATATTTCCAACTTATCAATATGTTAGATGCAAAAAATTTTTAAAAAGACCAAAACTTTTGGGTACCCCCCCAATATGTAGATATGCACATGCCTCCTCCCCCAATACACACACAGCCTCAGAATCACAGGCCAGACCTCTATGCCTCAACCCCTCCAATGTAAAATTCTGGAGCCATCAATGCAGATTCCTAAGCTCCAAGTAGAAAGTAAACAAGAGAGGCAAATAAAATAGAACTGATTCATGTGGTATACATGTGAAAAATTCTTTTGGTAGGATCTGGAGTCTGAATCATGTGCATTTTGAGAATAAATTTTAGAATTCTTATTTTGCCCTTTCAATAGAAGCACATGGTAAACAAGGGAGAAGCAAGACAAGAGGCATCTATGAGACCAGAAACATATTTTCCTTGGGTAGCTGAAGTCACAAAGGCAAATGGCACAATGTCCAGAAATAAAGCAAAGAGGGTAAGGATCTTACTTGAAATAAAAATGAGTATATCATTAAGTTGTTAACTACTCTAAGCACATAGTCCTGGGGATTTTTTTAATAACATTATTATCATTAACAATATTTAAGATGAAACATTAGGTCACAAGGTTGGACAGAATGACTATCTTTGGTCTGCTTTAAAAGCTCTTTCAGTACATAGGCAGACTGTGAACAAGATGCATAAGTAAAAAGCAGGCAAATAAGTTATGCCATTAAAACAGATATTAAGAGCCAGTTAAAAACCAATCCAAGGTCATGTGAAATTTCAAAGTATGGGACAATGGCACTCAATAAGAGAACTCTTCAACCAAATTAACCCAGATAGTTGATTGTCATAGAATTCTGAAAAAAAAAGCTAAAAATTTGTTTCTTTATGACACAGTCCTGCTTAAAACCACTCTTCAAAATTCCATCTGCACTGGTTCTGATGCTGAAGGAGGTTCTGCTCTTACCAATACTTTGCAACCTGTCTCCACCAACCAGAAGGCATGAAAGTGCCTGGAGACTCACTAACAGCTCTCAATCCTTCATTCATTCATCAAATTTCTATTGCATTTCTAATAAGTAGATACACTGGATCAGATGCTGGGGTTGCTGTGGTGAAAACATCATACAAGGTCTTTCTTCACCTTCAAAATTTTGCAATCTAGTTAGTGGAAGGGTAGGTGGGAGTTCCCAATCACTAGTAACCATTGAAAGAATGTAAACACCCACCAGAAGGCATTAAGGGTTTGGTAGTGAAAGTGTCCTAAGGTCATTGCCATAAAAATTACTTATCATGGTATATGGCAGTGACCATTGTAAGTCTTGAGTCAGAGTGTATGATGTGTATAACCTCACATTGGCTCTCTCAACCTTCATTTTACCCTGCTTCTATATGGATAGTTTAGAAAATGTAAAATGACATTTCCCAGACTCTCTTGCAGCTAGGATTTTTGGTGTGAATTGTGTTTTGCTAACTAGATACATTTGCAGAGATTTACGACCGTATTAGCACAGAGAGGCTGTGGTCATCTTCCTGTGAAGATGGTCATCTTCCTGTGAAGATCTTACAATGGTGGACTTCATTTCATGCAGGCCCACTCCATGGGTATAAAACAATTGTCACAGCAGGTTTTTGATGCCTGGATTGTAGCTCCAGTGCTGAACCTTCAACCAGCAGTCTGGTAGAACCCTCTTGACTTTGGCTTTTCTAGCTCTTACTTTGTATATCAGTCAACGTACTCCAGAGAAACAGAATATATATATGTTTATAATTTTTGAATGTTTTCTCCTAGGGACTCTCTCTTTAATGTTCATTCAATCCCCCTCCCTTCCTCCCTTTCTTTTCTTCTTCCTCCCCCCACCTTCCTTCCTTCTGTCTTTCCCAAATTTTACATATATATATATATATATATATATATATATATATATATATATATATATAATATATATATATATTTGTGTGTGTGTATAAATCTAGAGACTGAGAAGTCCCATGATCTGCCACCAGCGGTGTAAGTCCCGATTTGAGTCTGAAGGACTGAGGACAAGGAGTGCCAATGTCCGAGGGCAGGAGGAGTTGGATGTCCCAACTCAGACAGAGAGCGAATTTGCCCTTCCTCCTCTTTTTTGTTCTATTCAGTCTCTCAATGGATTGGATGACACCCAACCACAGTGGCGAAGGTAACATTCTTTACTCACTCAACCACTTCAAATGTTAGTCTCTTCCAGAAACACCCTCATAGACACACTCAGAAATGTTTTACCAGCTATCTGGGTAAAGTTAAGTTAACACATAAAACTAACCATTGCACCTTAATCTTGTAAAGACTTGTAATTCTGCGTATTAAATCACTTTGTGCTTGAAATATAGTGTTTTTGGTTTCCTGCCCTTAACCCTTGACTTATAAACATGGTGAGACCATCACCACATCCAAACATTGAGCTTGATGTCTATCCCTAGCACTGGGAGAGCAGAATGGACATATTGAGCTCAGAAGGGTAGGAAAGGACACCCATACACCTGAAAAGAAGATGGGAAATCGCTCTCATCCAAGTATTCTGGAAAGGTAGATGAAATACTTACTATATGACTTTCTGCTTTGGGATTAGGACTCTTATGTGCAACATGAACTATTTAGACAAGAGGGGATTTAAGGTCCTTCCTGTTCCAATTCTATGACTGGGACTGTCTCCAGGTCTATAAAGCCGCAAATTCATGCTCATAACTGTAGGAAGATTGAGTAGATATCATAGGTCCAAACACACTATGGCTTTTCCAAGATCACATGGCTGCTAAATAGTAGAGTGGGGTGATTTTAAAGTATGTGTACAAGTTCTCTGATGTACATCCTTTCAAAATGTACAGTCTAACTCCCCTCTCCATGAATGTGGGCTTGACTTAGTGACTCACTCCTAACAAACAGAATGTGGTGGAAGTGATGGTGTGTGATTTCCAAATTTAATTCACAAAAGACATCCCCACTTCTGTTTTGCCTGCTTTTGAATTGCCTGTTTTGAAGGAAGTCAGCGGCTTTATTTATTTATTTTTTTAAACATCTTTATTGAAGTATAATTGCCTTACAATAGTGTGTTAGCTTCTGCTTTATAACAAAGTGAATCAGTTATACATATACAATATGTTCCCATTTCTCTTCCCTCTTGCATCTCCCTCCCTCCCACCCTCCCCATCCCACCCCTCTAGGTGGTCACAAAGCACCGAGTTGATCTCCCTGTGCTATGCGGCTGCTTCCCACTAGTTATCTATTTTACATTTGGTAGTGTATATATGTCCATGACACTCTCTTACCCTGTCACATCTCACCCCACCCCCTCCCCATATCCTCAAGTCCATTCTCTAGTAGGTCTGTGTCTTTATTCCCGTCTTGCCACTAGGTTCTTCATGGCCTTTTTTTTTTTTTCCCTTAGATTCCGTATACATGTGTTAGCATACTGTATTTGTTTTTCTCTTTCTGACTTACTTCACTCTGTATGACAGACTCTAACTCCATCCACCTCATTACAAATACCTCCATTTCATTTCTTTTTATGGCTGAGTAATATTCCATTGTATATATGTGCCACATCTTCTTTATCCATTCATCTGTCGATGGACATTTAGGTAGCTTCCATGTCCTGGCTATTGTAAATAGAGCTGCAATGAACATTTTGGTACATGACTCTTTTTGACCTATGGTTTTCTCAGGGTATATGCCCAGTAGTGGGATTGCTGGGTCGTATGGTAGTTCTATTTGTAGTTTTTTAAGGAACCTCCATAATGTTCTCCATAGTGGCTGTATCAATTTACATTCCCACCAGCAGTGCAAGAGTGTTCCCTTTCCTCCACACCCTCTCCAGCATTTATTGTTTCTAGATTTTTTGATGATGGCCATTCTGACCGGTGTGAGATGATATCTCATTGTAGTTTTGATTTGCATTTCTCTAATGATTAATGATGTTGAGCATTCTTTCATGTGTCTGTAGGCCATCTGTATATCTTCTTTGGAGAAATGTCTATTTAGATCTTCTGCCCATTTTTGGATTGGGTTGTTCGTTTTTTTGTTATTGAGCTGCATGAGCTGCTTGTAAATCTTGGAGATTAATCCTTTGTCAGTTGCTTCATTTGCAAATATTTTCTCCCATTCTGAGGGTTGTCTTTTGGTCTTGTTTATGGTTTCCTTTGCTGTGCAAAAGCTTTTAAGTTTCATTAGGTCCCATTTGTTTATTTGTGTTCTTATTTCCATTTCTCTGGGAGCTGGGTCAAAAAGAATCTTGCTGTGATGTATGTCATAGAGTGTTCTGCCTATGTTTTCCTCTAAGAGTTTGATAGTGTCTGCCCTTACACTTAGGTCTTTAATCCATTTTGAGTTTATTTTTGTGCATGGTGTCAGGGAGTGTTCTAATTTCATGCTTTTACATGTTCCTGTCCAATTTTCCCAGCACCACTTATTGAAGAGGCTGTCTTTTCTCCACTGTATATGCTTGCCTCCTTTATCAAAGATAAGGTGACCATATGTGTGTGGGTTTATCTCTGGGCTTTCTATCCTCTTCCATTGATCTATATTTCTGTTTTTGTGCCAGTACCAAACTGTCTTGATTACTGAAGCTTTGTAATATAGTCTGAAGTCAGGGAGCCTGATTCCCCCAGCTCCATTTTTCGTTCTCAAGATGGCTTTGGCTATTCGGGGTCTTTTGTGTTTCCATACAAATTGTGAAATTTTTTGTTCTAGTTCTGTGAAAAATGCCAGTGGTAGTTTGATAGGGATTGCATTGAATCTGTAGATTGCTTTGGGTAGTAGAGTCATTTTCACAATGTTGATTCTTCCAATCCAGGAACATGGTATATCTCTCCATCTATTTGTATCATCTTTAATTTCTTTCATCAGTGTCTTATAATTTTCTGCATACAGGTCTTTTGTCTCCTTAGGTAGGTTTATTCCTAGATATTTTATTCTTTTTGTTGCAATGGTAAATGGGAGTGTTTTCTTAATTTCACTTTCAGATTTTTCGTCATTAGTGTATAGAAATGCAAGAGATTTCTGTGCATTAATATTGTATCCTGCTACTTTACCAAATTCATTGATTAGCTCTAGGAGTTTTCTGGTAGCATCTTTAGGATTCTCTATGTATAGTATCATGTCATCTGCAAATAGTGACAGCTTTACTTCTTCTTTTCCGATTTGGATTCCTTTTATTTCTTTGTCTTCTCTGATTGCTGTGGCTAACACTTCCAAAACTATGTTGAATAATAGTGGTGAGAGTGGGCAACCTTGTCTTGTTCCTGATCTTAGTGGAAATGGTTTCAGTTTTTCACCATTGAGGACAATGTTGGCTGTGGGTTTGTCATATATGGCCTTTATTATGTTGAGGAAAGTTCCCTCTATGCCTACTTTCTGCAGGGCTTTTATCATAAATGGGTGTTGAATTTTGTCGAAAGCTTTCTCTGCATCTATTGAGATGATCATATGGTTTTTCTCCTTCAATTTGTTAATATGGTGTATCACATTGATTGATTTGTGTATATTGAAGAATCCTTGCATTCCTGCGATAAACCCCACTTGATCATGGTGTATGATCCTTTTAATGTGCTGTTGGATTCTGTTTGCTAGTATTTTGTTGAGGATTTTTGCATCTATGTTCATCAGTGATATTGGCCTGTAGTTTTCTTTCTTTGTGACATCTTTGTCTGGTTTTGGTATCAGGGTGAGGGTGGCCTCGTAGAATGAGTTTGGGAGTGTTCCTCCCTCTGCAATATTTTGGAAGAGTTTGAGAAGGATAGGTGTTAGCTCTTCTCTAAATGTTTGATAGAATTCACCTGTGAAGCCATCTGGTCCTGGGCTTTTGTTTGTTGGAAGGTTTTTAATCACAGTTTCAATTTCAGTGCTTGTGATTGGTCTGTTCATATTTTCTATTTCTTCCTGGTTCAGTCTCGGCAGTTTGTGTATTTCTAAGAATCTGTCCATTTCTTCCAGGTTGTCCATTTTATTGGCATAGAGTTGCTTGTAGTAATCTCTCATGATCTTTTGTATTTCTGCAGTGTCAGTGGTTACTTCTCCTTTTTCATTTCTAATTCTATTGATCTGAGTCTTCTCCCTTTTTCTCTTGATGAGTCTGGCTAATGGTTTATCAATTTTGTTTATCCTCTCAAAGAACCAGCTTTTAGTTTCATTGATTTTTGCTATTGTTTCCTTCATTTCTTTTTCATTTATTTCTGACCTGATCTTTATAATTTCTTTCCTTCTGCTGGCTTTGGGGTTTTTTTGTTCTTCTTTCTCTAATTGCTTTAGGTGCAAAGTTAGGTTGTTTATTCGAGATGTTTCCTGTTTCTTGAGGTAGGCTTGTATTGCTATAAACTTCCCTCTTAGCACTGCTTTTGCTGCGTCCCATAGGTTTTGGGTCGTCGTGTCTCCATTGTCATTTGTTTCTAGGTATTTTTTGATTTCCCCTTTGATTTCTTCAGTAATCACTTCGTTATTAAGTAATGTATTGTGTAGCCTCCATGTGTTTGTATTTTTTACAGATCTTTTCCTGTAATTGATATCTAGTCTCATAGCGTTGTGGTCGGAAAAGATACTTGATACGATTTCAATTTTCTTAAATTTACCAAGGCTTGATTTGTGACCCAAGATATGATCTATCCTGGAGAATGTTCCATGAGCACTTGAGAAAAATGTGTATTCTGTTGTTTTTGGGTGGAATGTCCTATAAATATCAATTAAGTCCATATTGTTTAATGTATCATTTAAAGCTTGTGTTTCCTTATTTATTTTCATTTTGGATGATCTGTCCATTGGTGAAAGTGGGGTGTTAAAGTCCCCTACTATGATTGTGTTGCTGTCAATTTCCCCTTTTATGGCTGTTAGTATTTGCCTTATGTATTGAGGTGCTCCTATGTTGGGTGCATAAATATTTACAATTGTTATACCTTCCTCTTGGATCGATCCCTTGATCATTATATAGTGTCCTTCTTTGTCTCTTGTAATAGTCTTTATTTTAAAGTCTATTTTGTCTGATATGAGAATTGCTACTCCAGCTTTCTTTTGATTTCCATTTGCATGGAATATCTTTTTCCATCCCCTCACTTTCAGTCTGTATGTGTCTCTAGGTCTGAAGTGGGTCTCTTGTAGACAGCATATATATGGGTCTTGTTTTTGTATCCATTCAGCCAGCCTGTGTCTTTTGGTGGGAGCATTTAATCCATTTACATTCAAGGTAATTATCGATATGTATGTTCCTATTCCCATTTTCTTAAATGTATTGGGTTTGTTATTGTAGGTGTTTTCCTTCTCTTGTGTTTCTTGCCTAGAGAATTTCCTTTAGCATTTGTTGTAAAGCTGGTTTGGTGGTGCTGAACTCTCTCAGCTTTTGCTTGTCTGTAAAGGTTTTAATTTCTCCATCAAATCTGAATGAGATCCTTGCTGGGTAGAGTAATCTTGGTTGTAGGTTTTTCTCCTTCATCACTTTAAGTATATCCTGCCACTCCCTTCTGGCTTGCAGAGTTTCTGCTGATAGATCAGATGTTAACCTTATGGGGATTCCCTTGTGTGTTATTTGTTTTTTTTCCCTTGCTGCCTTTAATATGTTTTCCTTATATTTAATTTTTGACAGTTTGATTAATATGTGTCTTGGCGTGTTCCTCCTTGGGTTTATCCTGTATGGGACTCTCTGTGCTTCCAGGACTTGATTAACTATTTCCTTTCCCATATTAGGGAAGTTTTCAACTATAACCTCTTCAAAAATTTTCTCAGTCCCTTTCTTTTTCTCTTCTTCTTCTGGTACCCCTATAATTCGAATGTTGGCACGTTTAATGTTGTCCCAGAGGTCCCTGAGACTGTCCTCAGTTCTTTTCATTCTTTTTTCTTTATCCTGCTCTGTAGTAGTTATTTCCACCATTTTATCTTCCAGGTCACTTATCCTTTCTTCTGCCTCAGTTATTCTACTATTGATCCCATCTAGAGTATTTTTAATTTCATTTATTGTGTTCTTCATCATTGCTTGGTTCCTCTTTAGTTCTTCTACATCCTTGTTAAATGTTTCTTGCATTTTGTCTATTCTATTTCCAAGATTTTGGATCATCCTTACTATCATTATTCTGAATTCTTTTTCAGGTAGACTACCTATTTCCTCTTCATTTGTTAAGTCCAGTGTGTTTTGACCCTGCTCCTTCATCTGCTGTGTGTTTTTCTGTCATCTCATTTTGCCTATCTTACTGTGTTTGGGGTCTCCTTTTCACAGGCTGCAGGTTCGTAGTTCCCGTTGTTTTTGGTATCTGTCCCCAGTGGCTAAGGTTGGTTCAGTGGGTTGTGTAGGCTTCCTGGTGGAGGGAACTAGTGCCTGAGTTCTGGTGGATGAGGCTAGATCTTGTCTTTCTGGTGGGCACGTCCACGTCTGCTGGTGTATTTTGGGGTGTCTGTGGCCTTATTATGATTTTAGGCAGCCTCTCTGCTAATGGATGGGGTTGTGTTCCTGTCTAGCTAGTTGTTTGGCATAGGGTGTCCAGCACTGTAGCTTGCTGGTCGTTGAGTGAAGCTGGGTCTTGATGTTGAGATGGAGATCTCTGGGAGATTTTTGCCGTTTGGTATTACGTGGAGCTGGGAGGTCTCTTGTGGACCAGTGTTCTGAAGTTGGCTCTCCCACCTCAGAGTCACGGCCCTGATGCCTGGCTGGAGCACCAAGAGCCTTTCGTCCACACAGCTAAGAGTAAAAGGGAGAAAAAATAGAAAGAAAGAAAGAAAGAGGCTATAGTATAGTGAAGTAAAATAAAGCTATTGTAAAGCAAAGCTATACAGACAAAATCTCACCCAGAAGCATATACATATACACTCACAAAAAAAAGGAAAAGGGGAAAAATTAATATCTCCTGCTCCCAAAGTCCACCTCCTGAATTTGGGATGATTCGTTGTCTATTCAGGTATTCAGCAGATGCAGGCACATCAAGTTGTTTGTGGAGCTTTAATCCGCTGCTTCTGAGGCTGCTGGGAGAGATTTCCCCTTCTCTTCCCTGTTCGCACAGCTCCCGGGGTTCAGCTTTGGATTTGGACCCGCCTCTGCGTGTAGGTCGCCTGAGGGCGTCTGTTCCCCGCCCAGACAGGACGGGGTTAAAGGAGCAGCTGCTTCGGGGGCTCTGGCTCACCCAGGCCGCGGGGAGGGAGGGGTACAGAGGAGGCGGGGCGAGCCTGCGGCGGCCGAGGCCGGCGTGACGTTGCACCAGCCCGAGGCGCGCAGTGCGTTCTCCCGGGGATGTTGTCCCCAGATCCCGGGACCCTGGCAGTGGCGGGCTGCACAGGCTACCGGGAGGGGAGGTGTGGAGAGTGACCTGTGCTTGCACACAGGCTTTTTGGAGGCGGCCGCAGCAGCCCCAGCGTCTCACGCCCGTCTCTGGGGTCCGCGCTGATAGCCGCGGCTCGCGCCCTTCTCTGGAGTTCGTTTAGGCGGCGCTCTGAATCCCCTCTCCTTGCGCGCAGCGAAACAAAGAGGCAAGAAAAAGTCTCTTGCCTCTTCGGCAGCTGCAGACCTTTTCCCGGTCTCCCTCCCGGCTAGCTGTGGTGCGCCAACCCCTTCAGGCTGTGTTCACGCTGCCAGCCTCAGTCCTCTCCCTGCGATCCGACCGCAGCCCGAGCCTCAGCTCCCAGCCCCGCCCGCCCCGGCGGGGGAGCAGACAAGCCTCTCGGGCTGGTGAGCGCTGCTCGGCGCCGAGCCTCTGTGCGGGAGTCTCTCCATTTTTCCCTCTGCGCCCCTGTTGCTGTGGGGTCCGCGCTGATAGCCGCGGCTCGTGCCCTTCTCTGGAGTTCGTTTAGGCGGCGCTCTGAATCCCCTCTCCTCGCCCGCCGCGAAACAAAGAGGCAAGAAAAAGTCTCTTGCCTCTTCGGCAGCTGCAGACCTTTTCCCGGACTCCCTCCGGGCTAGCTGTGGTGTGCTAACCCCTTCAGGCTGTGTTCAAGCCGCCAACCCCAGTCGTCAGCGGCTTTATTATGAGGACACTCCAGCAGCCTCTAGTGAGGCCCAATGGGGAAAAACCAAGGCTTACTGCCCCAATCAGCATCGACACAACAGTGAAAGGGAGGAAAACAAATATTTTCCTTTGATCCTTCTAGGTTCTCAGCTGGGGCTTGAGATAAAAAACAGATGAACAAGAGAAAAACAGAAAAAAGTTTACTAACATGTATATCTCATATATACATGGGAGAAACTCAGGGATGCGTAACTCAACAGAGTGGTTAAAACTTAGGTTTATAAACCAAGTTGGGGCTAAAACATAGGAAAAGGGGGTTTGGGCTTCGGGGCAAGTTATTGGAAGGTGATCAGGAAAAGTGTGGCAAACAAGGGTAAGGTATATTATACAGATTTAAGTCAGTGCCTTCTCCATGGATAAGAGTGTCAATCTCCATGGATTGAGTCATTTTTCTCTTCCTGGTACAGAGAGGGAAACCTCCTTTGGAGATTTCTTTTATTAATGTAAATTTCCCTTACAAAAGGGGAACTTATACTCTGTCTTCAGAGATTCTCTTGTGTCTTCTCTTTCTCAAAATAATCCTTATGCCAAAAAGGAATATTTTGGGGTGGCATATTCTGGTCTCCTACAGCAGGCATGTGAATGAGGTACCCTGAAAGCAGATTTTCTAGCCTCAGTTATGACTTCAGATGACTGCAGGCCTGGCCAACATCTTAACCACAACTTCATGAAAGAGTCCTGTTATTGGCTGAATTTTATTTCCCCCAAAAGATATGATGAAGTCCAAACCCCCTAGTATTTTTTTGTTGTTGTTGATGACCTCAACAAAATGATGACCTCATTTTTGTTGATGTAATCAGGTTAGGATGATGTCATTAGGGTGGGCCCTAATCCAACATGACTGCTGTCCTTATAAAAAGGGGAAATCTAGACACAGACACAGATGCACACAGAGAAGATGATGTTGAGACACACCAGGAGAAGACAGCCATGTGACAACTGTGACAGAGATTAGAGTAATGCATCTACAAACTAAGGGATGCCAAAGATTGCATGCCTTGCAAACACCAGAAGAGAGAAGAGGCAAGAAAGGATTCTTCCCTATGGGTTTTGGAAGGAGCATGACCCCCCCGCCAACACCTTGATTTTGGACTTCTAGCCTCCAGAACCTTGAGACCATAAAGGTCTGTTGTTTTAAGCTACTCAGTTTGTGAAGCCCTAGAAAACTAATACAAACCAGAGCCATCCTAATAAGCCACTCCTGAATTCCTGACCTAAGGAGACTGTTAACACGATAAATGGTTATTGTTGTTTTCAGCCACTAAATTTTGGTACAATATATTATTAAGCAATAGTTAACCAATGCTCAGAGCTAGACCAAAACCTTAGCCTTCTGACTCCAAGTCCAGTCATCCTTCTACTATATAAAGTTGTTGCTCATTATCTTTGAGAATGAGAAAGGCCATGAATATTTAGCTTAAATTGCTAATAATGTTTCTGGAGACACTGACAGAATTTTCCACTATGAGGCAGCAAAGTTATCTTCATGGGAGATAGTGGAACTAATATGACAGTAAACCTAATCTCACCTAGGTTTGTATCGTCCCTATGAGTTCTTCTACATCCCTGTAGAAGAGGCATCAAATGAACAGCACTCAATGATAAAATAAAGCAAGATAGATATTATGTTACAAAGGACATTCTCTGTAACTATTCAACTGTTCTCCAGACAGAGGTGATAGATAGATGAATAGATGGATAGAAAGACAGATGGATGGAAGGAAGAGAGGAAGGTAGGGAGGCAGGGAAGGAAGGAGGGAGGTTGAGTGAACATAGAGAGTTACTAGGCGAAAGCACACAAAAATAAATAATAGATTTCTATGTGTCAGAAAGGTGGAATTACGGCTCATTATCCTCTATTTTTCAAACTAAACTACTGCAATGTTTCTTGACAGTTATTTTTCTCTATCTTATAAATAGATCTTTGTTTTCTCCCTCTTCCCCCAACCCCGCCAACGTTTTTAATACATCATTTTTCTGTCTTCTGATGATGGGAAGAAAAGTATTTCATCTTAATAATTTAAAGTCTCAATATTATAATTTTAGAGGTCTTCTGTTTAAAGTTATCAATTTATTGATTACAACTTGATCTAAAGGAGATGATCTCAGGATATCTGAAGCTTGAAGAAAAAAAGGAAAAATAGATGTGATGTGTTTTAGCCCATCATTTCTTCTCTCAGAAAGTAACTAACTTAGTTCCACGTAGCTCAGCACAGGGTCCAGAGTGAGAGGAGCTGGGGATCAGCACAGCATATCCACCACTTGGGCAGTTACAGTGATAATTCTCTTATACAAAGCTATTTGGAGTCTCAAATCTAACACTACCAAACATCACTGTTCAATTACCTGTTGTATTATTTTCTCTCTTATTTGGTATGACAAAACCCAACTATTTCCAAAACAGGAAAAGTCTTCCCTTTTCAAATATTAGTAACTGTGGAAATTTTTAGTGCTTTCTTTAAACATCCAACACCAACTTCACTGAGGAGGTAGAGGATGCTATTTCAGTTTTACTCTTTAGGTTGTGGTTACAGGCCAAAGAAGCTACACATAAACAGAGCATGCCAAGCTTAACATATTCATGGGATCAACATACCACAAAGACACCAATTTCATGAATCCATTCTATTCCAACACAGTTGAAGTTAATATTTTTCTTGCAGGTTTGTTTGCTTTTTAATCAAAGCACAGCAAACAGCAAATGAAAATGAAAATTTTCCTTGGACCCACCATATTTTCTACAAAGCAACTATTGGCTGTGATTAAGTGAAGACAAAACTACGTGTTGTGGGTAGTTGAAATACTTCTGGAATTTATTAACTCCAGTATATATGCTAAGGCCAAATGAGCTTCTTTAATTTCCATAATGAAATTGTTTTTGTAAAGTTAAAAATACTGTAATGAGGCCAAAACGGTGTGTTTTCAGGGGGCTCCCATGGTGAAACAAATGAGATTTTAGCTTCTCTAATTGGGCATACTGCAAGCTGGCTTGATGCTGTCCTCAACACAGGATGTTTGTTATCCTAACAAAAAAGAGGTCTACAGCTGTCAGCACAATGCTATACAGCTTTTCAGAAGCCAGGCTATCAGGAGGAGGACTGCTGCTCTCTAACCGGGACCACCCAAAGGGAAAGATCAAGTAGAGAACAGTTCTTCTCTTCCCTGATTAAGAAGTTATTCGTAAGGTAATTTGTTTACAGCTATCAAAGGGAAGCTTTGGAAGCAACTGGGGAGAATTCCCAGAATCCTCTGAAAGAATTCTATTTGATTAAGCAATGAATATGGATATTTTCTCTCCCCGCCCCCCCCCCCCCTGCACGGCCCTTTTTTTTTTTTTTTTTGTCTTCTTATGAATTAAATCTCATTACCTGTCAACACAGGCCTTTGGAGTCTTACTGTTCCTGTAGAAAACAAAAGTTAGGCCCATTTTGTTGAGGCGGCTATTGCCAAACTCCGCTGGTGAGCTGCCACACTGGGTACCATGGAAACAGCCTATAAACCTCTTTGAGCTTTGGAATGGTTTTGATGTAATATTGTCTTCATTTATTTTTAACCATTACTTTCAACTACAAAGGGAAATAAAATAGAAGGCTAGTCAAATTAATTTTTAGCCACCAGAAGCAAGTCAGTAACTGAATTTTTCCAGTTTGTAATGAGTATTTTATTTTGGATGTAAATATTCAAAAGGATCCAGAAAGATGAATAATTTTGCTATAAAGTTCCACCCTGCTCAGTTACATGTACTAGATGCTAAACAAGTAAATGATTGGTATACTATCAAAATATATGAGAAATTAATAGCATATGCACCAAATGAATTCAAATCTCCTAAACCCAATTATTCAAAGAGATAAATATTTAAAGGATAATGTAAGCTGCTATAGTAGGCTATAAGTATACATTACAGTGGTAAAATGTGTATTTCCAACGGCATAGTTCCAAAATGCTCTTTTTCCATTGGTCTAGAGGAGAATATAATAAATCATGACACAGGAATTAGATGAAATAGATTTTACTACAGTAAAACTTCCTGCATTGCCCCCAACTAGTAGCTTCTACTTTATGTTAATTTGATTGTTATTTCCAATTTATTCAAAACATAAAACAGGTCCACTATAATAAAACAAAAGGATGTTACCTACTATTCTTCTCCCTTTTCTTTGTCTTACTTTTCATTTCCTTTCTTTTTTTTTTCATCAAGTTTTCAAATACTAGTCATTTCAAGGACTCTAACCAATCCTATATTTTGAGTTTAAATATAAAGGAGACTATTTGGGGAGAAATCTGTCATTTTAAATTTTGCAAATATAGAATCTAAGTAAAAATGAATTGACTCATTATGTGCATATATTTTGCAAATAAAAGGAATAAAATAAAATTGTAGCTCCAGAATGATGGCCACATCAAAAACTATATATGGGCTAAGTATATATGATTCCATTTAATTATAAATAATCCAAATTCTGAAATTCTGAGACAACAGCAAAGCTTAGTGGTTAACAGCATAGACTCTGGAGGCCAAGAGGTATGGGCTGGAATCTCAAGTCACTCCTGTCAATTCTGTGACCTTGGGCACTTTACCTTTTTAAACCTTAGTTTCCTGATCTGTCAAGTGGGGATCATACAAGTATCTACCTCACTATGCTACTGTATGAAATGTGATCATGCACACTGAGGTAGTTATAAGCTTATAATCTGCAAGTTATAAGCTGTCGGTGAATTTATGTGATAAGAATGAAATGATGAAAATGATGATAGTGATAACAATTTTGACACTGAGGATTTACCTACCACAAAATACAATGTTTGAATATACCTGAAATGATCTTCTTGATGCCTGGAATCCAGAGTTTAAGGTGATCGGAAGCAAGTACACATACCGATATAGAATATGTTTTGTCGGTCTATTGCTTATAAAGGGTAGCAGAAAATGCCACTCCAAAATACACCACTTTGGCATATTGATTATTCTGAGTTGAAGGAAACTGAGAAAAAGCAGATATAGGACGAGTTTCTGCCCTCCTTATATCTACCTGAAAACAGAACATCAACCCCCCTTGTGAGGGTGTTCTCCCCCCGCCCCAATTTCCCATACCAGGAAAGGGATAGCAACCTGAACATGGGAGAGAAGATGGTACCAAGAAAGTCTATACAAACAAACCTTACTTACTAACTAGCCCTTATCTAACCTTCGACTTCTCGTATATTTATTTGCCCACAATTTGCTGCCTCTAGAAGCTCAAAATACTTTTCCATTTTCTTGTCACTTCTCTACAAATTTATTGTTCTTCTGTTAAGATGCTATTTAACCCCAGTTCTAACTACTCCTTTGAGTTTCTCATCACTGAGTACTCCAGAACTCCAGAGCATGTGATGCACGTGTTAATAAACCTTGTTTGTTTTTCTCTTGTTAATCTGTCTTTTGTTAGTACAATTTGCAGGGCCCCAGCCAACGAACCTAAAATGAGTAGAAGAAAAAAAATTTTTTTTTCCTCCCCTATACTTGATACAAAATAGAATGTTTTAAGTGAGACGTATTTAAAATGCCTCAGGGGGCTTCCCTGGTGGCGCAGTGGTTCAGAGTCTGCCTGCCAATGCAGGGCACACGGGTTCGAGCCCTGGTCTGGGAAGATCCCACATGCTGCAGAGCAGCTGGGCCCATGAGCCACAATTACTGAGCCTGCACGTCTGGAGCCTGTGCTCCCCAACAAGACAGGCCGCGATAGTGAGAGGCCTGCGCACCGCGATGAAGAGTGGCCCCCGCTCGCCACAACTAGAGAAAGCCCTCGCACAGAAACGAAGACCCAACACAGCCATAAATAAATAAATAAATAAAATGCCTCAGTGTTAGAGACAGGAGAGTGGAAGAAAGAGGAGTCAGGAGACTTGTTTAATTAAAAGGAGGAGATGAGATGAAGACAATGGTATAGCTACAGATGCCTCAGACAGCCCCAGAAGGATGTCTGATAACAAGAACAACTATAAGAAGAACTGTGCTATCGAATGGCAATAATCATCCAAAAGAAAATTTCAAAGAGTAGAGACAAGCTTCATATCATTGGAATTGTCCAAACTAGAGCCATACTCATTAATATATCTTGGAGAAAACCAATCACTAAAAAAGAAGATTTTAGTATGGTTCACTAGTGGAAATCTACCAAACAAATTGTGAGTCTTCTCACCAAACAGGCCCTCAAAATTATGGCTTCCCAAGCCATGGGAGGCTCCATGAATCCCAACTAGAGGAATTATCTCATTTCTCTCCTACACCAAAAGTAACTGCATATCCTCTGATTCCTCTCCTTTTCATAATATTTGGCTAAGTCAACTTCATGACGAATATATCACGATAGCATAAATTGCTTATATGTGAAAACAAAAGCAAGATAATGTTGCTAGATTAAATTATTTACCTTAAATATGTTACTAATGGTCAATGAAAAATACACATTAATAATTTTGATCCACATACTGTCTATTTGGTATTAGGTCATAATAACCATTTTATAGCCATTGAAATGGTTTTCTAAACCATTTATACCAATATGTAATAATAATAAAATCATTTTATAGTCTCATATCCCTTAGGGTGTGTGAACATTTCAACTGACTAACGACCATTTTCTTTTTAAATACAAAATACATCTGCGTGTGTAAATATGTGTGTGTGTGTGTGTGTGTATATACTCTTAAAAATGAATGAATTTTCAATTGTGCGAAGTCTTTTGCAACATCTCCATTCATCTTAGACATGAATACTGTAACATGTATGGGCATAGCTGAGGCAAATTTATCATGACAGCAACCAAATAATAAATCTGTATCTCTATAACCAGTTCCATTTCCGAATAATTTCTCTGTCGCACATTATTTTAGCCTGGCATATTGCTCCATTCTTTTTTTTTTTTTTTTCCCTTTACTTTGGGGTTAAACTGCACTTTCGAATTCACATTATTTTGCAGATAGCATGTCACCTTCACTTAAGTTGCTACAGCTGGCATTTCTCTTCTATCAGCTGGAGCAGTTAATTTACTTGCACTGACCAGCCAACAGTGTAATCTACCACCTGATAATTGCGTTCTTCTCGAGCCACCAAAGTCTTAAGAGACAAAAAAGACTTAATTTTTGCAATTTTATAGTTTGAATTCTTATGATCTGATCTTAAATTCTTTGATTTGCCAAGGAACCCCATGACTGAGTGGGGTGGGATTTTTTTTCTCTTCTTTTTTTAAACAGATAACATTTATCTATCTGTGCTGAGTTTAACACAGGAGGACCCTTTCAGGTTGCACTGTAACTGAAGCAGCAATACTGAATTTCAAATAGACAGAGATGTAAATATTGTACATCTTTAAGGGCTGCTGGATAAATTTTGTTCACATACAGGCTGGTTATTCCAAATAAAATAATTTTTGTCATTGATATTCTAAAAAGAATGGAGAACTTTGCAGGAGAAGCAGAAGTATTATGCAATACCAAAATGGACATGCTCTAAAATGTGTACATGCCAAGCAATTTAATACTGTAAAGTTGAAATGCAAATATTTTGGAAACCCACTAAGTCATATCAAGAGTAAATACTTCTGTTAATCCAAAAATATTAGACAATTTAAACCTGTTAAAGTTGAATTTCACAGCTATTTTAGTCTTCTGTAAATAATTACTATTTCTACTTTTCTCTAGACAATTATAATACTGGAAAATGCTAATTCATACTTATCAAGATAAGATAGAGCTAAAAACCAGAAACATGCTCTCTTCAGTCTGTTACTTTATTTTGGGCTAAGAGACTGCAGTTTTGACAGCGGGGCCATCTGCTACTAACTTTTCTCCTCATCATCATGCCAGCCCAGTCAAAAGCAATTAAACCTGTTTTGCCATTATAATATGTAGATAATGATGATAAATTATAGCTTTAAAATGAGTTTCAAATTATGCATACGCTAGGTGTTTTCCTTACAGCTACTGATATGAAAGATATTCCTGTACTTGTGAAATTTTTCAGCTATTTTATTAATGATGTTAGCTCTATAATGAGCTACCTACCAGGGTATTTTGCAGGCACAGAGCCTAACAGTCATTATAAATCTATTTATATCCCAGCAAGATGTTTCTCTAAGTGGAGAGCAGAGCCCTAACATTTTGCATCACTGTTGAACAAAATATACAGCACACAGGGCTCCGACTTCCTATGTTTTATTATGTCACATAATCAATAAAACGCATAAATACCACAAATAAAAAGTAGCAAGAAGAAAATTCTATGGCTCCAGCACAACATGGGGTTATATAGCAGAGAGAAGACGAGGCTTAATGATTTCCAGGAACAGATACAAAGCTATCATTCTTGAAGCAAGCCATACTTTACCTCTGATTTCCATCAAAAATGTCTGGACGTTTTTCAATGTAGAAACCACGAATGAGCCAATGTTCCAAAATGGTAACTAATATCAACCTTTTTTTAGGACTGTCAATGGGGATTGCCATATTGGACAGCTCTACTGTTTGGTTGGCTTTTTAGATTTGCAGCTGCTAGCATAATTATTTTTTCAGAAGATTTGTCATAATTTGTTACCACCTTTTAATTATATCACAAAAAGAAGAAGAAGAACCAAGAAATGCAGTAAATACCTTAAATATCCCAGGAAATTCTATTCCAATAAACCCTTTTGTGGTATCCCACTCCAAAAGCACAACTATTTAAGATCCCACCCCTCTGCAGTAAGTAACTAATGTAGCTTTGCTAATTGAGTCACAGAATCAAAGCCCTTCTTATACTGTTTCCTGCCATTGTTTTCTCTAGCAAAAAAAAAAAAAAAAAATCACTGGTATGGTAAACATGTATTAATTATGGATATCCAACTTTCTAACTCTGTTTTATTATCAAAACACAGACTAATGATTATGGAGAGGAAAGAAAAAAAAAGAGCAATTTTGTCCGAATGAAAAGAAACTCTTAGCAACATTGGAAAACTGTTCCGCCTAGCAGTAGTTCATTGCAACCTATCTTTTTTCATTACTATGTAACACTCATAAATAAGTCAGGGGGAGGAGGAACATGGAAAAATGAGAAACTCACCAATCACATTTGCCTCAACGCTGTATTAACGGAGGCAGCTTGTTGATATTTTAGTAGGTCTTCTCCTGAACTCCACTGGAAGCAGGAATTTCAACTGCAGCTTATCGTCCATTTGCAGACAAAGGCATTATTCATCACGACTCACACAAGGACCCACCTCGCTTTCACACCATTCTTCAAATCATCGTTTTAGGTCATACCCTTAACATCTCAGTGTGCTTCCCCAGACAAACACGGAGAGCAGGCACTTACCCAGGGTGCACAAATTGCCAACTATAGAAACCAACGGTGTGGGAGTTCTCTTTCATTTTTCTCCCTCATTTATAATGTGGAGGCTTTTGGCAAGAGTAAAAGTTCTACAGTATGGGAGATGTATGGTCAAATTCTTACACTGGGGAAAATATTTCAAATCTTAGGAAACAATGAGATGGCTTCCCCTCAGTCCCCCATCTGTTTAATGAAATGTGTGCTGTGAGTTGAATGTATGCAAATAATGGTTTAAAGAAAAAAAAAGTATTCAATGTGCCAGAGAGCAGATTTCGCAAGGCACAATTTAAACATTCTAATATCGGCCTTAGTAGGGAAAGTAAGAAGAGCAAGAATATAATAAGATAGGACAATAAAATAAAAGGGAAGAGGGACTAATAAGGAGGAAAACAGAGGCAATTTCAAATAATGTGAATAATACAGAATAGCACCCTTCTTTCTACGGCTCTGAGAGATGACTATGAATGGAGAAGCCGAGAGTTGCACAGTTTCTCTTTAAAGTTAGGCTGTGGGAAAAGCAGTGAGTCTGAAGGAAGCAGCTTTGGAATTTCTCATCTCCAGATGTGACTCCTGTTCCACCAGCTGTGTAATCCTACTTATTTTTCCCAGAGCCTCTATTTCCTCATCTTTCAAGCAGATAAATTCAGCTACCTCAGAGGGTTGCTATGAAGATTGAAAGAAATATGACATAAAAGTATCTACTCATGTCCCTTGTACAAAGTTAGGTGCTAATAAATGGCATTTGCCACTATTACCTCTCATGCCCAGCATTTATTTCCATTTAAAAATATTTTTCCTGATTAAAAAAGTTGTGCCTCATCGTCACAGGAAGTATTTTCTTCTGGTTCCCACTATCATCAAATATGCTTTCTCCCCATAATTAGTGAACCTTCTGCACAATAAAGACTTCCACCCCTCCTGCCCCTTTTGGGCAGCCAGAAGACCATAATCTCCAAGCCCATGGTTCTCAACCTTGGCTGCACATTGGAATCACCTGGGATGTTGTTTATTTGATTTTTTAAATAAGAATGCCAGAGACCCTGATTAATTGATCTGGGCGTCAAGCTTTCTGAAAACTACCCAGGCAATTCTAACGTGTAGCCAAGGTTGAGCCTAGGGCCTCATCTTGTGTGTGGGTAAGGAAGGGCAGCAAGCAGAAGAGCAGTGAGTCACAGGGTAAATCTGAGATCACTGGTGAGCATAGATTCCTTAACTTTAGTTCCATTTTTACAGGAAGGACATTTTCCTCTCTATCTAAGAGGGTGAGTGACACTTGGTACACAGTATCTTTCAAAACCAGTCCCAAACCAGCTAAATAAATACAACGTGTTCCATTTTTCCCATTGGGCCTCTTCATTCTCA
Organism: Balaenoptera acutorostrata; assembly: GCF_949987535.1. Lineage (NCBI taxonomy): Eukaryota > Metazoa > Chordata > Mammalia > Artiodactyla > Balaenopteridae > Balaenoptera > Balaenoptera acutorostrata. The sequence goes on from NC_080074.1 coordinate 24,729,042, forward strand.
TTAGCAGCTGCCAACGTGTTGCCATATTTTTATTTCCCTTGGCAGAGAAGGCCAATTCCTCCCTGAGGAGAATGTGCGCATCAGGAGCATGGCAGAGATGGTCTGTGGGCCATCAGCATCCTTCCCTTTGCCCACACAAGAGCATAAATTATCCTCCATGTGATCTCCGAGTCCAGCTCCTGAGTCACAAATTTATCCCTAGGTTCGGTTTCTTCAACTTTGACATCAGGCTGCTCTGTCCTTCCTTAATTAATTGTTTTTGCAAAGTCCTGAGAATATTGTGAGCTTTTTCTTAGTATTAAATTGTAAATTTCCATGCAGTACTTCGTTGGAACTGTATTAAAAAAAAAAAATGCTTCCTCAACAAAATCTTTTAGTTCAATCCTTTTCTGGAAATGAAAAGGTAACCGGACTGAAATTAGATCCAAGCCTGAGTTACCTGAAAGTATACCATCTTCCAGAAAGTCTGCTAATTATTCTAATACTCCATTTGGGGAGAAATTAAACCACTCGCTCTTTTTATCAAGTTCATGAGAACACTGCATTGTGTTACCTCCTCTGTACAGCTCTGCAGCAGTTAACTGATAAACACTAATTCAGCTTCACTGACATCAGTCAATTATGCTAGTGCCAAACAGAAATAGTTAGCAATGGAAATATGCTGTATGAATTGCTATTGTATCAAAATAGCCATATTGATTTCAACTTGATTTCCGTTGTACAAAGAAAAGCAGTAAAGGGTTTTCTAAGCAGAAAGCAAAAGGGAAAGATGCAAGGGAATATTTCCTGTTTGTTTTTTTATTTTTCCATTGGAGCATGCTAATTTAGAACTGGTAGTTGGATCTTACCCTTCTCTCAATATAGTTTAAGAGGGAAAAAAGGTTTAGAATCTATTTTAAAAGGTTGGGAAGGTCTGTTGGTCTGTTACTGTGGCAACAGTCATCCCCAAGATGCAGCATAACTAATGAGTTAACTAGATGTACCTAGCTCCAACCGTCCAGCATAAGCCATAAAACTAAACTGCTGAGAATCACTGGCAACTTTGCTGAGGGAGGAACGGTGCAAACTGGTACACTAGGGAAGCTGATAATCCAATTTAGAAGTGCAGATTCTCATTTCAGTTTCATTGGCATATTCATTCTGAACTAAAGGGATCTGAGCAGTAATTCTATAAACAACCAGCACTTAGAAATCAGAGGCAACAAGATTCTCTAGAGGTATAATTGCTTTTAAACTAGGCAACCTGAAATTGTGTCTGCCTGGTTGTAGCAGGGAGAAAGGGGGGAAATATCTCAGCTGGGAAAATGGGTAGTTGGCCAAAGAATATTGCAAACTGGGCATGGCTTGGGCATCTCAATATACCCAATATTGTAATTCTAGTCAATAAAATTCAACAAGGATTTCTGTAGCACTTACAATTTTATTAGGCATCATACATTTTACATAAGCTAAATTTTATAATTCAAATCTTGAGAACTAATTATATAAATAAGACCTAGTTCAAACCACAGGTCTGCCATCTTACCATCTGCAGCAGCGAAAACTTTGCTAGGTAACATAACCTCTCTAATCCCTGTTACATCATCTCTAAAATGGTGATCACAGTTGTATCTACTTCATAGGTCATGGGTACCAAATGGAACAGTCCGTGTGTTTACCATAGTTCCCAATAAATGTTAGCTCTCAATATTAGTAACCTTGAATTTATCTATACTTTTTGTTCCTATTTTGAATATGAATCCAATCTTTTTGGAGATTCTGTTCGCTCTGAATTCAAACTATATTCAGAATCCAAGCACTTCTTACAACTGTCACTGTTACCACCACATGAGCCACCAATACCACCTGCTTGGATAACTGCACCCTCTCAAAAGGTCTCTCTGCTTTTACCTTTGCTCCCCTAACATCTGCTTCTATCACAACAGGCAGAGGAACCCTTTTAAAATACAAGTCCGACCATGCCAATCTTCTGCTCAAAATCCTGCAATAGCTCCCCATTTCCTTCAGTGATAAAGTCCCACATGATCTGACCCCTGTCACTGTCTAACCTCACTCTCCCCTACTCACCTGCTAAGTCATTTCCCTCCAACCGCTCTCATCTCCTTGTCACTTCTGGAGTGTTCTAGGCATGCTCTTTAGGACCTTTGCTTTAACTGTTCCTGCTGCCTGCCTCGTACATGCATCAAGGATAGATCCTGACTACTAAAAGCCAATCACAGCATGACATTTACCTGGTGACAGCCATTGGTCACGGTGTGATAAGCTGCTCCAGTAAGGCTGACAAGAAGGATTTTCATCCCACACTTGAAGGGTGAGCTCCTCTCTTACTTGAAGAGAAAGCGTGAGGCCCAGATTGTCACTAACAGCCATCTTGCAACCATAAGGAGAAATGCCCCTACCAGGGAGCTAATGTTAAGGGCCAGATTAGAGAGACAGAAAGAACCGGGGTCTCCAACGACATCTTTGAGCCCTGATCATAACATCACTGTAGCTCACCCCATCCCTAGACTTGGAGTTCTGTAACGTAAGGTATGTCTTTAATGTTTAAGCTTGGTTGAATCAAGTTTCTATTTCTTGCAGCCAAAAACATTTGAAAGATATGAGGGTTAATTGAATAATGATGTCACATAGGAAGAGCAAGACTTAAGGTTGAACCAATCATGCCTGCCAAATTTCACTAACACTTAGAACTTGACCCCTGGCATCACTTGACATCTACAAAATGGGAATATTAATTCATATGCCATGTATCTCAACAATTAAATGAAATTTTGTTAATCATAAAACACTGCATAAGTGTTCATTATATTTGATCTTTGAGTGCTTCATCCTGAAGCACCAGGTAAATATTTCAGAAATTAGAGGCTATGGGGCAATTCAGACTGAGAAACTACTTATCTTAGTGAAATCATCCTTTATTCCTTCCTTCTTTCCTTCGCATTCCACATCCATCCATTCCATCTGGAAATCCCGCAGCTCCACCTGTGACACTGACACAGATGGTGACTCCCTCTAACCAGCCCCGCTGCGGCCACCATAAGCCACTGAGTCTAAGCCACCTCCTGTGAAAACAGCATCCCCTCTCATCCCCTTGTTTTCATCCTTGCCCGCTTAGTCTGGTTTCCTCACAGAAACCAGAGAGATACTTGAAAAACATAATTCAGATCACATCACTCCTCTTCTCAACACCTTCCCAAGTCTTCCTTTCTCTCCTGGAGTCACAGCCCGGCCCCTACGCCCTCTCTGATCGCATCTCCTCCTTGCTCTCCCTCCTTATTCTGCTTCTGTGCCACTGCCTTCCTTCTTCTTTTTTGAACACCAAGCAAGCCCCTGCCTCCTGGCCTTTATACCCACTGCTCCTCTGGCTGGAACTCCTTTCCCACACTCACCCACCTCAAGGCTCTGCTCAAATATCTTATCAGTGGGACCTGTTCTCATCATCCCGTAGCCCCATCTCTCTCTACTCCCTTACCTTGCTTTCCTGTTTCTCATGGTATCTGACATATAATAAATCTATTAACATATCTGTCAACTGTCTACCTCCCCGAGCCAGCACGGATGCTGCACGAGAGCAGGGGTGACGCCTAGGACACTGCTTTATCCCCGGTGCCTAGAGCAGTCACAGGCACATAGCAGATACTCTAGCTGTTGAAGAAGAAGAAATGAAGCTAAGTCAAAATAACAATACAGCACTGGTTGTGTTATTTTACATGTATTTGTTTGCGTAACCAGACTTCCAGGCTCTTGGGAGAAAGAAGCCCATGCCCCATGTACAGTAAAGGGTTTCTTGAGCAGGCTTGGGGTGTTCAAACCCTCCAAATATTTCCAAATAAGAACTGGCCCTTGGGACTTCCCTGGTGGCACAATGGTTAAGAATCTGCCTGCCAATGCAGGGGACACAGGTTCAAGCCCTGTTCCGGAAAGATCCCACATGCTGCGGAGCAACTAAGCCCATGCGCCACAACTACTGAGCCTGTGCTCTAGAGCCCGCGAGCCACAACTACTGAAGCCCGTGCATCCTAGAGCCCGTGCTCCGCAACAAAGAGAAGCCACCTCAATGAGAAGCCTGCGCACCACAACGAAGAGTAGCCCCCACTCGCTGCAACTAGAGAAAGCCCACACGCAGCAACAAAGACCTGCCAATGCAGCCAAAAATTAATTAATTAATTAATTAATTAATTAATTAATTATAGAAAAGAACTGGCCCTTGACCAGCTTCTGGGAGATAACCTCTAAGCCCTTGCAATATCCTGCCTGATAGAGTGTCTTTGTATACCTGGAGTCTTGGGCCACATCAGATACTTTATGCTAACAATGTGATTCACAGAGATTGCCTATTTTTGTTCGCCTGGGGCCCTGGGACCCATTGAACAGATCTGACACCTGAGGGTGCAGGGGCTGAAGACTGAATAGCTAAAGTCAGGAATGCAGGTGCTCCATGTCTACATGACTGAGCCCCAGTAAAAGCCTTGGACACCAAAGCTCAGTTGAGCCTCCCTGGTTGGTAATACTTCACACATGTTATCATACAAACTAAGTACCATCTGTGTGATTCCATTGAGAGAGGACAGCTAGAAGCTTGAACTGGTATCTCCTGGACCGGAACCTACATGCCATTTTCCTTTACTGATTTTAATCTGACCCTTTTGCTGTAATGAACCATAAAGATGAATATAAGAGCTATTCTGAGTTCTGCGAGTCCTTCTAGTGAATTGTTAAATCTGAGGGTAGCCTTGGGGACTGCTGACACACCCAGGGTTTGCATGGTGTCTGGAACATAGAGGTGTTCCATAAAGGTTGACCGGATAAATAAGTGAATTAATTAATTCAGTGGATCCATGCCATGTTCACCACCCATCCGAATTCTTTTCTCTCCACTCTCTCACTCTGACCCTCCCAATGCACGTTTCCTTTCTTTCTTCCACTCTGATTTAAAATGGCAGGTATGACCTCTGTCTAGTAAAACAGCAGCCCTTAAAACTGTCACTAAACATGAGAACAGTTGACAGAAAGGTAAGATTTAGAGATCAAGACAATTTGGACAAACAGAGCTTTGCCTCTGCAGATCACCTTTCAGGCCAGCGCTCTGCATGGGATAATTTGCTTTGCTGCCTGACTCCTGGCCTTCCGACCTGGCTGGAACCCGGCTCAGGAATGCATCCACCAAGATCTGGCTCCAGCTTTTTCTCACTGTTGCTCATTGAATCAATAATAAGGAAACCTTCTTTGTTTGCTTGGGATTTGACAGCCCCATGATAGACAGGACAGGGTAGCAGCCATGGGCTTAGCTTGGCTGCACTTACACTGTTCACATATAATGACACGTGTATATGTGAGATTTAACGATGGATGGTAACAGTCAAGGTCTTGAGTGGGTTTCCTCTAGCCCACTGCACTGGCATATATCATTTTAATAGCCTCCAAGGAAGAAAAATATGGTTCTCATTAATATCCTGAGTTTGACCTTCCACTTTTCTTGAATTGAAACTCACTTACAGCCTGGAATGCAGTTGTGCCTATTAAAAGAAGGGAGAAGTTTTCCTTCCTGGTGTTACTTCATTTTTTCCCATGGAGTACAAAATAGAAAGGAAGAAAGTCAGGGCTGAGGTGTACAGGATTCTGATGGGATAGGTATTTATTTCTCTTTGAGGCGTTCACGTTAAGGAGACTACAAGATATTCTGCTAGACTAGAGAACAAGGCAAATTTCCTGTGAAATCACTTATCTAAAGGAAAAAAAGATGAAAGTAAACTAAATCAAAATTTGCCAGAATTAGGAAACTCAAGCCTATTGATTCTATGAGGTACCTGACAATCTAATAAAAATTGGGCAGAGTCAGTTTCTATTTCTTGCAACCAAAGAATCCTAAATGATAGATGTTATATACCACTTTGTTTAAGATGGATCCATAGTACAATCTGTCATAGAATGGCTCAACAGGTGTTCCACAGATAATGATAAGAGTCTCCAGTGTAGCAGTAATAATCTTAGTAGAGCAATCACAGCCCAATGATATTTGCCTTTGCACTGGTTGTGGGTAGGAGATGGGACGAAGTATTCATTGCTAAGCAAATGAACAGTGCAAACAAAGGTGAAATTTGGTCTGCTTAAGCATGAAGGCCAGCAAACTTTTAAATACTCATAAAACAATTCTATACGTATGGATGGGCTGATTTAAAAAGCACTGTGCTTCATGTACTTGAATGTAACAAATATAGAATTTCCTTACAAAACCTATAATTCTGGTTTTATACTTTAAAAAAGACAAAATTGAACTGGATTTCCCCTCAATTAAGAATAATAAGCCCAGTTTAATGGTCTTTAGAATCAATTTATTCTAAAGAGAAGATAGAGCAAATCACTGGTCTTACATAGTATCTTCATTATTCTTTTCCAAAAGCTGTTGACTTTGGTGTATTCAGACATTTTAAAAAGACAGGTACTTTAAGTATAACAGAGTAAGATGTCTTATGAGCCATATAATCTTTATCCTAATGAGTTTCCAACCTAATTGGCAAGCTAGGCATTGACAGGCCAATGAAAAATTAAGTTAGAAAAGCAAAGTAGCAATAAGACACAAGAGATTACTCAAGAAGAGACCCAAATCTGGTCCCTACCTTTGAGTGTTTCATAACACAGCTAGAGAAACAGTTAAAAACAGATCTGTGGGCTTCCCTGGTGGCGCAGTGGTTGAGAATCTGCCTGCCAATGCAGGGGACACGGGTTCGAGCCCTGGTCTGGGAAGATCCCACATGCCGCGGAGCAACTGGGACCGTGAGCCACAATTACTGAGCCTGCGCGTCTGGAGTCTGTGCTCCGCAACAAGAGAGGCCGCGATAGTGAGAGGTCCGCACACTGCGATGAAGAGTGTCCCCCGCTCGCTGCAACTAGAGAAAGCCCTCGCACAGAAACGAAGACCCAACACAGCCAAAAATAAATAAATAAATTTATAAAAAAAAAAAAAACAGATCTGTATTAGAACAGAGCCCAAGCTATATCAGTGGTATAAAAGGCAGGAAGGGATGTGAGAAGACATAAGAAGCCATTCATTCTGTCTCATACATCTGTGAAGGCTTCATAGAGGAGGTAACAACTAATATGGAACTTGCAAGATAAAAATGATTTAATATGGCAGGGATGAGGAGGAAAGCATTCTAGCCCGAGGGAATTGTAAGAACAAAATTAGGACAGATTCAACTATCCAAGAATGTGACAAGTGGGCAAATGCGCCTGGAGTGTGAGACATATAAAGGATGAAGAACCAGGCAAGGCCACACTAGTTGGTTTGTATTTTAACCTAAAGATAATGAATGAGGAGTCAGGTGGTGGTGTTTAAGTAGGAACAACATGATCCAATTTGCATTTTATAAAGGTCATTCTGTTAACTACAAAGAAGACAGATTGAAGAGAGAAGAAATCGGAAGCAGAAAGAACAATGCTTCATTCACCCACACGCCCATCTGCCCACTCTTTTAAGAGGTATTAACAAGCACCAGAGTTTGATTCCTTAAACAAAGGTTGCAAACTCATAAGCCAGATCTGAACTCCAGCTGTGTTTAGCACAGCTTATTTTGTTTGTTTCTGTTTGTTTAATTTGACCCAAACTTTAAAATGAAGATATTCCCCATAAAAATCTAGATTTTCACCTTCTCTAGAAAATTAAACCTGACAAAACGGGACCCACATTTCCAAAGCCAAAGTTGAGTAGTAAATAAACTCCTGAACAAGAGGCATCAACAACCAATTTCCCTTAGTCCCCACCATTTATATTTTGTCCCTGACGTCGACGCCAAGTGCTAGTGGCCACAATCATCATGCTCACGCTGCCTGACTTCCAGTAGAGAACACTGTCTCTGTACCAATGAAACTACCAAAAATGAGAAAGTAAAGAGGTAGATGGAGAAAGCAGCTCATTCCCAGAAAAATAGGAGAGAGACTATTTCTTTGCAGAAATGATGAACTGTTTCATGTTTTTAATGCAAAATACAGTGTCTATGTTGGAAGACTACAGCTTAAGATGCCCTTCTGCTTATATGCTCCCACCATACTCATCTATGTTACCTGATTTGCATTTGAATTTCCAACCCCAAAGACACGGAAAGTTTAACGTAGGCCTTCCCAAGAAAAGTGGCATTTGAGCTGAGACCTAAAACATGAACAGAAGTTAGCTTTGTAAAACCTTCTGTCACTGCTTGGTATAATAACCCCAGCTTTTCACCAAATCTACCTGGATTTCTGTGAGTCAACCAGCATTTGCCTTCGTTAAGTTGAATCTAGTATCCTAAGGAGTGTCACTACTGAGGAGATAGGACCTAGTACAGTTCACATATTCATTAACAGGTTTTTTTTAAAAGAGTCAGATTATTTACTTACTCTTTCTCATGCTGTATGCCCTAGAAGCACCAGGATCGTTAGGGTCTCATATATGCAAAATCACCATTGTGATAACTGAGAATTACAGTGAATTCTACCTGAAAATAATATAGCTGTAAACATCATTACTACATATTTCACTTGTAGGTAAAATGAAAAATGACGTGCACTGTCCCATAGCACAGTACCTGGCACGCCATCTGAACTCGGTAACCATAAACTGTTGTTGATATCACGGGGTTGATGATGATTATCCATGACCCATTCTTCAATAGGGGAAAATCCTCCACTTCCACAGCACACTTACAACATTTTGTGTGTAAAATGGTTTTCCTTTTAAATTGGTTGGGATGATGCATTAAAATTCAGGCTAAATTCTGTTTGACCATTTAACAATTATTAACCACTTACATATAATTACCTGTTAACCGTTTACCTATAGTTACATAGGTACAAAGACAACGCTCTCTACTGGAAGTTAGACAGCAACGTAAGTACAATAACTGTGGCCACTAACACTTGGCTCTAATGTCAGGGATGGAGAAAGTCATCCTCAGTGCTCAGCACTGATGGGAGTATCAGTAAGCGTGGCAGCCTCAGGACCTGTTGATAAGGAGAGAGTCTGGGACCCTGGTGACGCCAGTGTCAGTGGGGTGGGGGAGTGGAACGGGCAGAAGTCAGATTGCAGTTGGATGCATAAGTGGGAAGCAAAGACACCGTGAAAGTTACGGTAAGCCACTCTCTTAAGAGTTTTGTCTACAAAGGAAAAGAGAGAAAAGGACAGCAGCTGAAGGTGATCAAGGAGGATTTTTTCACTGGAACTGAACATACCTAAATGCTGATAGGCTCTGTATTGGTCAGGACCCTGGTTTGCAAATGACAGAAACTGAATTCAAATTGACTGAAGGAAAGAAGGGACTGTAATGGCTCAGTCACTCCAGAGGCCAACATGGCAAGATCCCAGGCACCCCACCTCGTCTCCAGGAATCGTCTCTCACCCTGCTCATCTCTGCTTTCAGACAGTCTCTAATCACGTGCTGGAAAAATGGTTACAAGCAGCTCCAATTAGAACCCCTCATAGAAGGGGAATGTTTCTTTCTTAGGGGCCCTACAAAGCCCATGTATTGACAATGACTTGGCCTAAAGACTAGGAGGAGAGTGGGGTCAGCCCCATCCAAACCAAACAGGTGCAGAGTTAGGGTGGGCGGTCTGGTTCCCCACCGGAAGAGTGGGTGCTGTTGTCCAGACATGGGGCTAGAGGAACAGGAAGGGAGCAGGGATTTTAAAACACTAAGGCCATGGAATTGACAGAACTTTACGTCACCTGGTTAGGGTCGGTGGAGGGCTGCTAGAGGAGGGGAAAGGAAATCTAAGGTGACTCTGAACATTATAGTTGGCCAAGTGGGTGATGAGAAGTCTGAAGAGGGAAGAAAGTGAATGCTAACAGCTTAAAAATTCCATGATTCTTTGCCTTTATAGGATTCTTCCAACTTAACATTCAGTAGTATCAAGGGAAATTATTGGAGCCTTGAAGAACAAATAAGAGTGGGATAGCATTGGAGTAGGTGGGCATAAAAATCATGGGGCAAGAATAAGGTTGAGACATTCTGGGCACAAGTAGCATCCAGAGAACTCTGTCGTAGCTGCATTTGAATATTCATGATTTATGGCTTCTATTTAAGTGGTCCCTGAACATGAAAAACAAGAATTCAAAACTGAATGTCTGAACCATAGGGCACTAATACAGGATTTTGTGAAAAGAATATGGGAAGTTGTATCTTTTTCAGTAATGAAAGGGAGCCATGGCCTTCACGAGTACATGAGAAACTGGGCCAGCAGGGCCCACGGCTAAAGCACCTGGGAGGCCTGCTCTTAGGCAAACTTTTATTAAATGCAGTCTCCTTTTGCAAAGGGGGAAAGAGCAACAAAGGAAGTAAAAGCAGCATTCTGCCTTGCTTTACTTTCATGTTATTCTAAAAATGATTTAATATAAGAATATACCAATATGAATGGAGAGGAGCTCTGTGGAAGACCTAATATCAAGTGTATTAAAAATGTATGACACTGTATATTCTCACAGGAGCCCTGTGCAGGACCTCTACAGCTGATAAAACGACATAAAAATGTGATTAATAATATTGTAAATCCTGTTGATTGGAAAACTCAGGGACATATGACAGATTGACCTGACTCGTTGATTTAAGCCAATATCACTGAAATAACCTTTCAAATCCCAAGAAAGAGTAATGTCTTGCCTGCAGCATAGAACATGGCATCAGAAAATGCAACTGTCTTTTGAGGTTTGCTTTTATACATTAAAAGTTCTTGAAACATTTTGTATCTGAATCCTTATATCTAGATAGCAAGCTCCAAGCCCAGAATTGCCACTATTTCATTAACCTTTCTAAATCATTCCTATAATTTTTGATGTAAAATAAAACAACAGAAAAAAAGGAAATATACCAAGATGCTAATAGTAAAAGCCTTTAGCTGATGAGTCTGAGTGATTTTTGTTCATTTCTCTTTACTTTATGGGATTTTTCCAAGTTTTCTAGAAAGACATAAGATGGGAGGTATGGAGAGAGATGCAAACGTTAACATTAAAAAATAAAGAAGTTAAAAAGGAAAACTATTTTAAAACCAAAATGTTATAAGTGCTTTATATCACACCTAGACAAAAAAGTCACTAAAATTTAAGTGAACCTAATGAACCAACACATCACAGAATAACATACACAACCACCATCTCCACCCAGGTTGCTGTTCTTTATTTTGGTTCTTATACACCTTAGAGAGGAATATTCATCTAGAACTCTGGACTATCCACTCTCTTTTGGTTAGACATTTCTGTCTTTAGATAGGCACCTTTTCTTTTTGCATCCCAGTGTCTTTTCTTCTGCTACCCACATTCTAACATTCCTTTGAGAAACCAGCCCCTCCCCCAATCTTAGACTATGGGTTTAGAGTAGAGTTGACTCCATTCCTGACTCCAGAGTGGGCATGTGATTCACTCGTGGCCAAACAGAAGATCATATTCTCTCGTTACGGCAATTGGCTCAGGAATGGGCACATTATCAACCATGCAGTAAGACTAAGGGAGAAGCACATGCTCTTTTCTGCTGAAATTGAAACTGGATAAGTGCATGTCTAAAGCTTTTTACAGTTGTTTTGCTGGCATAAAAAAAAAACACCCCAAGAATAAAACTCACTTGGAGAAAGATTAGGTCCTCATAACATTGTCTGAGCCCCTGGATCAAGCCAGTCCTGAAGTCTTCACTGCTTCTGGACCTTTCTGTTGTAGGAGCAATAAATTCTCTTTGTGCTTAAGCCAATTCAACTTGAGTTTTTATCTCTTACAATTGAAAGAGTCCTAACTGATAGAACCTTTTATCTATTTAATATCCTATTCAGAGGCATTGTTACCAGAGGATTTAATTGTTGTACCTGGATAAGACCAACAGAGTTGCACAGGCAGACTCCTGGAACTGTACTCCTTTTAATGCATAAAACTAAGTATTTATGTAGCACTTTGTTTTTTAGAGCCTGAGTACAACAGTTTACACGCTGAGAATATAAGGACAGCTGTCAATGATTATATTACAAATAAATTAACCCTAAGGTTAAATAACATATATAAACATTAATATACACCAATGTATTAAAAAATTAATCTTTGGAAGGTTCCAAGCAGTACCCTAAAAACAGTTCTTATGTTTTGATAAATATACCAAAAATAAATAAATTCAAGCAAACATTTTTAACCCTATTGAGTTTCCCTGTCATTCAAAGTCCACAATTTGAAGACACAGAATTTTGCATCTGAAGGTACAAAAACTTCATGTAGTTTAAACTCAGTCACACCCTTCATAAGAGCACTCTGATACAAGCAAGGATCACAGTAGAACTTCTATCTTGGTTCACAGAAAACGACAATAAACTCATCCACTGATTCTGAAGGTACCTTGTTTGAGAAAAAGGCTCAGAAGAACGAAGTGTATGCCATCCTGTTTTTTTCTCCTCCTACAGGAGAGAGATTCGGCAGCACATGACAGCACAACCACAAAGGTGAATGGAAGTCAGAGAAGAGCAGAGAATGGCCTTCTCCATCACTGTTGGAAATGATCAATTCCGGCAGTGGCCTGCTACAGTTTGCTCTACATTACCCATGTGCTTTACTTCCATCTGTTTTAAAATTGTCATAATATAATAATTTTGTCTGAACAGGACACTTTTTGTATCTTCCAGGCAAAGGTAGTGATAAATATACCAATTTACTACACCTATTATATAAACATACCCCTTAGACATGACACTCTTATTTAGTGCACATCCTATACAACTGTACATGGCACCCCTGTGAGCAAAGACTGTGGTAAAGCGTACCCATACACGCTGGCCCACCTTGAAACAGTTCAACTCTTTTCTGACCCTTCTCTCATATTTCTACTACAGGCAAACACTTTCATGAATATTGGACATGTTAGATCTGATTAGCTTCCCCTGTCCAAATAACAGGGTCACAAAAATGCCAGTGACAGGTAGAGAAAGGAAAAAATCATTTTCTAATATTTGTCATTTGCTGGGAAATATAGTTTCTCATTTTCAAAATTATCTTTTTAATCTTGTTTTTATTCATATAACAAAGTACATTTTTAAAAATCCAAGCAAAAAAGTAACATATAAGGTAAAAAATAAAAGTCCTCCTCCTAACAACCATTCTTACTTCTCATAGACAAATAGCATTAATAATAGTTCCTCCAGGGAGTTTCCATACGCATATACATCATAAATAAACAAAAACTTGCAAGCATGAGAACTATAAATATTCAGACAAATGGAATGCCTAGTAAGTCAGGGATGAGCACCCATTTCCCCCAAGTTGTTACCTGTTTGAATAGGCAGATCCAGGAAGTCACCTTGAAGGAGACGTCTTCATTCTGCAATGAAAAAGTAGCTGCTTATAGTTATGCAAACACAAGGCCAGCATCCTGGGATAAGAGTGGAAGGGACAATTCAGACATGTTTGCTTTAGCAAAAGCCACTCCTATCCTTGGTACACGGAGTTTGGAGAGGAGATGGACCAATGTGAAAAAGGACCACTGTCCCCTTTGTCTCTGGAAAAGAGGAAACCTAGAGTTCAACTTCTGCCTGAAGTCAGGGAAACTGGTTGAGTGGCTGATTGGGTGATTCCATCAGGAAAGGACACTGAGGCCTCACCAGGAAGGCAAAAGGACATCAGGTCATCACTGAGTCCATGGGCTTCCATTGAAGGCTTCCTGTAGAAAATGTAGCTGAGACTAGACTTGTGAATTGGAGAATAATGACTGAGCCTGTGGGTACAAACTAAAACAGCTATCCTTCCACAGCACAAACACGGGCCATGATAGCTTCTCAGGATCCTGGAAGAGTCAGGCATCCCAAGAGCCATGAAAAAGTGTAACCTGGCAGCTGGCCAGTCGGTACAATTTAGCCTGGACAGGAAAAGCCAGGCCAAAAGAGGACTGAGCAAACACTGCTGTGCTGGATCCCCCTTGGTGCTGAGAGCTGGAATCACACACCCCTTTTGAACTTTAATAAACCCTGGAGTTCTTGGACAATTCATTAGGACAGTTGGACATGAGCAATTAGTAGGAAAAATAAGACAGGTGTATTCATCTGTGTACCAAATTCGTGAAGCTTACAAAGCTGGTTACATACAAGATACTACATATTTTTATGTTTATATATACTTACTATATGTGTGTATACACATATATATACAAGTGTATGTACATGATACCTATCATATACTATTCTTCAACTATTTAATATAATAATACATATTGGATATCTTTCCAGACCTGTGTATCTATCTCATTCCTTTTCATGGCTACATATAATTCCATTATATAAATTTATTATCATTTATTTAACTAGTTCCCTATTGATGGATGTCTAAGTTCTTTCTAGTTATTTACTATTACAAACTTGGTGCATTAAGTGTCCTCACATGTGTATTTTTTTTTTTTTTAAAGGATTTTCTTATTTATTTATTTATTTATTTATTTATTTATTTATTTATTTATTTATTTATTTTTGACTGTGTTGGGTCTTCGGTTCGTGCGAGGGCTTTCTCCAGTTGCGGCAAGCGGGGGCCACTCTTCATCGCGGTGCGGGGACCGCTCTTCATCGCGGTGCGCGGGCCTTTCTCTATCGCGGCCCCTCTCGTCGCGGGGCACAGGCTCCAGACGCGCAGGCTCAGCAATTGTGGCTCACGGGCCCAGCTGCTCCGCGGCATGTGGGATCTTCCCAGACCAGGGCTCGAACCCGTGTCCCCTGCATTAGCAGGCAGATTCTCAACCACTGCGCCACCAGGGAAGCCCTGTATTTTTTTTTAAGGGTTTAATGCCCTTTTAATATTTTCCATATTGAGTAAGATCTTTCCATTCTTTGAGTTACGTATTAGGATGGGAATTATATTCTCTCAAATTTATTTCATTGTGGCAGACAAAAACACATAACACAAAATCCACCCTGCCAACAATTTACAAGTGTACATTACAATATTTTCAACCACATGCACACTGTTGTGCAACGGATCCTCAGAAAACTGCCCACCCCCAACTCTGCATGACTGAAACTGTACACCCACCAAATAACTCCCCAGCTCTCCTTACCTCATCTCTTGGAAATCACCTTTCTAATTTTCTAAATTTGTTTTTATGTTTGACTACTTTAGATACCTCATTTAAGTGGAATCATGCAATATTTGTTTTTTTGTACTGACTTACTGTGCTTAGCATTACGCCCTCAAGGTTCATGCATGTTGTAGCATATAACAGGATTTCCTTCCTATTTATTTATTTATTTATTTTTGGCTGTGCTGTGCAGCACGTGGGATCTTTTTTTTTTTTAACATCTTTATTAGAGGATAATTGCTTTACAATGGTGTGTCAGTTTCTGCTTTACAACAAAGTGAATCAGTTATACATATACATATGTCCCCATATCTCTTCCCTCTTGCATCTCCCTCCCTCCCACCCTCCCTATCCCACCCCTCTAGGTGGTCACAAAGCACCGAGCCCTGCTATACGGCTGCTTCCAACTAGCTATCTATTTTACGTTTGGTAGTGTATATATGTCCATGCCACTCTCTCACTTCGTCCCAGCTTACCCTTCCCCCTCCCCGTGTCCTCAAGTACATTCTCTACGTCTGCGTCTTTGTTTCTGTCCTGCCCCTACATTCTTCAGAACCTTTTATTTTTTTGGATTCCATATATATGTGTTAGCATACAGTACTTGTTTTTCTCTTTCTGACTTACTGCACTCTGTATGACAGACTCTAGCTCCATCCACCTCACTGCAAATAACTCAGTTTCATTCCTTTTTATGGCTGAGTAATATTATATTGTACATATGTGCCACATCTTCTTTATCCATTCATCTGTTGATGGATACTTAGGTTGCTTCCATGTCCTGGCTATTGTAAATAGAGCTGCAATAAACATTTTGGTACATGACTCTTTTTGAATTATGGTTTTCTCAGGGTATATGCCCAGTAGTAGGATTGCTGGGTCATATGGTAGTTGTATTTTTAGTTTTTTAAGGAACCTGCATACTGTTCTCCATAGAGGTTCTATCAATTTACATTTCCACCAGTAGTGCAAAAGGGTTCCCTTTTCTCCACACCCTCTCCAGAATTTATTGTTTGTAGATTTTTTGATGATGGCCATTCTGACCGGTGTGAGATGATATCTCATTGTAGTTTTGACTTGCATTTCTCTAATGATTAATGATGTTGAGCATTCTTTCCGGTGTTTGTTGGCAATCTGTATATCTTCTTAGGAGAAATGTCTATTTAGGTCTTCTGCCCATTTTTGGATTGGGTTGTTTTTTTGATATTGAGCTGCATGAGTTGCTTCTATGTTCTGGAGATTAATCCTTTGTCAGTTGCTTCATTTGCAAATATTTTCTCCCATTCTGAGGGATTTTTCGTCTTATTTATGGTTTTCTGTGCTGTGCAAAAGCTTTTAAGTTTCATTAGGTCCCATTTGTTTATTTTTGTTTTTATTTCCATTTCTCTAGGTGGGTCAAAAGGGATCTTGCTGTGATTTATGTCATACAGTGTTCTGCCTATGTTCTCTAAGAGTTTGATGGTGTCTGGTCTTACATTTAGGTCTTTAATCCATTTTGAGTTTATTTTTGTGTATGGTGTTAGGGAGTGTTCTAATTTCATTCTTTTACATACACGTACATGTCCAGTTTTCCCAGCACCACTTATTGAAGAGGCTGTCTTTTCTCTATTGTATATTTTTGCCTCCTTTATCAAAGACAAGGTGACCATATGTGCATGGGTTTATCTCTGGGCTTTCTCTCCTGTTCCATTGATGTATATTTCTGTTTTTGTGCCAGTACCATACTGTCTTGATTACTGTAGCTTTGTAGTATAGTCTGAAGTCAGGGAGCCTGATTCCTCCAGTTCAGTTTTTCTTTCTAACGATTGCTTTGGCTATTCGGGGTCTTTTGTGTTTCCATACCAATTGTGAAATTTTTTGTCCTACTTCTGTGAAAAATGCCAGTGGTAGTTTGATAGGGATTGCATTGAATCTGTAGATTGCTTTGGGTAGTAGAGTCATTTCCACAAAGTTGATTCTTCCAATCCAAGAACATGGTATATCTCTCCATCCATTTGTATCATCCTTAATTCCTTTCGTCAGTGTCTTATAATTTTCTGCATACAGGTGTTTTGTCTCCTTAGGTAGGTTTATTCCTAGATATTTTATTCTTTTTGTTGCAATGGTAAATGGGAGTGTTCTCTTAATTTCACTTTCAGATTTTTCATTAGTGTATAGGAATGCAAGATATTTCTGTGCACTAATGTTGTATCCTGCTACTTTACCAAATTCATTGATTAGCTCTAGTAGTTTTCTGGTAGCATCTTTAGGATTCTCTATGTATAGTATCATGTCATCTGCAAACAGTGACAGCTTTACTTCTTCTTTCACAGTTTGGATTCCTTTTATTTCTTTTTCTTCTCAGATTGCTGTGGCTAAAACTTCCAAAACTATGTTGAATAATAGTGGTGAGAGTGGGCAACCTTGTCTTGTTCCTGATCTTAGTGGAAATGGTTTCAGTTTTTCACCATTGAGGACGATGTTGGCTGTGGGTTTGTCATACATGGCCTTTATTATGTTGCGGAAAGTTCCCTCGATGCCTACATTCTGGAGGGTTTTTATCATAAATGGGTGTTGAATTTTGTCGAAAGCTTTGTCTGCATCTATTGAGAAGATCATATGGTTTTTCTCCTTCAATTTGTTATTATGGTGTATCACGTTGATTGATTTGCGTATATTGAAGAATCCTTGCATTCCTAGGATAAAGCTCACTTGATCATAACGTATGATCCTTTTAATGTGCTGTTGGATTTTGTTTGCTAGTATTTTGTTGAGGATTTTTACATCTATGTTCATCAGTGATATTGGCCTGTAGTTTTCTTTCTTTGTGACATCTTTGTCTGGTTTTGGTATCAGGGTGATGGTGGCCTCGTAGAATGAGTTTGGGAGTGTTCCTCCCTCTGCTATATTTTGGAAGAGTTTGAGAAGGATAGGTGTTAGCTCTTCTCTAAATGTTTGATAGAATTCACCTGTGAAGCCATTTGGACCTGGGCTTTTGTTTGTTGGAAGATTTTTAATCACAGTTTCAATTTCAGTGCTTGTGATTGGCCTGTTCATATTTTCTATTTCTTCCTGGTTCAGTTTCAGAAGATTGTGCATTTCTAAGAATTTGTCCATTTCTTCCAGGTTGTCCATTTTATTGGCATATAGTTGCTTGTAGTAATCTCTCATGATCCTTTGTATTTCTGCAGTGTCAGTGGTTACTTCTCCTTTTTCATTTCTAATTCTATTGATTTGAGTCTTCTCCCTTTTTTTCTTGATAAGTCTGGCTAATGGTTTATCCATTTTGTCTATCTTCTCAAAGAACCAGCTTTTACTTTTATTGATCTTTGCTATCATTTCCTTCATTTCTTTTTCATTTATTTCTAATCTGATCTTTATGATTTCTTTCCTTCTGCTAACTTTGGGGGTTCTTTTGTTCTTCTTTCTCTAATTGCTTTAGGTGTAAGGTTAGGTTGTTTATTTGAGATGTTTCTTGTTTCTTAAGGTAGGCTTGTATAGCTATAAACTTCTCTCTTAGAACTGCTTTTGCTGCATCCCATAGGTTTTGGGTCATTGCGTTTTCATTGTCATTTGTTTTTAGGTATTTTTTGATTTCCTGTTTGATTTCTTCAGTGATCTCTTGGTTATTAAGTAGTGTGTTGTTTAGCCGCCATGTGTTTGTATTTTTTACAGATTTATTTTCCTGTAATTGATATCTAGTCTCATTGCGTTGTGGTCAGAAAAGATACTTGATACGATTTCAATTTTCTTAAATTTACCAAGGCTTGATTTGTGACCCAAGATATGATCTGTCCTGGAGAATGTTCCATGAGCACTTGAGAAGAATGTGTATTCTGTTGTTTTTGGATGGAATGTCCTATAAATATCAATTAAGTCCATCTTGTTTAATGTATCATTTAAAGCTTGTGTTTCCTTATTTATTTTCATTTTGGATGATCTGTCCATTGGTGAAAGTGGGGTGTTAAAGTCCCCTACTATGATTGTGTTACTGTCGATTTCCCCTTTTATGGCTGTTAGTATTTGCCTTATGTATTGAGGTACTCCTATGTTGGGTGCACAAATATTTCCAATTGTTATATCTTCTTCTTGGATTGTTCCCTTGATAGTTATGTAGTGTCCTTCTTTGTCTCTTGTAAAAGTCTTTGTTTTAAAGTCTATTTTGTCTGATATGAGAATTGCTACTCCAGCTTTCATTTGATTTCCATTTGCATGGAATATCTTTTTTTTTAATGATTTATTTATTTATTTATTTATGGCTGTGTTGGGTCTTCATTTCTGAGCGAGGGCTTTCTCTAGTTGCGGCGGGCGGGGGCCACTCCTCATTGCGGTGCGCAGGCCTCTCACTGTCGTGGCCTCTCTTGTTGCAGAGCACAGGCTCCAGACGCGCAGGCTCAGTAATTGTGGCTCACGGGCCTAGTTGCTCTGCGGCATGTGGGATCTTCCCAGACCAGGGCTCGAACCCGTGTCCCCTGCATTGGCAGGCGGATTCTCAACCACTGCGCCACCAGGGAAGCCCCATAGAATATCTTTTTCCTTCCCCTCACTTTCAGTCTGTGTGCATCCCTAGGTCTGAAGTGGGTCTCTTGTAGACAGCATATATTTAGGGTCTTGTTTTTGTATCCATTCAGCCAGTCTATGTCTTTTGGTGGGAGCATTTAATCCATTTACATTTAAGGTAATTATCAATATGTATGTTCCTATTACCATTTTCTTAATTTTGTGGGGGTTTATGATTGTAGGTCTTTTCCTTCTCTTGTGTTTCCTGCCTAGAGAAGTTCCTTTAGCATTTGTTGTAAAGCTGGTTTGGTGCTGCTGAATTCTCTTAGCTTTTGCTTGTCTGTAAAGCTTTTAATTTGTCTGTCAAATCTGAATGAGATCCTTGCTGGGTAGAGTAATCTTGGTTGTAGGTTTTTCTCTTTCATCACTTTAAATATGTCCTGCCACTCCCTTCTGGCTTGCAGAGTTTCTGCTGAAAGATCAGCTGTTAACCTTATGGGGATTCCCTTATATGTTATTTGTTGTTTTTCCCTTGCTGCTTTTAATATTTGTTCTTTGTATTTATTTTTGATAGTTTGATTAATATGTGTCTTGGCATGTTTCTCCTTGGATTTATCCTGTATGGGACTCTCTGTGATTCCTGGACTTGATTAAATATTTCCTTTCCCATATTAGGGAAGTTTTCAACTATAATCTCTTCAAATATTTTCTCAGTCCCTTTCTTTTTCTCTTCTTCTTCTGGGACCCCTATAATTCGAATGTTGGTGTGTTTAATGTTGTCCCAGAGGTCTCTAAGATTGTCCTCAATTCTTTTCATTCTTTTTTCTTTAATCTTCTCTGCAGTAGTTATTTGCAGTATTTTATCTTCCAGGTCACTTATCCATCTTCTGCCTCAGTTATTCTGCTATTGATCCCTTCTAGAGAATTTTTAATTTCATTTATTGTGTTGTTCATCTCTGTTTGTTTGCTCTTTAGTTCTTCTAGGTCCTTGTTAAACGTTTCTTGTATTTTCTCCATTCTATTTCCAAGATATTGGATCATCTTTACTATCATTATTCTGAATTATTTTTCAGGTAGACTGCCTATTTTCTCTTCATTTGTTAGGTCTGGTGGGTTTTTGCCTTGCTTCTTCATCTGCTGTGTGTTTCTCTGTCTTCTCATTTTGCTTAACTTACTGTGTTTGGGGTCTCCTTTTCGCAGCCTGCAGGTTTGTAGTTTCCATTGTTTTTGGTGTCTGTCCTCATTGGCTAAGGTTGGTTCAGTGGGTTGTGTAGGCTTCCTGGTGGAGGGGACTAGCGCCTGTGTTCTGGGGGATGAGGCTGGATCTTGTCTTTCTGGTGGGCAGGTCCATGTCTGGTGGTGTGTTTTGGGGTCTCTGTAGCCTTATTATGATTTTAGGCAGCCTCTGTGCTAATGGATGGGGTTGTGTTCCTGTGTTGCTAGTTGTTTGGCCTAGGGTGTCCTGCACTGTAGCCTGCTGGTCGTTGAGTGGAGCTGGGTCTTGGCGTTGAGATGGAGATCTCTGGGAGATTTTCGCTGTTTGATATTACGTGGAGCAGGGAGGTCTCTTGTGGACCAGTGTCCTTAACTTGGCTCTCCCACCTCAGTGGCACAGCCCTGACACCTGGCTGGAGCACCAAGAGCCTGTCCTCCACACGGCTCAGAATAAAAGAGAGAAAAAAAAGAAAGAAAGAGAGAAGAAGATAAAATAAAATAAAATAAAATAAAGTTACTAAAATAAAAAATAATTATTAAGAAAAAAAATTTTTTTAGGTAATTAAAAAAAAAAAATACAGACAGAACCCTAGGACAAATGGTAAAAGTAAAGCTATGCAGACAAAATCACACACAGAAGCATATACATACACACTCACAAAAAGAGAAAAAGGAAAAATATATATATATATTGTTGCTCCCAAAGTCCACCTCCTCAATTTGGGATGGTTCGTTGTCTATTCAGGTATTCCACAGATGCAGGTACATCAAGTTGACTGTGGAGATTTAATCCGCTGCTCCTGAGGCTGCTGGGAGAGATTTCCCTTTCTCTTCTTTGTTCGCACAGCTCCCGGGGTTCAGCTTTGGCTTTGGACCCACCTCGGCATGTTAGGTCGCCTGAGGGCATCTGTTCTTCGCTCAGACAGGACGGGGTTAAAGGAGCAGCTGCTTCGGGGGCTCTGGCTCACTCAGGGCGGGGGGAGGGAGGGGTACAGAGGAGGCGGGGCGAGCCTGCGGCGGCAGAGGCCGGCGTGACGTTGCAGCAGCCTGAGGCGCGCAGTGCGTTCTCCCGGGGAAGTTGTCCCTGGGTCATGGGACCCTGGCAGTGGCGGGCTGCACAGGCTACCGGGAGGGGCGGTGTGGAGAGTGACCTGTGCTTGCACACAGGCTTCTTGGTGGCTGCAGCAGCAGCCTTAGCATTTAATGCCCGTCTGTGGGGTCCGCGCTGATAGCCGCGGCTCGCGCCCGTTTCTGGAGCTCGTTTAGGCGGTGCTCTGAATCCCCTCTCCTCGCGCACCAGGAAACAAAGAGGCAAGAAAAAGTCTCTTGCCTCTTAGGCAGCTCCAGGCCTTTTCCCGGACTCCCTCCCGGCTAGCCGTGGCGCACTAGCCCCTTCAGGCTGTGTTCACGCCGACAGCCCCAGTCCTCTCCCTGCGATCCGACTGAAGCCCGAGCCTCAGCTCCCAGCCCCGCCCGCCCCAGCGGGTGAGCAGACAAGCCTCTCGGGCTGGTGAGTGCTGCTCGGCGCCGAGCCTCTGTGCGGGAGTCTCTCCACTTTGCCCTCCGCACCCCTGTGGCTGCGCTCTCCTCCGTGGCTCCGAAGCTTCCCCCCTCCGCCACCTGCAGTGTCCGCCCGCGAAGGGGCTTCCTAGTGCGTGGAAATCTTTCCTCCTTCACAGCTCCCTCCTACTGCTGCAGGTCCCGTCCCTATTCTTTTGTCTCTGTTATTTCTTTTTTTTTGGCCCTACCCAAGTACGTGGGGAGTTTCTTGCCTTTTAGGAGGTCTGAGGTCTTCTGCCAGCATTCAGTAGGTGTTCTGTAGGAGTTGTTCCACGTGTAGATGTGTTTCTGATGTATTTGTGGGGAAGAAAGTGATCTCCGCGTCTTACTCTTCCGCCATCTTGAAGCTCCTCACACGTGTATTTTTATTTATCAATAACATAAACTTCTAGAAGTAAAATTGCTGGACAAAAGTACATACATTTAGGGCTTCCCTGGTGGCGCAGTGGTTGAGAGTCTGCCTGCCAATGCAGGGGACACGGGTTCGAGCCCTGGTCTGGGAGGATCCCACGTGCCGTGGAGCAACTAAGCCCGTGAGCCACAACTACTGAGCCTGCGCGTCTGGAGCCTGTGTCCCGCAATGGGAGGGGCCGCGATTGTGAAAGGCCGGCGCACCGTGATGAAGAGTGGCCCCCAGGGCTTCCCTGGTGGCGCAGTGGTTGAGAATCTGCCTGCTAATGCAGGAGACACGGGTTCGAGCCCTGGTCTGGGAAGATCCCACATGCCACGGAGCAGCTGGGCCCGTGAGCCACAGCTGCTGAGCCTGCGCGTCTGGAGCCTGTGCCCCGCAACGGGAGGGGCCGCGATAGTGAAAGGCCCGTGCACCGCGATGAAGAGCGGTCCCCGCACCGCGATGAAGAGTGGCCCCCACTTGCTGCAACTAGAGAAAGCCCTCGCACGAACCGAAGACCCAGCACAGCCAAAAATAAATAAATAAATAAATAAATAAAATTAAAAAAAAAAAAAAAAAAAAGAGTGGCCCCCATTTACCGCAACTACAGAAAGCCCTCGCATGAAACGAAGAACCAACACAGCCAAAAATAAATAAATAAATAAATAAAGTAGCTATTAATTAAAAAAAAAAAAAGATTACTACTTGTTGAGATTTGGTATCTTATCAAAGAAAAACGATACTCAATAATTATCTGGAAAAGGTTATGTACTCTCCCCTTTTAAAATAAATAAATAAATAAATAATTTTTTAAAAAAAGTACATACATTTAAATGAATAAGAAATATTGCCAAATTGTCCTTCAAAATAGTTGCACCAATTTATACTCCTGCTAATAGAGTATGAACGTTTTTCCCATACTTTCCTAACAGTGTAGAGTATTAAATGTATAGATTTTCCACTCTAATCGTGAAAAATATAATTTCATTTGATGTTGCCAACAACCTTAGGAGACAGAAATGATTTCCCTGATTTTTCAGATGAGGAAAACAAAACTGAGAAAGATTGTATAACTGATCATATGTCTAATAATTAGAACAAAGATTCAAACCCTGATATGTTTGATTCCAAAGCCCATTCATTCATTCATTCATTCAATAGAGCTTACTATGTTTCAGGCACTGCTCTAACCATGTTAAATACATTTGCTCATTTTATCTTTATATCAAAACTTTAAGGAAGATGCAATTAATATCCCCATTTTACAGATGAGGTAACTATGCCAAAGAGAAATTAATTTACCTGCCCAAGGTCACAGAGCTAGTAAGTAGCAAACATGGGGTTAGAATCCCAGCTGTTTGGCATCCATTTGTTTCAACTTAAGAACAACCTCATTAAAACTATTTTTGTTTCGCAAAGAGAAAAATTCACCCCTGCAAAGGCATAGGCTCTACTTGTCAATGTTTATAAAAATCATTGTAAGCAAATTAAAATGGACTGAAGAAAACCAATTCAGTGGGCTTCAAATGGCTACATATTTTGATACCCATCCAATAGCATCCCTTCCTCTCTCCTCAAATACTAAACGTGACACTGTCTCTTAGGGTTTGCAATGGTAGTCAATAAGGTTATCAGTCTTTTCTATGCACAGCTCCATTGTTGTCACACGTTTTGTGATATAGATGTAATCATTTAGATGGAGGGGACAAGTGTCTAACTGCCATTGAACCCTAAGCTGCAAAATATAATGGGCAGGTATAAACCTGACCCAGTATTAGTTGGTGATAACGTGAATGGAAAACTTAGAAAAATTTAGAAAGATGGAAAAAAAAGTATTCCTCTAATACCTGTTTTCACTATAGCTATTTTATCATATTTTAAAGCCAGCAAATTTAGCATTATTTTAAATAAGGGGGAAAATACTAGACTGCCATGATATAAACCCTTTAAATTAGTGTTTTATAAAGGAAACTAAATTGGACTTCCAAAAATACTGTGTATCCAGATAATCTTATGGGTTAAATAAGATAAAAATACCTCTGACTGAGCTGAATGTAGAAGGTCACCTAATAATACTTCTATACCAAATAAAGCATTTTACTATATTTATCATCTTTGATTATATTCCAACACCCACATAAACATAAATATATAAATGTGTTTATATAATAATTTAAAGGTAAAAGGAAATCAGTTCACATGAGTAATTAATTCTACTAAAGCATTTTCAGCTAGAAAACTCAAGTGGCTTCAAAGTTTCATGGGCTGAGTAACGGGCACTGTCTATTTTTATTTTTTACATCTTACTGTTCTTTGTATATTTTGTTGTTACAAAGCCAAAGACCATGTCAAAGAGTTGTCTCATTAATACTGAAATAGGATGCCATTAATCAGGCTTATTAATGGACTCTGGAATGCAGTTGGTACTTTAATGGGATTTCAAGGGCAGTCAGCTCTTTAAGAGGTCTATTTTTCTTGGTCACTATTGGTTTTTGTTTTTTGTTTTTTGTTTTGTCTGTGTCGGGTCTTAGTTGCAGCCCACGGGATCTTTGTTGTGGCACATGGGTTTCTCTCTAGTTGTGGCGTGTGGGCTCAGTAGTTGCAGCGCATGGGCTTAGTTGCCCTGCAGCATGTGGGATCTTAGTTCCCCGACCAGGGATCGAACCCACATCCCCTGCATTGGAAGGCAGATTCTTTAGCACTGGACCACCAGGGAAATCCCTGGTCACTACTGTTTATGAAAAATACTGTTACAGTTTTCTCCAGTTGGTCAGCAAGGCCAATAAATGTTCAGAAAAGACTGCACCGTCCTTTTCATAATAACTTCACCTTTGACATGATTTAACTAATATTTTCCAGGATTACACATTGTAATAATTTTCAAACATTGAAATGTCCCTTATATATCATAAATAATCAACTATAGCTGGTCACCTCCACCTGTGTATTACCATAACCATATTTTCCACCTCTTTCCTAACCACTTGCATCTTTTCCTCCCCAAAAGCCAGGAAATGTGACTGTCCCTCTAGACTTCTAAGTATGACGAATCTGAGTAGATGGGCTCAGAGAGATAATGGAGTACCAATAATTTTTTAAAGGCAATTCAATAAAGAAGCATGCAATTCTAAATCAATAAGTTTGATTCACATGAAGCTTAAACTAATTACATACAGAGCTACATTCGGTTGAGTCGTATAGGTCTGGTGGAGCTTCTTTCTGTCATCTACTTTTAAATATATATTAAATCATATTATTAAGCACTATCATAGAACAAATCACTCTACTTGGCTTGTTAAAAGCTAGAGTAATCAAGATAAAACATTGCAGCTTGGTCCAAACAATAGGAAAGTGTTCATTCATTCATTTAGCAAGTATGTAATGAGTCAGCTCCCTGATGAGTTCTAGGGACACAGCAGGGAACAGAGCAGATGAAGACCTCAGGTCTTAAGGAGTTCACCTTCTGGTGGGGGAGACCCACAATTAACGATAAATAAGTAAAACACAAGAATGTCACATGATGTTAAGTGACATGAAGAAAAATAAAGCAGGGATAGGAATGTCAAGAGGGAGCCATTTAAAATAGAGTGGCCAGTGAAGGACTTTTGGAGAAGGTGACATTTGAGTAACTCCCTGGAGGAGGTCAGGGAACCAGCGGTAGAGACGTGTGTGGGAAGAGCATTCTACATGGCGGGAATGCTGAGTGTAGGGCAGAGAGCATGCTTATGGCCCTGAAAGGGCAAGTGTGGTCGGCAGGAGGAAGCATGGGAGGGAAAGGAGGTCCAAGATGAAGTCCAAGAGATGACACAGACCAGATCTGAGGCCGCTGTTAAGGACTTTGGCTTTTACTCCGAGTGAAATGGGGAGCCAGAAATGTTTTTGAGCAGAGGAGTTTAAAGATCTGACTTACAAGGGTCTTAAGGAATACGCTGGCTGCTGTGCTGAGGAAAGCCTATAGGAGACCTGTTAGGAGGCCACTGTGGCCATCCAGACAAGAGACAGTGGTGGCTTGAACCCAAGGCAGTGAGAGAAAGACATATTCTGGATATTTGGAAAGCTGAGACAAATATCTTTATATATGTTTACTCATTGGATGTGGGAGTGAGAGAAAAAAGGAAATATAGGATGACTCCGAAGTCCTCGGTATAAGAAGCTGGCAGGATGGAAGCAATTATTAAAAATGAAAAGGAAGGCCCAGGAAAGAAAATGTAACGTTAGATAGTATTGACATTCTTACTGACCAAATCAAGACAGGAAATTATCCCCATTACTTATAACTGCCAACAAGAAACATGGAATGAACAGAGAGAACCCCCCAAACTGGAGTGTAGCTTTCCCTGACTTAGGTGCTAATTACAAACAGAATATAAATATCTTTTCCACCTAAAAATCAGAAACATCCAATTTTAAAAGATGATTCTGGGACCTTGGGATTTATCATTCATTTTGGTCATTGGCAATGTCACCCATAGATGAAATTATTCCACTAGAAAAATGCAGATTTAGCACCTAACATGGGGCTGGCAAGGTGCTGGGCACCTTAGGCAGGAACATTAGGCATTAGGGACATAACTATGAGTAACACACAGCTTCTTTCCTTGCCTTTTCCTTTCTTCTAGCATTCTGACAATACATAGCCCTGCCATAAATAGGCTGTTAGAGCGTCAACAGTACTGTGCCATCGCCAGTGTGCGAACGGATTTAGCTGGAAATGACTGGAAAGAATCCTGGTGTGAAAGTACCAAACGGAGAGAAGAGAGAGGAAGGCTGGAGTATGAAATTGATGTTAAATATGAAATGTGACCTAGGAGAGAGTGGGGCCATTCATCTTTACTACGTAAAATGTTTCCCATTATAGATGCTCTTCAGCTCCGCCTTCTTCTGTATTAGGAAAGTCAGGTGCACCACAAGTAGGGCTCTCCCTGAGAGTCTGAAGTTCAGAAGCACGGGGCAACTATACATCAGAGTGATCTGGTTATGCTAGCTTTAGACCAAAGGAGGAAGAAAACACAGGAGATGGATTTAAAATGTCACTAAATCAAAATAGCTCTGGCAGTACGAGAAATTGGCAGAATTAATCAAAGGGCTAACTTGGAAGGAGTTCACAGTGGTGAAGAGGAAAGCATCTCATTGTCATCGAGATGACAATCTGTGTCCCCAGAGACACAGAAGCCACATTTAACATGCTCACACCTTGCCACACACCTGTCAGGGGCACCCAGGTTACCCTCAGTGGACTGTTTCTTGGTGTTCCAATCGACCCAATTTGGTCTGGTCTTTTCCTCTTTTATTTTTCCCTTTTAGATATGTGGATTTCATTGTATGGCTCCAGTGCTTTGGTAGAGCCCCAACTTTCTCTTCTCTGTTAAAAGATACTTTATGTTCACATTACCCATAATTAACTACTGCACACAATTTCTTGTCTTATTTTTGCTTTTTATTTACAGTAGTAAGTTCTACAGGCTTTAGGCTGAAACAATACTAACAATATTTTTACTAATTTCTTTTAGAAGCATTTATCATGTTTACTTTTTTTTCACTTGTATTGTTTCTCAGGAATGTTTCCTTTACTTTTTCTTTTTCTTTTTTTTTTTTTTTTTAACATTTCCTTCATTTTTATGGATGAGGTACTGAGTCAAGGAGGTAAAGTACTAAGAAGTCACCCAGAACTGGAAATTAAACCTGTAATGCCTGCTCCTGCCCCTCATGACCTTTCAGATCAATGGAATTTTACTTTTGAATGCTTTAAATCTTCAGAGACAAATCCAATAAGGGCGCTGGAATGCACCCCACCACTTCAGTCCAATGCAGAGCAGGAGAGACAAAGAGCCGGCCTCTCAGTGTGCATTCTAATCAAATCTCTCGTAAGTCCCCCCAGCTAAGTACAGGAAATCTCAAGTTTTCAGCCTCTTCAATTTCCTAATCACGGACTTCAATTCCCTAGGTCTTTATGCTTGAGCTAGCAGTCACCGCCTGGCAGGCTGGGTCCAGTGGCGTGGGCAGCATTTTGTACTAAGTGTCCACATTGTTGAGGTGAAGCTGAAGGGGGCCGTGCTGTTCTGGCTCTGGAAAGCCTGCGCTGTCCTGAAAAACATTTCTTTTCCAGGCCCGTATTCCCACCGTGTTTACTGAAGCCAGATCTTTTCTCTTTCATGATTTCCGTTACTCTTGGTCATGGCTTTTTAGCCCGTAAACTGATAAGTTTGGGGAAAGTTATTTTAACCAGACTTACGGTGAGCTCTGCTCTGATTGACTTTTAAAAACAATTTCCATTTGACTTTCACATCAGCTACAGCATAAAAGTGATTTGTTGGGCGTCACTCTTGACCTTTCTCCAGAAGGCTTCAGTCAGATCTTCGACAACAGTAAACAGCATCTATCAAAATCTTCCTGCAGCACCGCGAGGCCAATAGCAATCGTTCTGCTTCTTCCCAATATCCTGCTTAGTTAACCACTCCCAACACATACAACACACACACACACTCACACACACACACACACTCACAGTCCAATAGATTTACATACGTATTTTGGCATTTCTAGTTGATGCTGATGAAAATTGGGACATTCTACAGTAAGAGGAAACTTATCTTACCTGAACTTCTGTAAGGCAATCATTGATCTGCATTTTTTCCTTTGGTACCCATGTTTACAGTGTGAGCTGCTTTTTTTTTTTTTTTTAACAACAACAAAAAAGTCACCTGCCTATGAAAAGAAAGAATGGTCACCACACACACTGCAATTTCCCTAAAACTGGAGGAGGTAAATACAGTCATAGGTCTGAAAACACTGGAAAAGATTCTTTCTAGACAGAAAAGGAACAAAATAGTATTACACTAATCTATTGGAGAGTAATTTGTTCCTGAAAAGAAATCTGTAGGGCTATTTCTCAAGATGTTATTACAATCAATTTCAGTGGGAAAGAATTTTGTGTTTCCATTCTCCAAATTGATAGGCATTTATGTTAAAACAGCATCAAATCCCATTACAATGGGCTCATTCATTTTCATAACATAACCTAACAAGGTGTTTTTCCTTCATTAATTATTCTGCAATATGGTTGTTCCCCTGATCCTTTTTAGGTTTTTTATGGAGCTATTTTCTATCTAATGATTGAGACAATGCTCACAAAAAGGTATACAAATGGTATCCTGTTAAGTAATTCAAACTTAAATGCAGAAAAAATTACATTACAGTCAAAATGAAACTAATGAAAGTGATACAAATAATCTCACACTCAATGAATAAGTAGATATCAATCAGAAGGGCCCGGGCCTATGATATATCCCTGGCAAAAACAAGACGACTGCTCTGAAAGAGGAATTTGTACAACTCACAACAAATAGACAACTGCAAAGATGACAATGTGGTGACCCTTTCTCGAGGCACTCATGCTTATGAAGTACAAAATCCACACTGGTAAAGTTAATTTGTATATTGGGACCTACAACATGAAGGCCGCCCCAGTGGCCCAGGCCATGTCACAAACCTAAACCTAAATCAGCCTGCACTTACGGTAAATGCCTCACTGTTAAGGAAACATAACACCAAACACAATCCTCCAACTCACCTTTAGGGAGCTCATCTCATCCTAGAAAATAGGACCGGCTCACCTTATAAGGCAATCCCCAACCTCCTAGCCAATCACGCCCTGTTTCCACACTGCCTCTTCTAATACTCAAAATAAAACTTGCTCTTATCCAAAATCCCTCGGGAAGAGCACTCCACTGCTGGGGAGGCACTGTGCTCCCCCGACGCACCGATTGTTTTCCCTGGAATAAAGGCATCAAACTCATACTAAATGGTTTTAGTTTTGTCATTTGACCATACTAAGGAAAATGTATTTAATGAAACTCGATATCAAGTCAAGTTCTCAGAATCCAAACAGGCAAAGGTCAATGCCAGGGTAAGGAAGGGTGAAGGAGGGGAAGACAAAGGGAGCTGAGAGCTTGGGTACCTAGCTGACTTTGTTTCTAGGTATGTTTGATATACAAGATTGTGATAGAAATCAAGGTGGTTCATGAAACTTCCTAGAGCTCAGCCATGGGGAATAAGGAGTAGCTTTTGGGAAGGATGTCATGGATCCCTCTGAAAAATCTCATCAGAGCTCTGGTGCTCTCCTCACAAAAAGAACATGTATACACACAACTTTTGGCTTACAATTTCCAGTGCTTGAGAACTCCACTAAAACTCATCCATGATTTCAGAATCTCATTTAAGAACCCGTGCTCTAGAAACCGAACCAGTCTAAATTTCAAGATCTCTCTTTTCTTTGGTTCAAACACTCTTTTTGTAGTGACTCATTTTTCATAAATAAAGTCATAAATGAGTGAAGATGCAGGTGAAACTCCCCTAAGGGCATCTGAATTGATGAATATGAGCAGTTAATTATCTCTTGGACATGCTTCACTAATACCTTCTACCAAAACTTAAATTCAGATTACTTCTCAGGAATGAATTAAGCTTATTGGGGAATTGCATGAACTCATGGAACTCCAGGCTATTTGGTAAAATAAGTACAAGTTTGCCTCATTTAAATGCAATGGCTATATGTCCTGAAATCCCATGCAAACAAAACCATTTTGTAAATTAAATCATGTTTTAAATCTATTTAGCAAATAACCCTTGCTCCTTAGAAGAAATTTTATGGTGAGCCTTTTGGTGGGAATAATCATGACCGAAAATGTTTTGTAAATCCTGGTTCGTATATATCTACATCAGCTTTGCTGAAAGTGGAAAGTTCCTCAACTAATTTATACCTAGTAACTGGAACAGGTTCATAAACTCATAACAGAAAACTGCCTCGAGGATGGAAGGATGTGGTCAGTTCTATACCTGTGTCGAGTTAGCATTATAATTGGTCATTTGCCTATGCCTTCTGGACACCTGTGCACCAATTATAATTTTTTACCCCAGAATTTAACAGTACTGTGGAGTTTTCTCTATTGTGTCTTGCATTGGCCTTATCTCCTTGGTTAGCTTTTCAGTGGCAAGATCCTCTCCTTCCGCTTCACTCTCACCTCTCACGGTGCCTGGCTGGGAGAGGAACCATGAGTTTTAGAGTGGTTCAGTGCTACAGATGGGCCATAGACAATGGAGAGGATATAGTTAGAAAATGGACAAAAAGAGACGATCAATTCAAACAGGGGAAACACCAGAATCAAAGGGTCAGTGGTAGGGCTACAAATCCAGGGTCAGGGAGTAAAGTGGAGGTCGGAGGGAGGGGACCCATGAAAGGGGAGCCAGAAACGAGATGGCACGGCCAAAGACAGTGCCTCCGCCATAAAAAGAGCTTAATACACGTTTGTTGTTATTCAAAACACTTTTTAAGCCAGATAATATTTTAATAATTTGGTGTGTGTGTGTATATGCGTGTGTGCAAGATTAGGGGGATTCCTAGTATTTTCCTTATTTGTACTCTGGTACTTTCCCCATTCAAGCCAAAGAGTGAAGTTTCCAACTCAGGAAGTGTTGTCAGAACAAAAAAGAAGAGAAGAAGCTTTTTTGAAGTTCAAAGTCTGGCGTTTTAGGTCTCAGAAGCTCAAGCCCAGAGGGGATGCAGGTAAAAAGGCTTCGTGAGATAAAGGAAGGCTTCCCACCTTTCCTGCCCAAGTGCAGATAAGAAGTCCTGGGTCTAAGGGCTGTGGGTGGGTGGTGAGTAGGGAGGGAAAAGATGAAGAGGAAGCGAGCAGAGGAGAGGCCGGTCCCTCCACAGGAGGTGACTGGGCCAGAGGAACTATGCAGACAAGAGCAGAGGCGTTCATATTGGTTGATATCTTAATCACACTGGTGATAATCATAATGATATCTGCAAATGTATGCTGAGTACTTAATTTACGCCTGACACTCTTTAAAGCATCTTCCGTGTATTAAACTTCATTTCATCTTCACAACAACCTTAAAGGAAGACATTGTACATTAGCTCCATTTCATCTGCACCTCACAGAGAGGTTAACTAATTTTGCAAGGTCACACAGCTAGTAAGTAATGGAACAAAAATTAATGCTTTGTGAAACTGATATTTTAGAAAAATTCTTCCTGTTTGAGTGAGAGAAGGGTAAAACTCTGGAATCAGGGCAGATGATTAGAAGCTATTGCAACCATCAGGGCTCTGGTGTATCATGGGTGTTATGGCCCTGGAAACTAAAACAGACACTTGGGAGTATCAGAGATGACACCAAAGCTTCCAGTCTCTGTGTCTGTGAGAAGATTAGAAGAAGCAGCCTATTGGGAATGGTGCTCTGGGAATAGTACGTCATATGAGAGGCAAGTTTGGATCTAATTGTATCTTAAAATCACTGCAGACCTTCAATAAAGCAAAAACAATCATGTCATAGTCATACATAATCAATAAGTAATTCTCCAGCAGTTTCTAACCTCAGGAGATGGTTGGTAATCAATGCCTGTACCTAATTGCTTAAGTTGCAAAATCGAGACTGTTATAAAGTGATACTGAATTGAGACCAGTGAAGACTCTGGAAAGATCTAAATTTAAAGATTCTTTCTTAAATATCTGACAGATTCAAAACCCACAACCAGGGTGTAGGCCCTGGACTTATCAAAATCAGATTTTAAAAGACAACAAAGACCTCCTAATTCCTGTGGTAGGCAGAATAATGGCACTCCCAAAGATATCCACAGCCTAATCTCCAGACCTGCAAATATATTAGGTTATTTGGCAAAGGGGAATTAAGATTACAGATGAGATTAAAGTTGCTAATCAGCTGACCTTAATTAGGGCAAGGGCCTTAGTTTATCCAGGTGGGCCCAATGTAATCATGAGTCCTCTAAAACAAACAGAGGAAGACAAAGAAGAGCCAGAGAGATGACAGTGTGAGAAAGACTGGGTCCAATGTTGTTGGCTTTGAAGATGGAGGAACAGGGATGGTCTCTAGAAGCTGGAAAAGGCAAGAAAACAGATTCTCCTAGAGCTTTCAGGAAAAAAAAAAAGCATTCTGCCAACACCTTGATTTTAGCCCAGTGAGACCCATTTTGGACTTCTGATATCCAGACTGCAAGACAATATATTTGCATTGTTCTAAGCCACTTAATTTGCAGTAATTTGTTACAGCAGTCACAGGGAACTAAGACAGTAAAGTAAGTTAGAAGATAAACTATTTCTCCAGGTAGTTCAGATTTTTATTTTAACAACACATCTATAGGCTGACTCTTGCCTACATGAAACAATGTTAACAAAGCATCATAGACTTCCATTTGTATTCCTGACAATGGAAACAGTCTTAACCACAAATTGAGCATAAAAACTGCTTACTGGGTCATATTCCATTTAGTCCCCCATTCATATTAAAAAACATGCTGGCAACAGTGATTCTCACATTCTGGGAGGCAACTGCTTCCTTTTATCAGGACATACCCCTAATTTAAAAGCAAAAGAGGCTTTGCTTTTAATGTAGTGATCTGTGTGAACATACAGGAAACATGTAGTGATCTGTGTGAACATACAGGAAACATGCCTCTGTCTCAGCAGCATAATGTAAGGGGAAAACACCTTGCTCAACGAAGACACTCAAACTGTATCAATAATTGGTTGGCATAAAAAGGAGAATGGTGAAGGTTGTGACCTTATTTTCTTCCTGCCAGCTTCCTCCTTTCCAGGGTGTTCTATAAGCCCGTTCTCTCAGTTAAGAGGCACAGCTCTTTCTGCCAAAGCTTCAGCTTTATTCTCAGCAGGTTGCTGGGTCTGGGGCTGTGTGGTCACTTTAAGATCAATGCAGCCCTTAACCTTATTAAGTAACAAGACAAGTCCAGGCAGTATGAGAGGCTGTAGTCCAATAAAAGTTCCTTTAACCAAGTCCCAAGTGTGATAACACAAGTGATGTCGCCTTGGAATATAAGATGAAACCTGCTCTATTCGGGGGTCAGAAAGTAGGGGAGAACTTAACTTGGTTAAAAGAGCCCTGCAGCTTATTTTAAACAAGTTCCTGCTCAGGGGTCTCTAAGATGGAGCCAGCACTGTGCTAGCTCAGCGGTACGACCTGCATTAGAAACCATATTACTCACCTGCTTAACTTTAGTCAGTTACAGAAAATAGCACTTCTGACTTCAGTCTAATACTTTGAATTTCATGGGTGAACATAGATTCTGTAATAGAATAAATTAACCTCTGACCACATCAAAACCAACCTCAAAAATCTGAGCATCTTCTTAAGTGGAAAAATAGAAAAAGCTGGAGCCAGGTAAGAATGTATGTCGGGCTCAGAGAACTCCTTCTGCCAAGAAGACCTAGAATTTCTTCTCAGGTCCAGATGGTCAGATAATTAGTAATCAACCAAGAGTACTGAGAGTTCAACCAAGCATGGTGGAAGGACCCAACAAGCATAAGACGTGCCTAATGCCTTCAAGAAATTTGCAATTAAGTTGGGGAAATCAACCATGGGAAGGTTACAACAAGTAATTATACACTTCTTTGTGTATTTATTGG
The DNA here is from genome assembly GCF_949987535.1 of Balaenoptera acutorostrata. NCBI lineage: Eukaryota > Metazoa > Chordata > Mammalia > Artiodactyla > Balaenopteridae > Balaenoptera > Balaenoptera acutorostrata. The sequence goes on from NC_080074.1 coordinate 24,764,176, forward strand.
TCCTGACTTTATAGAAAGAGGGACTGTATGCATCTTATTCTTTGCTGCACCCACAGTGAGTAGCACAAGGCATGTACTCAAAACTACTTGTTTAAGGAAAGAGTGAATCCCCAAATGTGTGAACAGTAGCACCAAAATTTCTACACAGAAGTGGTTTAGGAGCCACGGTCTGCTTAGAAGGGAAATAAAAATCCATATTTGCCCAGCACTATGCATAAGGTTGAGGACGTGTCAACTGCACATAATAAAGAGGTATGTGTGTGTGGGTGTGTTGTATGTATGGTAGGGAGGCCAACAGATATTACAGGATTATGGGATTATGGAAAAACTAAAATCCTCCAATTCCATTTTACTGCAATGCAATCCAAGTGTAATGAGGGTTCAGAGCAAGGAGAGATCAGTTTTAGCTAGTTAGTGCTATATACTGTTTGTGTCCTTCAAAATTCATATGTTGAAACCTAATCAAAAATTTGTATGTTGAAACCTAATCCCCAGCATGGTGGTATCAGGAGTTTGGGGCCTTTGGGGGATAGTTAGGTCATGAGGGTGGAGCCCCTGTGAATGGGATTGGTTTCCTTATAGAAGAGACCCCAACTCCTTCTGCCATCTGAGGACACAGTGAGAAGACCACTGACTATAAACGAGAAAGTAGGTTCTTACCAGTACTGAATTTGCTGGCAGCTTGATCTTGGACTTCCCAGCACTCAGAACTATGAGAAATAAATGTTTGTTGTTTAAGCCACCCAATTATTGGTATTTTGATATAGCAGCCTGAATAGACTAACATAGCTAGTTAAGAAATATTTCACAGAAAATAATCTGTTTTGCTCATTTTCCAAAAATGAGCAGAAGACATGTTCCACACAACAGTTCTTGACATCTTACTTTAGGAATCAGAAATACTATAAAGAAAAGCCCACTGCATGGGGGACAGAGGGAGGAGCACTAGGAAGGGCAAAATTCAAAGCATATTGACCACTCTTTCCTCTCCATATAATATAGCACAGTGCTTATGAATTCAGATTGGGGTCTGAGTCCTGTCTCTGCAGATCACTAGCTGTGTGACTTTGGGCAAATTACTTCTTTATGCTTCAAATGTTCCTATCTATTTAATGGGGATAATAACAGTAGCTCATTTACTGGTTAAGGTGGAATGGCAGAGACAATAATGCTTATCAAAATATTCTATGTGATCCCATACGTTCTCCATTTCCTTGCAGTGAAATGAATCATATGACTGGTTCTGGTCAACAGGCCATAAGCAAAAGTAATTGTGTCACCCAGACCACCAAAGAGTTTAGGAGCTGGCACACAATTTTCTATGTTTTCTTCTTCCCTGCCATAGTGAATGATGATGATCCAGGTAGTGGAGCCTCCATCACATCGAGTACCTGAGTGATTATGTGGCGAACACCCCTCATCACTATCCACATTAGATGTTACATAAAAAATAAATAAGCTCTGTTAAAACCTCTGAGATTTCAGGATGAATTTATTCTTGCAGCATCACCAGCCTGTCCTGAGTAATATAGTTGACACAGCTTGAAAAAATAACCAGGGAAAAAAAGCAATCTTCCAAAAGCATGACTCAAGAATATAGCTAAAAAAGAACTAAATGCTACAAATGTTGAGTACATGAACATATGAATAACTCATAGTCATGACTCTTGGGTTCAAGGTAAAATTTCTTAAAATTAATCCTCCTCACTCCCACTGAAGAAAACTCCCAGAGCCAGCAGAATTCCAAAATTCTCCCTAAGACATCTCTGAATGCCACAGTCTTAGAAGTTTCAGGGTTCTTCTGCCCTCTGACACCCATTTATCTTAACTTGGTTTTGTCTCACAATTATCTAGACAGTGCTCTCAAGCCCTTTTCTGGTTGCTTCAAGAAATATCATATCAGTTAAGTACCACTTCTAAGATATCTCAAAGAGTGAGAATGTCATAAACATTATTGACAACATAAAGTATCGTGTCAAACCACTATTTCTAACTTGTCTCTCTTCCTCCCAGCCCCCTCCCTTCTCTATCTCACAGGACTTCCTAATTATTCTTCCTCTCTTAGAGTAGCTTCTCTGACTTCTAAAGACAAGGGGCCTATATTTGTTTTCTAGAGCTGCCATAATAAAGTACCAAAAATAGAGTGGCTTAAAACAACAGAAATTTATTGTTTCACAATTTTGGAGGCTAGAAGTCAAAAATCAAGGTGTCAGCAGAGCACCTCCCTCTGAAATCTGTAGGGAAGATTTTTTTCCTTGTCTCTGCCTAGATTCTGATGGTGGCTGTCTATCCTTGGCATTTGTTAACTTCTAGATGCATCACTCCAGTTCATGCCTCCGTCTTCACAGGGCATTCTCCCTGTGTCTCTGGGTCTTCACGTGGCCCTCTTCTTATAGGAAGAGCAGTCATATTGGGTTAGGAGCCCACCATACTCCAGTATAAGCTCATAATAACTAATTATATCAGCAATGATGCAATTTCCAAATAAGGTAACATTCTGAGGTACTGGGAGTTAGGATCACAATCTATCTTTTTGAGGGTTATACAATCCAACCCATAACAAGACCCTATTCCTGTATAGAACAGAAACTACCCCAAGAATTTATCAACTCTATTTGCCTTTGCACTCGTCGTGCCTCAAACTGTATCTAATACGTACGTCTTAGATGCTGACACAAACAGTCCTTCCCTGCAAAAGACATCCAGTAGGATGGTAGGTCAACATTTTCAGGAACAACTTAAAATTCAGGATTAAAAAAAAAAAAACTATTTAAAGGCATCAGCAAGCTGCTGAAACAAGCAGAACACAAGGGGACAAGATTCTGAGAAGGAAAGAACTAGAAAACACACTGATATTGCACAACTGTTTTGATGATTCTGGATTTGGAGTAAAAGAATGCAAATCCAGATTGTGCCCAGGCAGAAGGCCACTGCTAGGGACAGAAAAATGAGCAGAATTTTTCACTGTCTTGTAAGGGTATAGAGACAAAATTTGAAACTTCAAGAGCCAAATTACTGATAACAAACAGAGGAATAGAGAACTAAGCCTGCTATACAGCCAGCTTTTCCCTTAATATAAATGCCAATTTCTGAAGCAAGGCCAGGAGGCTTAGAAGCTAAGCAGATAAACTGAAAAACAGAGCAGAGCTTTTAGGAATCTCAGTTGTTAAAGAGAAAAGGGTTAGAATTTTGGCCCTGCCTAGGAGAGGGACCCATTGAACTCCTTAGCATTCAGGAAGGTTAGGCCTTATAAGTAAGGGTGAACCAGGAGTAGAATGAGCTTTACCAAAATTGAAGCATAGTCTTTACTTGAATTAAGAAACAGCCCCAACTCTGCCCAGCAGAAGAAAGGTAAACTCTGGCTAGAGGAAGATAACATTATCTGGAGCCACCACAATTTGTTTTTATATACAATGCCTGGAATTTAATTTAAAAACTACTAGGCATGCCAAAATACAGAACAATATGTCTAAAAATCCAAAGAAAAACTAGATATGGAAATAGGTCCATATTGATACAGATATTAGAGCTAACAGAAAAGAAACTTTAGAATAACTATGAGCTATAACTTCAAGAAACTAAAGGAGAAAAAATTTTAAATAGATGAAAAGACAGAGACTTTCAACAAAGAATTAACATGTATAAAGAAGAGTCAAATAAAAATTCTAGAGCTAAAAAATACAATTACTGAAATTAACAATTTATTGGATGGACTTAATATGACAGAAGACAAAATTACTGAACTGGAAGACAGGTCCATTAAAATATCCAAACTGAAGAACAGAGAGGAAAAGTGTTTAAAAAAAATACAAACAAGCATAAATACATATCAAACAATAAAAGTCTAACGTACATGTAATTGATATGCCAAAAGAAAGAGAGTGATAGAACAAAAGTAATACTTGTATTCAGTTATGGCTGAAAATTTTCCAAACTCATGAAACACAATATCTATAGTTTCAAGAATTCTGAGAACCCTAAATTTAAAAAATTAATGTGAAGAAAATTATATCTAGCTATGTCCTATCAAACTGCTAAAAACCAAAGAAAATTTTTTAAAATCTTAAAAGTAGAGAGAGGAAAAAAGACATATTTTAGAGCAACAGTAGGAGAATCAGCTAACTCTCATGAGAGATGATGAAAACTAGAAGACAATGGAATGACATCTTTAAAGTGTTGAAAGAAAACAACAACCAAGATTTCAATACTCAAAAATAAAAGGAAAATTAAGATATTTTAAGACAAAACCAAAATATGGAAAGAATATATTTCTACCAGACCTGAACTAAAAACTAAAATTACTAAAAGGATTTTTTTCAGGCAAAAGAAAAATAATCTGAAATAGCAACACTGAAATGCAGGAAGCAATGAAAAGCCTACATTTTCAAAAATCTGTCAGTAATCCCCAGAACAGCAAGAAGCTCAACAACTTATGGCCAATTCCTAGTACCCTGATTATCTCTTAGTAAGTTTTTAACTGTTAAAATAACATTACCTGCACCTTGCTCCAAATGAATAGTCTCCTTACTCTTCACTTGAGTCAGAGAAATTTTATAATCCTTAAGAATCCATCAACCATTAAAAAGGAAGACAAAGAACAATCCAAGAGCCTATTCTTGGGTCTGAAAATGACTTTATTTCATTACAGCTCCCTAAATAAAAACTAAACCTTAAGAATATAGGTGCCCCCCAAACCTCTTCTTCCACTTAATACTTTCATTCCAAAAGAGAGAGATTACCTCAAATAATTCTCATTGTCAAGGAATAACCTCCTAAAGGAAGAAACCTCACAAATCAGCTGATTCTTTTCCTTGCCATCAGTAACAATCCTAAACCTTTTTGCTATATTTAGTTTAATCTGCACAATAGGAAGCTGGGGGAAAGAAAGTATGGGAGTAATCCTTTGGACTCCTTAGATGCTTTCTATTACATAGTGGTCACCAAATGTATTCAATAATGAACGACTTTAAAGGTTTAAAAGCTGCAGCAAGGTTTAATAGACCATATAAGACTCTCCCCAGCCCCTTTAAAGAATGTCTGAAATCCAATGACAGGGAGAAGGAAAGACTGGCCTTAACCAGAAAAACAATGTTGTCTGCATGCCCTTTTTATTCCAGAGGCTTAGAAACACAATCAGCTTTCTTGGCTGTGACCCTTTTGTTCGCAGAGCACATTATGCAGCTTTCTTCATGGCACAGAAGCTCCCTGCAGTGAAAGCCTCCTCCTGAATGGGGTTTCTGAGCACAGACATTTCCTTGCGTCTTATTTGCAGCTTTCTACAATAAGCCCTCTCCCACACAAATACATATTTTCATTATCTTATTTTTAGAAATGCAATTTGAAGAGGGGAAGTGTGATTTGACATTCTAATTGTGGTGGATTCTTCATTCTGAGTCTCTCTAGAATCTGGCTGCAAATGCAACAATTCTAACACTAGATTTCAGCACACATACATCAGTTCCGCTTAGCTGTATTAAAGCCATGAGCACTGCCATCACAGGAGTGCCATCCCACACATTCATTAGTCAAAGCATATCATGCAATATGATTATCTTCCATTACAGCATTAAGTGTCTGATCCAGACCGAGAGTGTAGGAAATAAGTTTAGGGTTCTGTGGTTCAGTGAGTTGAACTCTCAGATTATTCTCAGGTCTTAAGTTAGCTTCTACGTACTACATCAATAGTTTCAAACTAACAGGCCTCTCAAACTACTTCATTTACCAGCTAGAATAACATCTGTTACCTGAAGAATGTGACAGAACTAAATACAATTCTGAGAGAGTGGAGGTTGTCTTAAAACTAGAAATTTACCATCTCTAATCAACTCCATCTTTCCTTCCCTCTTTCTTTCTTTCCTTTTCCCCATCCTTTCTGCCTTCTTCTTTCCCTCCCTACTTCCACCCATTCTTCCTTTATGAAAAATTATCTTAGCATCTAAGAAGCTCCAGATACTGTGTAAGGTACTGGGAAGGAAAAGATATATAAGCCAGGGCTCCATTCTTGTTGGGGAGACAGATCGGTGGAAAAAATAATTAAAATGCCAAGTGAGACAGATGAGCTGGATTCTGCATGACCAAGAAGTGTGGGAAGGGAGCACATGGGGGATAAATTCCAGCCAGAGAGGACGGGAACTGCATACCCCACTCCCTTAATTAGAGCCTAAAGCAGTACTTGGACTTGATCTGAGCATGCTGGTCGTCACAGGCAGGACTGGAACAAGCTGATGTGCATTTGGGTTGTTGGATCTAGAGAAAGTGCCCAGTAAAGGGGATAGCAGGAAGGGTCTGTCTCAATGTATCAATCTGCAAATATTTACTTGGTACCTATTACACAGCATGTACTTTCATTACAACTACCCAAGTAAAAAGTATACCTTAAAAATTAAGTATTCTACTGGGGACTAGGGACACACGGGTGAACAAGGCAGACGTGGTCTCAGCCACAGGCAAGAATATTGGCCCTCTACCTTCTAGGACCTGTAATGGAGTGATACAGAGTGATGAGCTGCAGGTAGGTACTAAGGGAAAAGTGTTCATGAAGGTTTCAGGGAGACTGAGACAGGGAGGCATGGGTACAGTCACTTTGGGCCCTAGGGACAAACTGCACACAGGTGAAGGAAAGAGGCCTTTTCCCTGCAGACGGGGCCATAACTCTTTGGAAACTCAAGAATTAAGAATGTTCAGAGTACCCTTAGTTCAGAAAAACAGAACCGATATTAGAGATGGAGAGAGAGAGAATGATTTTCAACAACTGGCTCACTGATTGTGAGGAACTGGCAAGTCTGAAATCCACAGGGCAGGCCAGCAGGTGGAAACTCAGGATTTCAATGTCTTGAGGCAAAATTTCTTCATTTCAGTTTTCACTCTTAAGGCCTTCAACTGATTGGAGGAGGCTCCCACATCATGGAGGGTTATCTGCCTTACTTAAAGCCAACTGTTTGTAAAGGTTAATCGTATCTACAAAACACCTCCACAGCAATATTTAGAGTAGCGTTTAACCAAACAGCTGGGCACCGCAGTCTAGCAAAGTTGCCACCCACACTGAACCATCACATATCAGATTGGGAATTCTTAAGAGTACCTTCTGCACAGGCGTCAGAATTCCCACCAAAAACACAAGAAAGTAGTAGGAGCAGCGTTGGTGGCTGGTGGTGGCGGCCCGTCGGAACAACAGAACATGAGGACTCCTATGAGCACGTGTGAAACACCCTCTGGATGCCCTCAGAAATACCTGGCTGGAAAGGACTACGCAGGTGAAGGAGGCAAGAGCCACAGAAGTTTTTGGTATTATCATTAATCCCACTAACGTGGGGAAAGACTTTGCAACTTGAAAAATGAATTTTGGAAATAATAAAATTCTTCATCTACAAGGAGCCTGTAGGTGACAAGAGCACAGGATGTGTGGATATTTTATTGCATGAAGTCTGTAAGGGCAGAAGGAGAAAGGAGCAGAAAGGTAGGAGCCGCTCCTGTGTTATGAGGGAGCTCTATGTGATGAAGTTGGGAGGACAAACACGCTGAACAGGGCAGAGTGGGAGAGACCCTTCCCTGTAGATCCAGTGGTTTGACTGCTGCCAGGTAGAGCTTAGTTGCTATACCACCTGTCAATTTCCCTGGAGGCCAGTAAGCCGAAACACTGTTTTGGTTCCCCAGATTCTAAGGCTCAAGCCTGGGGGAGAATGGACCTCAAGTCATTCTGAGATGGGACATGTCTCTGCTTTCAAGCTCCTATGGTCTTGGAATGATTCAGGAGAGAATCAGTAGTGACAATCTTAACAGGGACTTCTGGACTGTATCAGCCGAGGCTGAGAACTTAAGTACCATTATGTATGTATACAAGGTAAGCTGGGGCTGAAAAAATAGCCCAGTATATAAATCTTGTCAGCTTCTAGGGATATACACACGTATTTTTTTCTCCAAACCTGCTTCTTCTCCAGCAGCCTTTTTCATTTATTTTTTTTTTAACATCTTTATTGGAGTATAATTGCTTTACAATGTTGTGTTAGTTTCTGTTGTATAACAAAGTAAATCAGCTATACGTATACATATATCCCCATATCCCCTCCCCCTTGCGTCTCCCTCCCACCCTCCCTATCCCACCCTTCTAGGTGGTCACAAAGCACCCAGCTGATTTCCCTGTGCTATGCGGCAGCAGCCTTTTTCTTAGAAACCAATTCACCCAGTCCCCCAGCCTGGAGAATGTCCTTAATTCCTTCCACTCAAGTTCAGTCACTCTCCAAGTTCTGTTGATTTTTACCTCCTAAAAAATCTCTTAAACTCAAACCCCTCCTCTTCATCCTACTACTGCTCTTTGCAGCTGACTTTCCTGCCTCTAGTCCTCAGCCACTCTAACCCATCCTTCATATTAGAATGACGGTTCCAAAATGAAAATCCAGTGCTGTCACTTTCCTACTTCTCTCTCTTCCCAGAGCCATTACGATAAAGGAGAAACCCATAAAAGGGGGAAGTAAGGCTTTTGTAATCTGGTCCTTGTTTACTTCTTCCGTCTTACCCTACACATAGCTATATCAGCCACTCGCAGTTTCTTTTTCTCTTTTTAAATCTCCACATATGCAGCCCTCCCTGGAATGCTCTTCCTACTTCTTTGCTAAGCTGACTCCTACTTCTTTAAGACCTAGATCAAAGGGCATTTCCTCCAATTCGCCCTGGCCTGAGTTGGATGTTTCTCTCCTAGCCTAGGATTGTTTGAGAAGCCACATGTCTGGAGACTTTCTCTTTCTTTCATTGTATGTGATGATAGGTATGGGTTCACCTACCACCACCCCTGCCCACCACCCTGCCAGCCTCCGCTGGGTGCTCTGCCTGGATACTTGCTCCAGCACAGAAGCCAGGCTAACTTCGCTTCTTAGACTGAAGATCTTCTCAAAACCATACTCAGGAGTGGGCCTCATTATTACTGTCCCACGCCCAGGAAGACTAGAACTCAGTGTTTATCACAGACATTTGTTTTGTCACAGCACAACTTACACTGAAGACAAAGCTTTACAGAGTTATACAGTAAACAGCTGCCTTCAGGATCTCCTGGTCTGAAAGACACAGCAGCGTCTTTGTAACATCCCCAGCAGGGTGACTTTCAATCCCTGATTCACCCAGGTATTGGTTTATTGGCATTCTTTCCCTGTCACTTGCAAATAAGTAGCTCTTCCAAAAAAGTAGCTCTTCCAAAAGTAGGTAAATAAACACAAATTTTAAAAGAGCAACCATTTCTATTATTCTCCAGCAAAGAGCAGGAAAGGGAAATAGGAAAGGTCTTCATGTTTGTTGTATCTGCCTTGGGATCTGGTTTCCTAAAATTAAGGCCAAAACAAAGTTTGCAGTCTCCTCTGACAATATATGTGGATAGTCAGGTAAGGTTATTTGCTTACCAGACAGCATTTGGTGTTACCAAGACAGCCACTTAAAGAACCACAGTGGATTAAGGAAATCCTTCAGAAAAGAAAGGCATCTGACAGCGCCAGGACAATTGAGGAATTAACTTCAGGGAGAGTCATCTCCAGCCTGAAAAAAGCAAGCACAGGAAACAGAATCAGGAAGTCAACAAGAATGAAGCAGCCCCATCTCTTCTCTTGGTCATTATTGCCTTTTCCTGAAGCAGTGTCTACACTGGCCAAATTATTATTCTTCTGAAAATAAGCAAACCTCAGTGATTCAAACTAGTAAAATCAGGAGGAACCACATTAACCAAATACCTGGATAAAAGCTGGACTCAGAGAAACAGAGCAGAGTGGTGGTTACCAGGGGTTAGAGGGTGGAGGAAATAAGGGGATATTGGTCAAAGGGTACAAATGTCCAGTTATGAGATGAACAAGTTCTGGGGATCTAATGTACGGCATGATGGTTACAGTTAATAAAGTATCATAACTTGAAAAGTTGCTGAGAGAGTAAATCTTGAATGTTCTCACCACAAAAAAGAAATGGGAATTATGTGATGGGATGGAGGTGTCAAGCTAACGTATGGTGGTAATCATGTTGCAATATATATCAAATCAACACTTGTATACCTTAAATTTACACAGTGGTATATGTCAATTATATCATCATAAAGCTGGAAAAAATAATAATAAATAAAAACATTTTTAAAACTGCAAATTAGGTTTGTAGAGCATAGAGTATGGAGGTTTTTATGTAGATAAATTGTCATCATAATTACGTGTTAGTTAAAATTTCAAATAAATTCAAATTCTTGTGTTCCAGAACATGGTAGTAGGGAGCATGTTGAAAAAAGCCAGCCACAGAACCTACAATTCATTCATTCATTCATTCTACAAGTATTTTTGAAGCAACCATATATAAGTACTATATTCATCAGTAAAAACAAACAGTAACTACCTTGGAGTTAAGAAAATAGAGCCACACTGCCCAAGTTTAGTCCCTAACCATGCCACTTAGTTTTAACTATGGAACCTTGAATAAGTTCTTGAATCTTCGTATAACTCAGTATCTTCATCTGTAAAGTGTGTTTAATGAGAGTACCTTGACCTCATAGGATTGTTGTGAGGACGAAATAAGTTTGTAAATATAAAGTACTTATCTTTACATTTGTGTATATACAATGCCTGCCAGGTCACATAACAATAACAACAACACCAAAAAACCACAACCAGTCTTTATGGGGCATTTACTATATGCCATGTACTAGGTATAGCAAATATTTAATAAATGTTAGCCCTTATTATTGTTGTTATTACAATTATTACTTGGATCCTTTAGTTTTGTATTGTAATTAAAAAATCAGAAATATTCTTATTTTTATAGTTGTCATTACTGCTAAGTCAATAGCTTTGGCAGGTTTCCACCATACTCTGAGGGTGAAATTAGAGAAAATAGACCCAAAATATACTATAGGTCTAACATAATAGTCATCTGACAATATCTGAGTTTAGACCATAAGCCTAAAAGGCCAGAGGGAAGTTTTAAGAATATATCTACAGTCCATCATCTAGCATATTCTACGTGTCTAATAAAGAATGTGCCCAAGGTTAAGGAGAGAGCCTGTCTTCTTGGACCTTGTTTAACAAAGCAAAGCAAGAAGGTAGGCCTATGTCAGAGCAGTGGTTCGGAAAAAAATAATGCTGATGGTAAGGGCTCTGAGTTAGTCAGACATGAGGTTTATGTCCAGAAAATTCAACTAAAGCAATGAGGGAGGATGAAGGCAGTTCTGAGTCCAGACACACTAGAAGGAAGCTGCAAAAGACTGAGAAACAACAGGAAAATATTCAGTCAGAAGATCAGAAATTCTAGCCATCGGTAACCAAGGCAAGGATCAAGCTTTCCTACAGACATGTGACAGTCTCCCATCTCTTTTTCACTGGCCGGGGCCTAGGAGGGTCTAACAGATTGTAGGTACTCAAATAGTGGCTGTCTGACTGAAGCTATTTTTACCCCAGGAGCAATGCCTGGAGACCTGTCTAGCATATCATGCTTACATCTGCATGTCTCTTACCCTTATGAGATTGTAACCACCCTAAAAGCATCAACTACTTCCTCAACTTGGCATTCCCAGAGAGACTCATATTACAGATATTCAATAAACATTTTCTGAATGAATGCATAACTACTATGAGCAAATGAGCAGACACCAAGGGAGTCTGATCCTGAGCCAACTGCTTTCTGAGAGAAATGTTCCTACACCCTCCCCATCCAGAGCAAAAGGGTTTCAGGGTGGGGGGACATCTGGCCGTGTTGTCTGCCAAGAATCAACAGTGCCATCTTCCAAGAAGAGCAAATCAATTTTCCTTTGGGAAATTACCCCACCCCATCCTCTCCTGGCTAAGGGTGGGGCTAAGAGTTGAGCCAATCCCCTTTCTCTCCCTGGCATTTGAACCTTAAGCAAAAGAAATGAAAGGAAAGAAAATGGTTGGAGCTAATTCATCCCAGCAGTGCCTAAAGAGTCTGTCCATTAGTTCATGCGACCTCGATGGCTATAGTTGTCTTGGTTTCCGTCCTTTCTGAGACCCGGTAATGTAACTCTTCCTTTGCATCAGTGAGCTTCCCTTTATCCTTTAACAAATTCCTTTGGTCCATAAGTTTAGCAAGAGTCCATTTCAATAGCTATAAACTGAGAATTCAACAGATGTGCTATAAGATCCTTGCTCTAGATCAGTAGTTCTTAATGTTGGCTGCACATTAGAATCACTGGGGAGTTTTTAAAATCCCAGCACTCAGGCCACACCCCAAGCCAATTAAAGGGGACTCTATGAGGCTACAACCAATCCTTGTTAAAGCACCCCAGGTGATCTCTAACATGCAGCCCAGGTTGAGAGTCACTGCTCAAGAGTTAATGGAAATATGTCCACCTTATTCTCAGAAAATGAAGGAGCCTTGCAATACCCCTTGGTATTTTACAAGTGACACATTTTTAAAGACAGAATTTAACCCTAGAGAAAGAACTAAACTCCCACTCAAAATTCGTGTTTTCCCCAAGAATTAAAGAACTAGGAGAGTTTTCATCTTTAATTACTATTTTTACTACCAAGTAAATTTAAAGAGTTTCACAACTGTAAGCACTTTCTAATTTTATTAATAACACAAGTAAAGCACAGTGTCAGGGAAGAAGATATCCCTGTTGGTTTTCATTTAAAATAGATCACGATAATCTATTCCAAGCTTGGAAATATTTCTACTGAAGAATCCCTAGAACCATGTTTAAAGTGGGGCTGTCTTTGGTGACATCTGTTGACTAGAAGGTGATCATGAGAAGGGAGAAAACTGACACCTTTTCACTTCCTCTACTCCTTCTGTCTTGTGAGAGACCATTTTCTTAATGTTGTGGGAAATGCAGTGAGGAAAAAGCCAGCTAAGGAGCCAAGCAATTAAATTGCACAGAAAACAATAAACGTGTCTATAACAAGCGTGAAAGATAAGTTGAAATATTTGACACTTAGTTTCCTAAAGTGAAGACTTGCCTTTTCTTAAGAACAGTTTCTATAGAGAGACTAAGGCAATATGGTGACATTCCAGAAGAAATCCCAGCTGTGTGCATGCCCTGCACAGGGAATCAAACAGTTACACAAGGACTCGAAAGGAGACGCCTCAATGGAGGCGCATTTCTACTGCTGCTCGGCTGCCACCCTCTTCTCTCTTGCCCGTGACTCATCCTCAGTGCATGTAGACTTGAGGCACACGTGGGCTACTGTGAGCTCTGCCAGCCTTCGTGGAGTGATGCTGCACCTGTAGAATCAGCTCTGCTTCCCACAGCCTTGGGTGGGACCCGGTGTCCCTCAAAATCAATTGGGTCCATCCTCTTCTATCAGCTACACAAGGTGATTTTTATTTTTTTTTCTATTTTTGTTTTTAGCCCTGATGAGATTGAGTCAATTTGAGAATAGATTTATGTACAGTGAAGCACTGCATAAGTTGAACAACAGAGCTTAGGCACTTTATGGAATGTACTGCAGTTGAATGCAGAAAGGAAGGGAATGGGGCTCCGCTCCCAAGGAACACGGGAAAGGAGAGTGAGGGGAATACTGGTGTGTCTGGCACGTGTTCAGGGTGTCCTTTTTTTAAAAAAATTCTTCCCGCTTCTAAATTCAAATATCATGTAAGAATGCATTTTAAAACATTTTTTAAAGCCGAATAAATTTAAATTAGATGGTATTCATTTGTTGTCTTTTATTTTCATTTATCAGTATAAGAGGAAATAACTCCTTCTGAGAATAGGCCAATCACTAGGAAACCATTTAGAAACATGTCATCCCACGGGTCAAATATTTTTGTTATAAACATGAATTCAAAAGATATTTAACTGAGACTCTAGTATGTGCTAAGCATATGCAGTCAAAAGAATAAAATTCACACTTTCACGATTATAATACAATAAGCCACCTCTCATGCTGTGCTGCCAATTCATTATGTCATCATTCCAAAGCTATTTTTGAGCAACTAATTGGCGAAATCTTGGGCAAGACATTGTCTTTCCTAAACTGAGAATGTGATACTAATTCTCTCTTTATGATAGAGTGCATAAGAACAGTCCACCCGGACAGTATAATGGGTAAAAATGCAATGGAATTGTTCCCTGTGCGTTATTGACTGACCACAGGGCAATACAACTCATGAAAAGAGAAGACGTATATGATAATGGAAAGACAGCTGGACTTGGGATCTGAATACCCAAGTCTGAATTCTGGCCTCTCAAGACACAAACTGTGAAACCACACACTGGTCTCCTCCTGTTACAGTTTCTTTCATTATAAAATGAGGATGACAACTATAGCTGCCTCCCCAACTGTTAATGAGAAACAAATCAATAACATATGTTCACACACCAAACACAGCGGCCTGTGCTCCAGTTTTTGCTGAACCCCAGCCTGAATTCCATTAGTATCAAGCAATGAACATCTGAATTGGCTGCCGTGAACGCCTTTTCACTTCACCGCGCATAAACCAGGAGTGACCGTGGATTACCTGTGATCTTTACTTTCTTCTTTATACTTTTCTGTACTTTCCAGTTTTCCTACAGCGATCATGTATAAATTTTATACGTTTTATGACTAAAAAGATGTGGGTGAATTTTAGAGGCTGGAGTTAGACTGAAGGCATTGGATTCAGTGAACACACGTGAGTTAAGAGCATTTTGATAACTGTTCGAACTGACCAAAGGACAGAATGTCAGCAAGTCAGAACTCTAAAATTACTGAAGTGAGAAGCTTGCTCCACTCTTATTATTTCTGTATGAGAAAAACCTTCCTTAATGAGCTCATTGTATACTTATATATAGTTGACCCTTGAACAACATGAGTTTGAACTGCACAGATCCACTTACAAGCGAATTTTTTCAGTAAATACCTACTACAGTACTACATGATCTGTGGTTGGTTGAATCCACGGATGTGGAACTGTAGATATGGAGGGCCGACTATAAAGTTATATAAAGTTTTTTGCCTGTGCAGAGGGTCAATGCCCCAACCGCCATATTGTTTAGGGTCATCTGTAGTTTAAAATGTTCATTTATTGTCTGTTTATAATAACATAATGGCCATTTATTGAGCACTTATTATCAGGTGTCAGGTGTTTTGCAAACAATCTTACCAACACTATAAGAAATGTATTTTTATCCCCATTTTATCTACAGGGAAAATCAAAGTAATTTTCCCAAGGTTGTGGCCAGTAAATGGTTGTGTCTGGTACCACCATTAATCCACTCTACTCTCTCCCATTTTACTTTCCCGTATTATGGAGGCTAGTTTTCAGACTCCCTTGCAGCTCTGGTTCAGCCAAGCAGATACACCCATGCAAGACAAGGAAGATAGATGTGAGCACCAAATGAAGAGATAGGATTCTTTGCCAAGGGCAGTCTTTGGTTCTTCGAGTGCAGTGGTCAAGGAGGCTATGTGTTCAATGCATAGGAGTGGTGAGCAGCAGACAGAGTCAGTAGTGAGGGCTTATATAAAGAAGTCCCTTGCAATTTTGGAGTGCTTCTGCTGGTTGCATTATTCCTGTTTTTACAGCATGCAAACATGTTTCCCAGGCCTGGAAAGTCTGCAAGTTATCCAATATTCTGTAATAAAGTCATTTCCATTTAAACTACTTAGAGTGAATTCTGTTGTGTGCAACTAAAGAATCGAGGTTAACCAATGGATCTTTTATACTACATGCTTTTCGCACCTTGTCTATGTTTTTTCCAACTATTAGAAACTGTCTTTTTTTAATAGAAACGGCAAAAAGAAAGAAACAAACAAACCTGGATCTGGGATTCCTAAGACCAAAGAGATGACTTTAAGGCAATGTAGCTATGACTGAAAAGAGTAAAGAACCAAAAAAGTTAAATCAGAGGACTAGCTTAAGGCAAGGACTCCAGGAAAGATTAAATCAACAAAGATCTGAAAAAGCAGCTGAAAGGGGAAAGCAGAAGTGTCAGCTAGGGTGAGAGAGCAGTTCAAAAGTATCTGGACACACATTCCAGAAGAGTTCAGGGGTAACACTGCTGTGGACAAAACACAGCAGTTTGACCTGGGCCTGGTCACAAAAATCACACTGGGAATCCCATTAACTGTTTCAAAGATTGCAGGCTAAAAATCATACAGCCTAGGTCAAGGGTTAATAAACTCTGGCTCACAAACAAAATCCTGCCTGCTGGCTTTTTTGTAAATAAAGCTTTATTGGAACACAGACACACCCATTCACTTACAAATTGCCTATGGGTGCTTTCACATCGTAGGGTTGAGCAGTTGTCACAGAGACCATATAACCCACAAAGCCTAAAATATTTATCCGGCCCTTTACAGAAAAATTTGCTGACTCTTGGTCTAGGAGGTTGGGAGGGCAAAGTCATTTGGAATTGATAAGTCAGTTTTTAATATCTGTCAACAGAAAAGGGACAATGTGGACAGATACAGGGACCAAGATTGCTTCCTGAAGAGAAGAAGACTTTTAACCCCCTTTGGTGGAAGCAGTCTCCAGGACTATTTAGTCTGCAGGTGTCCTTGCGTGTGTGTGTTGTGGCGGGGGTGGGGGGGGTTGGGAATGAAGAACATCAGAGGTGCTGAAGTGAGTAAGGAATTGAAGAGCTTGAAAGAAATAAAACTGTAACCAGAGGATGTAGATGATAAATCAGGAGAGAGAATGCAAATAGAGGTGGAAAGTTTAGAAACTCAGGCTACAGCTCCAGAGGTATTTAAGTGAGAAAGAGGAGGTATAGATGGGTAGTCAGAGAAATAATAGGCAGCCCATTTGAGACCATACCTCAAGGGCCAAGTCATTGTGGGCGATGATTTTTCAATGTGTTCCTATTATGCACAAGGCACTGAGTCGGGTCCTCAGAGAGTTTGCAGACTAGAGAAGGATACAGGTGTAGCTCATAGCTCCAAAACAGTGGAGTGGCTAAGCAGCAGCCTTTGAACTGACAGTTGAGGGAACCTTCAGCGATCTTAGTAAAGAGAGGTGCAGTCTGTGTAATTTGGAGGAATAACAGCTGTTCTGAAAGGGGTCTCTGGGAATTTCAAATAGCGAGATGGAATAGTGCTCCAGAAGTGATTAAGATGAAAGGAAGGAGATGAAACGATAGCTGGAAGGCATAAATGGGTCTCATGTTGCTTTCTGAAAGATGGGTGCTATAGCCAAAAACCCTTTTCATCATACAGAGATGGCGGCCGTGGCAGCATTCTTTGTAATAGAATTTGACCTGTGGGTGAGCGGCTTCCATTCTCTCTGACTACCAGAAGATTTTTCTTGGCTGTGTTTTGGAAAAACAGAAAGAAATGCCAATTCTACTGCAAACCACTATAAATGTTACCTACACTGTGCCTGTGGCTACTTTATCCAAGGGTAATGAGAGGATGACCAGAATAAAAATACTCCGCAGCCTTTCTCAGCAGCAAACAGGCAGTGTTTGAGTAAGCACAGAAGAAAAAGGGAGAGCCCTTCCTGAGTGGACGAGGGCAACAAAAGGCAGTTATTCAACCATCAGCCAACTTGGGCCCCTGCAAGAACCTGCTGCTGCAGCTGCCTCAGCTCTCCCAGGGGAGGGGGGTCAAGTCAGCCCCTGGGAGTCGTGCTAGATAAGCTGAAGAAGCAAAGAGAATCTTATACGTCCCAAACTTATGGGACTCTGAAAGTTGAGATTTCTTTATTTTCCTGCCACCATTTTTGTCACCTCTGAAGACTTGCAACTCAAACTTGAGGAAGCCACTTAAGCTTTTTGGGTCCCTTTTTCCATCTATAATAATGAAGATGATAAAAATTGTGCCTTCCTCCTCAAGGAGTTTGAGCTACTGCTATCAAAATGTCTTACAAAGAGAAAGTTGCTCCTGTAGAAACTCAACACTTATGTGCTGAGGTTTGGCAATTTTCTCTAAGGAGCACTTTGGGAACCACTGAGAAGCGAGATTTAGATGCTTGTCGAGCCTAACGGTAAAGATAAAGGAAGTCTGGATTCTGCAAGATCCTGCAGAGCGACATCTCAGCAGATTCTCCAACTACATGGGGCACTTCCTAGCAAAGCAAGGTGTATGTGAGAAAGGCTGATGGCTGCAGGGAAAGTAATACTTACAGGATACTGGTTAAGAGATTGGATTCTAGAGCCAGACCACCCAGCTCCATCACCCTCTACCGTGTGACTTGTTACAAATCCACCATCCTCTCTGACCTTCAGTTCCCTCGCCTGTAAAGTGTAGATAACCGTACATACTTCAGTAGGTTCTATTAAAGAGTAAAAGAAATAATGAATGTAAAGTACTCAGCACAGTGCCTGGAACACAGGAAGCAACCCAAAATGTTAGCTATTAATATAATTATATTTTGATATCAATGAAGGCTCAAGGAACCTGCCATGGGAAGGAGGTTACAGAGGGACTGACCTCACTTGGAATCAGGGAGTCAATAAAGATATTTCTGGAGAGGGAATTCCCTGGTGGTCCAATGGTTAGGGCTCCATGCTCTCAAGGCCGAGGACCCAGGTTTGATCCCTGGTCAGGGTACTAAAAGCCCACAAGCTGGGTGGTGTGGCCAAAAAAAAAATTTTTTTTTCTGGAGAAAGAAGAGGGGAAATGAAAAATACTAATGGTCTGGGCAGGAGCATACCTACACCCAGAGGTCGGGGATTAGATGGAGAAACATCTAATGGAAACACCTGGGCTTGAATCACCTAAGATAGGAAATCTGAGGCCCTTAAAAGGAGGTATAAGGGAAGAGGTTCCAGAAGGAGCATGCCAAGGACATCTTCAGGTGCGTGAGCAGCAGGAACCAGCTCTGAATTGAGGACCAAAGCTCATTAGCCATCGGAGGCCCAGAGATACATGAGGTCATATAAAGTAATCATCAGACTCACTGAGCATGTAATACGGGAAAAAAGGAAACACGTCTCAGACAGCCCAGAAATAAACTCCAGGGACTCTTTCCAATCAAGGGATCCAACTCCCCTTTGGCTCCAAAATGCTACCAAGAGGTAAACTGGTAAAGAAACAGAAGTCCACACCTCCCAAGTTCCATTCAAAACAGCTTTGTTTTCTATTACAGTTATTTGACAAAGTCAAATATCATTTTCAAGACAATGAAAAAGTAAAAACAATATTAAAAACCCTCCAAAAATGAAATTATATGCCCCACTCTCTAGATTTAGCAAACATCTTTCTTCCTGC
Organism: Balaenoptera acutorostrata; assembly: GCF_949987535.1. Taxonomy (NCBI): domain Eukaryota; kingdom Metazoa; phylum Chordata; class Mammalia; order Artiodactyla; family Balaenopteridae; genus Balaenoptera; species Balaenoptera acutorostrata. The sequence goes on from NC_080074.1 coordinate 24,783,273, forward strand.
AGTGTTGTCCTTTATTAAAATCTAATACTAATGTGGGGTTAATGTGACAGCTCCGAGTACACAGATGAAGTTATAAAAGAAATTAGCTTTTATTACTTTTCCAAAGACAAAGCAATAACTTAGAATAACAGAATGATGTTAAACTTTCTACCACTTTCCACCCTCACATTTTCCCTTTTTCTTTCTCCATATAACAGGGAAATTTTCTTTTAAAAAAATTAAGACTCCATTTACAAGTTTACAATAGAGCAATAACTAAGAATAATACCATATTCTTTGTGACAACATCTTCTAGAGGCAGGGAAAACTGTCTTTGAAATTAGCCCCCAAATTTAACCCTATGTTTCTTACTTTTAAGTACACTGCATTAACTAACATACTGTTACACAGTACTTCCCCCTTTTGCTCATTCCCCACAGTTCTTTTTTTCTTTAACCTCCTGAATATCTCTCAAATCTGTTGTCTCCTTTCAGGCCTCCTCATATTTCAGATGCTGTCAATCTTCTCAAATACATCCTCCTAGCCATCAGATCGGGACCTGTGTCAAGGGAACATCTAATTTCCTCCTTCCCTGCTTAAAAAATCAACTTCCTGTCACTTAAAGAATCATGGCATCACTCTTGGGTATGCCCCACTTACATGTGCATCTACTTTGTCCTCGGTCCTCCCTGCCCCTCCCCCCTGTCCAACACCACCACAACCATAGCATGGCCACCACCCAACACCACCGTCTCAACCACTACAGCTCTGGAGAGTCTATGGGTCTCTAACCCATCACGCTGTTGTAATCCCTGCATTTTCACAACCTGTGTCTCAATTACCCTTCCTTCTTTTTTTTTTTTCTGCTATTGCTTTTATTTTATTTTTTCAATTTTTAATTGAACTATAGTTGATTTACAATGTTGTGTCAATCTCTGCTGTATAGCAAATGACTCAGTTATACACATACTTTTTTTTAATATTCTTTTCCATTTTGGTTTATCACAGGATATTGAATATAGTTCCCTGTGCTATACAGTAGGACCGTGTTGTTTATCCATTCTAAATGTAATAGTTTGCACCTACCAATCCCACGTCTATTGCTTTTTTTTTTCATTTTTTTAACATCTTTATTGGAGTATGATTGCATTACAATGGTGTGTTAGTTTCTGCTGTATAACAAAGTGAATCAGCTATACGTATACATATATCTCCATATCCCCTCCCTCTTGCATCTCCCTCCCACCCTCCCTATCCCACCCCTCTAGGTGGTCACAAAGCACCGAGCTGATCTCCCTGTGCTATGCAGCTGCTTCCCACTAGCTATTTTACATATGGTAGTGTATATAAATCCATGCCACTCTCTCACTTCGTCCCAACTTACCCTTCCCCCTCCCCATGTCCTCAAGTCCATTCTCTATGTCTGCATCCTTATTCCTGTCCTGCCCCTAGGTTCTTCAGAACCATTTTTTATTTTAAGGTTCCGTATATATGTGTTACCATACGGTATTTGTTTTCTTCTTTCTGACTTACTTCACCCTGTATGACAGACTCTAGGTCCATCCACCTCACTACAAATAACTCAATTTCATTTCCTTTTATGGCTGAGTAATATTCTATTGTATATGTGTGCCACATCTTCTTTATCCATTCATCTGTTGATGGACACTTAGGTTGCTTCCATGTCCTGGCTATTGTAAATAGAGCTGCAATGAAAGTTGTGGTACGTGACTCTTTTTTTAATTTATTATTTATTTATTATTTTTATTTATGGCTGTGTTGGGTCTTCGTTTCTGTGCGAGGGCTTTCTCCAGTTGCGGCAAGTGGGGGCCACTCTTCATCGGGGCGTGCGGGCCTCTCACTATCGCGGCCTCTCTTGTTGCAGAGCACAGGCTCCAGACGCTCAGGCGCAGTAGTTGTGGCTCACGGGCCCAGTTGCTCCACGGCATGTGGGATCTTCCCAGACCAGGGCTCGAACCCACGTCCCCTGCATTGGCAGGCAGATTCTCAACCACTGTGCCACCAGGGAAGCCGCCGTGACTCTTTTTGACTTATGGTTTTCTCAGGGTATATGCCCAGTAGTGGGATTGCTGGGTCGTATGGTAGTTCTATTTTTAGTTTTTTAAGGAACCTCCATACTGTTCTCCATAGTGGCTATATCAATTTGCATTCCCACCAACAGTGCAAGAGGGTTCCCTTTTCTCCACACCCTCTCTAGCATTTATTGTTTGTAGATGTTTTGATGATGGCCATTGTGACCAGTGTGAGATGACACCTCACTGTAGATTTGATTTGCATTTCTCTAAGGATTAGTGATGTTGAGCAACCTTTCATGTCTTTGTTGGCAATCCGTATATCTTCTTTGGAGAAATGGCTATTTAGGTCTTCTGCCCATTTTTGGATTGGGTTTTTTTTTTTGATATTGAGCTGCATGAGCTGCTTGTATACTTTGGAGATTAATCCTTTGTCAGTTGCTTTGTTAGCAAACATTTTCTCCCATTATGAGGGTTGTCTTTTCATCTTGTTTATGGTTTTCTTTGCTGTGCAAAAGCTTTTAAGTTTCATTAGGTCCCATTTGTTTATTTTTGTTTTTATTTCCATTACTCTAGGAGATGGGTCAAAAAGGATCTTGCTGTGATTTATGTCATACAGTGTTCTGCCTATGTTCTCCTCTAAGAGTTTTATAGTGTCTGGTCTTACATTTAGGTCTTTAATCGATTTTGAGTTTATTTTTGTGTATGGTGGTAGGGAGTTTTCTAATTTCATTCTTTTACATGTAGCTGTCCAGTTTTCCCAGCACCACTTATTGAAGAGGCTGTCTTTCCTCCATTGTATATTCTTGCCTCCTTTATCAAAGATAAGGTGACCATATGTCTGTGGGTTTATCTCTGAGCTTACTATCCTATTTCATTGATCTATATTTCTGTTTTTGGGCCAGTACCATACTGTCTTGATTACTGTAGCTGTGTAGTATAGTGTGAAGTCAGGGAGCCTGATTCCTCCAGCTCTGTTTTTCTTTACCAGATTGCTTTGGCTATTCAGGGTCTTTTGTGTTTCCATACAAATTGTGAAATTTTTTGTTCTAGTTCTTTGAAAAATGCATTGGTAGTTCAATAGGGATTGCATGAATCTGTACATTGCTTTGGGAAGTATAGTCATTTTCACAATGTTGATTCTTCCAATCCAAGAACATGGCATATCTCTCCATCCATTTGTATCATCTTTAATTTCTTTCATCAGTATCTTACAGTTTTCTGCATACAGGTCTTTTGTCTCCTTAGGTAGGTTTATTCCTAGGTATTTTATTCTTTTTGTTGCAATGGTTAAGTGGCAGTGTTTCCTTACTTTCAGATTTTTCATCATTAGTGTATAGCAATGCAAGAGATTTCTGTGCATTAATTTTGTATCCTGCTACTTTACCAAATTCATTGATTAGCTCTAGTAGTTTTCTGGTAGCATCTTTAGGATTCTCTAAGTATCATGTCATCTGCAAACAGTGACACTTTTACTTCTCCTTTTCCGATTTGGATTCCTTTTATTTCTTTTTCTTCTCTGATTGCTGTGGCTAAAACTTCCAAAACTATGTTGAATAATAGTGGTGACAGTGGGCAACCTTGTCTTGTTCCTATTCTTAGAGGAAATGCTTTCAGTTTTTCACCACTGAGAACGATGTTGGCTGTGGGTTTGTCATATATGGCCTTTAATACGTTGACGTAAGTTCCCTCTACGCCTACTTTCTGGAGGGTTTTTATCATAAATGAGTTTTGACTTTTGTCGAAAGCTTTTTCCGCATCTATTGAGATTATCATATGGTTTTTATCCTTCAGTTTGTTAATATGATGTATCACATTGATTGATTTGTGTATATTGAAGAATCCTTGCATTCCTGGGATGAGCCCCATTTGATCATGTTGTATGATCCTTTTAATGTGCTGTTGGATTCTGTTTGCTAGTATTTTGTTGAGGATTTTTACATCTATGTTCATCAGTGATATTGGCCTGTAGTTTTCCTTTTATGTGACATCTTTGTCTGGTTTTGGTATCAGGGTGATGGTGGACTCGTAGAATGAGTTTGGGAGTGTTTGGGAGTGTTCCTCCCTCTGCTATATTTTGGAAGAGTTTGAGAAGGATAGGTGTTAGCTTCAGGCTGTGTTCATGCAGCCAACCCCAGTCCTCTCCCTGGGATCTGGACTCCGAAGCCCAAGCCTCAGCTCCCAGCCCCCACCCGTCCCGGCGGGTGAGCAGACAAGCCTCTCAGGCTGGTGAGTGCTGGTAGGCACTGATCCTCTGTGCAGGAATCTCTCTGCTTTGCCCTCTGCACCCTTGTTGCTAGGCTCTCCTCCTTGGCTCTGAAGCTTCGCCCCTGCCCACTCCCCATTTCCACCAGTGAAAGGGCTTCCTAATGTGTGGAAACTTTTCCTCCTTCCCAGCTCCCTCCCAGAGGCGCAGGTCCCGTCCCTATTCTTTTGTCTCTGTTTTTTCTTTTTCCTTTTGCCCTACCCAAGAACTTGGGGAGTTTCTTGCCTTTTGGGAAGTCTGAGGTCTTCTGACAGCATTCGGTAGGTGTTCTGTAGGAGCCGTTCCACATGCAGATGTATATCTGATGTATCTGTGGGGAGGAAGGTGATCTCCATGTCTTACTCCTCCACCATCTTGAAGGTCTCCTTACCCTTCCTTCTATAACAAATAGTTATAGAGCTCTTATCATGTGCCATGTCTTATTCAATACTTTATGAGTATTAACTCATTTAATCATTATATCCTTGTGAGAAAGATACTATTATTGTCCTCATTTTATTGAGGAGGACACCTAAGTACAGATCAGTTAGGAAACTTGTCCAGAGTCACACAGCCAGTAAATTGGTGGGAGAAGAAAGGAAGCATGATTCAAACTCAGACATTCCAGCTCTTCATCCATACACTGCATGGCCTCTCTCTGCTTCTTCAGTCCCTCATTCTGTGTCATCTCCTCTGCAAAGCTTTCTCTGAGGACCTCAATTGCTCATCAATCCCTCCTATGTAGCTCATGAAGAGACTTATTACATGATAACTATCACAACTCTTCTTCTCATTTTAGACCATAAATTACTAGAAGGCAGACACCATAATTCATCATGGTATCCTAACACAGGTGCTCAATACCTATTTGACAAATGACCCAGTAAGGATGACAGATAGCCTTATTATATGTTCCACAGTTGGTATAAGAAGAAATTCAAAGAAATTGGAACCTAAGGATTACTTGGTTCTTTTAGCATTTAATGTGTCCAGCAAACATTATACCTAAGCCATAAACTGCAGGCAAAACTTGCATGCATGTCCCTACCCCATTCTCAGTAGCTCTGTTACATAGATCAGTACTGTCGAAGAGGGTGTTCTGAGAGCCTAGAAATGCTCTATATCTGCACTGTCCAGAGGGTGGCCATGTGCCTGTCGATCGCTTGGCTAGAGAGTCTGAGAAACTGCATTTTTTGTTTTACTTTAATTATTTGAAATTTAAATAATCACATGTAGCTAGTGGCTAACATATTGTACTGTGCATGTCTGGACCACTGACAAACTACAAAGTGGCAGAGCACAGAGCAGTGAAGGGAAATAGGATGTGGAAAGTAGGAAAGAATATGCAAAGAACACTCGGTGCTGGGGTGACCACCTGCCCAGTTTGACTGGGACCATGGAGTTTCATGGGACTTTCAACGCTCAAAATATGACAGTCCCAGCAAACTGGAACCATTGGTAAACCTACTCAGTGCCTAGGAGGAGCTAAGAGAAGATTCCACACAAGAACTAAAGAAGCTGAAGCAGGAGATGGAGTAGGATAAAGACTGAGATTGGGACACAGTGAAGATAAAAACACATGATGGTTGGGAAGAAGGTCATTGTCTTGGAAGCCCTATATTCCTCAGATTTCCATGCATCTGCAGATTCCAACACCCAGGTTCTAGTGTAGAGATTTCAAACAAGTGTGTATAACTTCCTTTTATACCTGCTTTTTTTTCAAATACACGTGCTTCATTTTACTCATCTGTCTCTTAGTTGGGGAAATCAAGAAGACAGCCTACTCAGCTCTTTTTGATCTGTCATTTAAATTTCCATTCTCATCCTATAATCTGTTAATCTTTCCAGTATCTCAGTGCAAGGCTGAATTAAATTCCCATATTGAATCCCAACATGAAAGGCATTTCTTTGTGAGCAGCTCAATATAATGTTCTTCTAAATGACATTTAAAGCGTTCAGCTCAGTAATGGAATGATAAAGAAGGGCACCCGGTGTTAGTACACATCAGTAAAAAGAACATTTTTTTATTAGTCAGAAACTAAAAAGATAGAACAAGATAATTAAAAAAGAAAAAGCTTATGCCTGCTAGACTGCCACAGGAGTATTATGACTCAAAGTGTAACAGTCACTGAATTCCTGCAGGAATCTTTCTTAAAAAGACATCAAAGTCTGAGTCATGCCACATTAACCACCAATGGCCAAAGAAAGTTCGAATGCCACTGGAAAAGTTAAATATTAGACTTTCCCTGAAACATTTAAACTCAGAGAAGTAGGTATTGCAGTTGTCATACCGACTTGTGTGCATTCTTTACAGGCTTCCAAACCCATCTTTGTACCCCCCTTCTGTTGCTATGGTAACCCAAATAAATTCTCTCCTGAGATTCATTTCTCTCAGATGCCAATGCATCAGGTCAAGCAGGCAGGCTAGCAAATAATGCCCTGGCCCTAAACATTCTCACTCTCCAGGCAGCCACAAAGAGCTCTTCCTCCACATATCCCACCCCATTTCAACATTTTCAAAGCTATAATTCCATTAGATTGAGAAAAAAATATTCTATGCTTTGGTACTTCTTTTATTTGTCTAACCAACGAGAGGAACCCCTGCAAAAGGCGAAAACTAAGGAGCTAAAAGTAAGAAATTCTCCTAACATCCACTTCATCACTCTTATGTTCACCAATGAGACCTGAATGAGAGTTCTCAGTGGAATAAAGAGAAATCCAAGCACTCTCACTGTCTGACCTCCATATAGCACTAGTAGATAAGTTGTTTAGTACTTAGAATTAGGCACCGGGGAGATGGTTGTGGGGAAGACTGAGGTATTACCAAAAAATTTTTGAAAGAAAGCACTTGATTCATAGAAAATATGCAGACATAATTCTAGAGAAAAAGGCTTCAGCCTTTTTGTCATTGGAGATGCTATCGTTTAAAGCCTCTAGAGTTTGGGCACCCTCCCCTTCATATATGTTAAATACTTATTGCATATGGTGCAAATATTTCTCAAGATAGAGCAGCCAGCCAGAGAAGCAGCATTTCACAATGACAGTATCTATGTAACAGGAGACAAAGAAATGTTACCTGCATTCCCTAAAAATCTAAGTCTATTAATTTTACCCAGAGATGAACAACATTTTGACCTCAAAACTAATACAAGACACCCAATAAGAAAGGGTGATTTGGGCATTCTACTCTGGAGCTGCTAGTAATAGCAGCTCACACTATGAACACTTAGTCTTTGTCCCTTAGTAATGCCTCACCGCAATCCTATTAAGGTTATTACCCCCATTTTCTAGATGATGAAACTGAGGCACAGAGGTATAAATAACTTGCCAAGAGTCACACAGCCAAGAAGAATTGGTACTGGGGTTTAAATCTCAGCTCAACTGTCTGGGCTTGCTACACCCATGCTCTACAGTCCCCAAGGGTCCCCAATGCACTTGGACAAACCAAACCTTGACTAGAGATTTTCTACCATCAAATGCCTCTATATCACTATCTATCTTCCACCTCTCAACGCACATCCCCCCTCCCTGTCTCTCTCTCCCTCCATCTCCCAGTGCTGCTAGATGAGAGCATCAGGGGCCAGATGTTCTCTGGGGCGTTAGCGCTGCTGGGACAAGACATGACTCCTCTACCAACTCTGTGGTCCAGAAGAGCTGAAACTCTCAGGAGCCAGAGACCACATGCCAGAGGAAGTTTTCACTGAGCCCAGGAGAGCAGCCAGAGGATACCATCATCCTGGAAGGATGACTTGGACAGGAGTGGTGAGACCAGGAAGACACAAAGCAGCACGTCTACACCTTCTATTTTGATGCCATGGTTTCCCCAGAAGCAGTAAGAAAGAGAGGATTGGCCACTCCCACACATGTAGTCAGGGACTTTGGTCAGACTGTAGGGAGAGGGTGATTCAACCCCAGGGTTGGATAAAGCAGAATGGAAAGCTTTGAGCAGACAAATAACAAGTGCAATGAGATTAGAAGAATTCAAAGAGAATAAATAAGAGCAAAGGAGAGCAAGTGAGCAAGTCAGTCCATAACGAGGCCCCTCCGCGCCTGCCCTTCCCAGGCTCTGGGTCCACACGGTGAACTCAGCAAGGGCCTGGCTATCCTTCCCTGTTCATCGGCTCCTTAGCACTTGCTCCCTCCCTTCTCTCCACCACAGGTTTAAACCGAGTTTGGTATTTTGAGGGTCAGCATGGGTATTTTTCAGGGGTTTTTGAATACTATTAACCTTTTCTTATAAACCACTGTCTTTTTTCTTCCTAGGAATTCAACACTATATATGCTGGAGAGTCTTTGGTCTTGAAATGCCAGTTGGATTTCTTAATGGCCATCCCGGCAAATGGGACTGAAATGTGAAGAAATTTGCCTTAAAGGCAGCTAACTTTTGGAAGAGAATACATCTATTCTATATACCAAGGGATACCTGTTTTCAACATCAAAGGGGTTACAAACATCCCTATTCCTCCCCAAAGGACAGCTGGGAATCTTATAAGCAGAGTCCTAGCACGACTTACTTGTTAGCCTTTGCCGACCGGGGCAAAAAGTGTCTCATCAACGGGACTTGGGGTTTCGAGTAACTGCCTCTTAAGTGGACTCAGCTCTTAACCTGGATTTCACATTTTCCTCCTTCATTACAAATGATTTAATTTCTCAAGAATTAAATTATTTTTTAGAGTTCTTCTAAATTAAATGAAGAGTAAATAAAAAGGCCTTAGACAAAAACTGAGTAATTTTATTAGGAATATGATAAATGTGATAGGTTGCAGTAGCCTGAAAATCCCATTATATGCAATTAAGGAGCTACATTAATATAACTGTAGACTTCCTAGCATTTTAGCCGAGCACATACAATATTTACAGATAATTGCATGGTAAGGGGGAAAATGCAAGCTGTGCTTCTAGCATGCACGTGACTCACGTCAAATTAAAACCTGGCTGGGTTTCTCCTTGAGTTATTATCTGTAAAAAGCTTAGTTTCTTTCTTTTCAAGATGGGAAAATGCACAGGTATGCAAACGAAATGCTTCCTGTTAAGAACGATACAAAGTGCAATGAAATTACAGATGCTATTAAAATAAAGTAATAGTCATTTGGATAGTACTAATTTGTACTATCCGAATTTGTAACTCTTTGAGTAGAGCTTTACTGAACAACAAAAAAAAAACAACAAAATCTAAGGCAAATTAATACTGTAAACAGTATGCAAGAGGGCAGGTAACCTACTGTTACATTTATGAGACCTCTGATATAAACACAGTTTGCATAAAAATGAGGCTAAAACTACAAAAACATCAATGAATGACAGGAAGATATCACTGAAAAAGTGCTCAACTAGGCCGAAAGAAATCTGAGTTCAGAAATCTGAGTTCATACTCTTGAAGCAGGCCCTGCAGGACAAATTTATTTTTAAATACCTAAACTTTTCATTCAAGTTTATCTACACTCAGATATGATAGGGGAATAACATGGGCCAGACACCTTCAACATATCAGGAAATGTGAGAGCCACTTTCACATATACTGAATATGCTGGCCATATGGGTATGCTCTATTGGGGAAAAAAAATTACCAAATGGAGTTTCTGCAGGGCTAATTTTACATTAAAAGAGATTATGATCATTTAAAGCCATTTAACTTAAATATGTGTCTAAGATCATGGTCATGATCACAGCAGGCATCATCCTAAAGCCTCCTTTTGACGACTAGATACTGCACTGAGTACATTGGGCCCTTAACCCTCAGAAGCATGCTACAGAGAAGGCACTAGGATTATCTCCATTTTACAGATGCACAAAGTAAGCCTCAGAGAGGCTGGGCAACTTGCCCAAGGCCACCCAGCCAGCATGTGTAGGAGCCAGGACTTGAACTCAGACTCTACATTTAAAGCAATGCACAAACTGGCTTGCACATGGACTCAAATAAGAAGTTATTCCTTTCTTCCCACTGCCCTCTAATCATTAAAGAAGTCAGAGGGAAGTAGATATGAATGAAATCTCAAATGATAGCTGCCCAGAACCACACAACAATACGTTATCACTCATATAGTTCATGGAACATTCATTCATTTTCTTTAACATCAAGTTTAACTTTGCAAGAGGCGAGTTGTGTTATAAAACTGCAAAAAAAAAAAAAAGAGTCCAAAAATCGGAAAATGTTGATATGATTGTCTATCTAGCAGAAGGGAGACAATTTGCAGTGAAATAATTGGTACATTTTCCCACTGCATTATGTTTCTCAAAACATGTTACTGTGGGAGGAGATTAGCTTCCCCTTTCTTCAGGAAGAAAATGACTTGTCTCATATAGTGAATAGAACTGTCATTCTGAGAGCTGACAAATGCTAACAACCTTTGGAGGCGCAGTGTGCAAGCATCTAAAAAACAAATAAAACGAAGCATCCAGTAACCAAAGAAAGAAAGGTCATGAAAGGAAATAATAGGGTAGGGACCCTTAAACACACACCAAAAAAAGTACTGGGAACCTGCTTAAATATGCCTAATGTTAGAAATAACACAGTCATACACTAAAGTGGAAGGAAACAGAAACAAATCATTCTAAATTAAAATCACTTCAATTAGTTTACTTTCTTATGTTAGGTTCCACAGCACCAAATTAAATATAATGGATTCTATTCTGTTTTGCTAAAAATACAGTTACCCTAGGAAGACAATTAGTACAGCCAGCCACAGATGTTCAAAATAATAGTGGCCAGAGTCAGAGACAGGCTCAGTGGCTGAGGTGGCACCTGTTCCATCACGTACCTTTTGTAGCCTTGGTCCCCATGATCCTGGCGGGATTAGAATAAGATTGGTGACAGAGGATAATGCACAGAGACCATAGGATGATGCTTTGTGAGTAAGGGGTCCCAAGAGGCAGTTATGACAGAACTGAGATTTTGGCAGATGGCAGCAGTCAAGAGAAGCTTCTGGCCAGTCCTGGTCTCCCACTTTCCTGTCAGAAGAGGCTCCCAAATAATGATATTTTATGGCATTATTTTATTTTTGCTGTTTTTTTCCACCAAATAAAAATCTGCAATTGACAAAACTCAGAGTTTTGTCTGTCAAGATAGAATATTTACATTCTTGTTACCTTAAGTATATCTCCAACTACTTATCATCATAAAATTGGGGGAGGGAGGTGCTGCTAAAAACCAAAGTGTACCTTATGAACATTCAGATGTTAGTGATAGAAGGATCTTCAACAGATGTCTGAAAGTCTGCATAAGAAATGTGATTCTTCACAAATAACCACAGCAGTAATATATGACTATTATCTACTGAGCACTTGCTATGCACGGTGCACTATACTATGTACTTCACATATATGAAGTTATTTGCTCTTTACAATTCTATGAAATGTACTATTATTATCCTTATTTTGAAAATGAAGAAACAGAGGATTAGAGAATCTGAATACTTACTCAAGGTGGTCAGTGTTCAAGTTTAGATTAGGTAATTTTTTACTGAAGATAGACATTGTGAATTTCACATTGTTGAAAGTTGGATATTCTTGTATTATTTTCTTGAGCTGTGTTCTGGAATGTAGTTAAGATACTTGGGAGAAATTGTTGCAGCTCTTGCTTTTAAGCTTTGCTAGGCAGGACCAAAGTAGTGTTCAGTCAAGGACTAAGTATTCTCCACTACTGAGGCAAAATGCTACAGAATACATTATGTGATGCCATGTGAATTACGAGGTTTTATACTCTGGCTGGTGGGAACAGGAACTGGTCCCAGGTCTGCAGGAGCTCCTCAGGTTATCCCTGTAATCTTTTCAGGTGATTCTTCCCCCACTCTTGCAGTTTCCTCACATTAATTTGCTGATCAGCACTCAGTCAGACTCAAGGGGGACCCTCTGCATATATCCAGAGTTCTCTCTACTCTCTTCTCTCCTATCCTCTGCCCTGTAAATTCTGGACTCTTAGCTCTGTTTTCTCAACTTAGGGAGACTGCCCTGTTCTATCTGGGTTCCCCTTCCCTGCACCTCAGCCTGGAAACTCTCTCTGGGCAGTCAGCAGGGGCAACTGTAGGACTCACCTCATTTGTATCCCATATCTCAGGGATCACCGTCCTTCGCGGCATGATGTCCAATGTCTTAAAAACTGTCTAATGCCACACATGTTGTCTGGTTTTCTAGTTGTTTCAGGAAGGAAGGTAAATATAGTCGCTATCACCCCATCTTGGCCAGAAGCAGATGTCCTCAAGCTCAGATTTGAAGCTCAGCAGTCAGGTTTCAGAACCTGAGACCCTAACTGCTACCCTAATTTTTTATAAAGCAATCAGTTGGGACCAGAGAGGTTAATTAAAGAACTAAAGAATATACCATAAAAAACTGAATCTCCTTCCTTATAATTCAGTTTTTTTTCCTAAAATACCATTATTTGTACAGTGATATTAGAAAGGGGTAAAAGAAATAGATTTGGATCCTTTGTGGGTTAAATATTTTCTACTAAGCTCAACGATCACATTTTCCTCTGAGGGAATGCTCACATTTTCTGGGAACATTAGTCCTGGAAGATCATCCATAGAAATTTTAGGAAAATTGCATGAAGCATCCTTTATGTCCTTCATGAATCTCACATCATTACCCACACAGAGCATGACTGAGGTGGAGTTTACTGATCTCTGACCATCAAAGGAAATCTGAGCACTGCAGACATGTCTCACTTTACCCAACACATCTGTCCCTAAAGAGTTGTGCTTAAGTCAAATTTGAGTCGGTTGAATGATTTCAAATGTACCAGTGAAGCTTACCACTTAAAACAATAATAAGCTCTTTTATGAATTGAATCAAAGCCCCCTTAGATGCTGAGTAGCATAGTGGTTAAGGGTACAGGTTTAGGAAGCTGGCGGGCCTGAGTTTAAATCCCCGCTTCCTAGCTATGTGACCTTGGCCAAGTCATTTAACTCATCAAAGCCCCAGATTCTTCTCCCATAAAATGAGGATGATAAGAATACCTACCTCTTGGTAGGTACTGGGTTGTTGGGAGGATTTGGTGAGCTAATCCCCGTAAATGTGCTTAGTGAAAGACTGTTTCTTAGCACTAAATAAAAGTTAACTATCATTAGCTCTCTTATATAGAAAAATGTAAAATTAATACAATCAGAGAAAATGAGAAATAAGTTGTCATGTCTAGTTAAAAGTCTTTTGAGGCATATGCTGGGTTTTAGTCTAATTTTAAATATATTAAAAGCTGGAATACCCAGCAATTTCTTAGAAGAGTTTTATACTTAAAATATTTCACCCTGGTATCACTCTCTTTAAACCTTCATTTACTGAATGTCATTCATCAATACTTATGTACCATGGTAATTAATTCTGCAGTGTTCGTATCCTTTGGATATTATTAGATAATCACCTCAACACACTACATTTCCTTAGTTACCATCTCAATCAACTATAAATATTTATTTCCTTTCTTTCTTTTCATCTTTCTAACTTACATGAATCAAATCTCTCAGCACTAACCATTCCTATCACTTTCCACAAATACAATTTTTAAAATATAGTAATTCAGAATAATGCTTCCTTCAGAATCATAAGAAAAATTCCAAGGTCCTTTTTCAACATGATATTTCTAATTCACACCCAAACATACCTACTTGGACAACCATGTCATATGTCACACTAGACATTTATATCAATCCGTGAAAGCAGGTTAGGCCTGAAAGAATTGACCCAGCATGCTTAGATGACTAAGTATAATTACTATCATTATTTTCATAACTTTTTCTTAGGATCTCCTAAAGCATCTGTGTTTGAAAATGAATTCTAAGTATACTTAGGGTTGTCTGTATTTTAATTTGATAAATCTGGCAACCCTTAATATGTTTGAAAGAGGTATATGCTTCTATATTTACAAAGTCTAGAAAAGACTATATGTAAGCTATGCAAGTTGGTAGAATATTTAAAAGCCTGAAGGTTGTCAATGGTATAAAATATGAATATTTATGATATCTGAGCACATCTTAGCATAATTTCTCTTCCCCTGGTGATTCCAACAAGTTTTAATGCAACGCAAATATAAAATGTCACCAACTTACTTATTTAATACAGTGTCCAAATCAAACACTAAGATGGCAATTCATTTTTGAAATATCATCAGATGCATCATTATTTTATGTTAGCAGCCTTTTGTACCATCTAGCAGACATCAAGAGGTTCACACCAAAGCCAATTTCAATTAATTCAAGATGGAAAATTTAATGTGACACTATCAAACACTTTACCAAAATTGAAATAGATTGCATCTACCATTTCACATTACTGTTATCTACTGATCTTGCAGCTCTATCAAAAAAAGCAATCAAGTTTTTCTGGCATGATTTGCTCTTTTTAAATTCCTATTTCATAATGTCCATTATCATTATCCTTATATGTTTCATCAATGCTTGCAGACTTTCTATTAATGTTCATTCTATTCTAATATAGATTTACCTTGCTTTCGCTAGATAATTGTCAGTGTTGTTCATTTTTTTGAAGAACAACAATAATCATTATCATTAGGATAATGTTCAAGAAATTACTCCTCAAATTTGGGTTGATAAAGGGATTCAAATCAATTCTACAAATACTTATTGCACATTTACTAATTGCTTATTACTCCGCCAGGCAATGTAGGGAAGATAGATTAGAAGAAGGACACTTTTCTCTGGAAACCACTGATCTTACTGAGGAGATAAAATACAGACTAATGGGAATTCTGCATCCATTGATACCCAGTATTTTACAAACCCCAGTAGGTAAAAAAAAAAAAAAAAAAAAAAAATCTTATTGTTAAAATTCAAGTTTTCATACCTTATTTCTAGAGGTTCTGATTCAGCATTTGTGTTAACAAGCAGCCGCCACCACCCAGGTGATTCCAACATAAGCATATCTTAAACTACACTTGAAAAAAACTGATATGGATAGTCAAAGAGGTCCAGAATAGAGTTTAGCCATTATAGGTCAATAGCGTACAAAAAGACTTCCCAGTAGAATCAGGACTTAAGCATAACAGACTATCAGAGTTCTTACAGTATCACCTGTATTAGCAGATTAGCAGTGCTAGAATTGTTCTGAAATATACTTGATTTACAAAGGTAGACATTTTCATTCACCATGTTCTTCTGCTCTTTGACCAAACCAATTAAGCAATGGAGGAAACACTACAATCACTTACCCATGCAAAAATAAGCATGTATCCCTATCAAAGGAGCTAAAATAAACTTAACATTGAGAAGCATTTATCTGGGTTGCTTTCACATTATATACACTGGATACAATACAGAACTTGGGAATTTATCAATTTTTAGTGACAATCCAGAAAGCAATACTTAAAAGATAATTTCAGAGTCACCAGGAGATTTTTATCTCATGGGTAAGCCTTGAAATACTTCTGTGAAAGCCTGTAGTGTTAAATATGATTACTCTAGATTCATGAAGTATCAAATAAAAATTATTATTTGAACAGGTATAACTGCTTTTCTCCAAATATCTCAGACTGGTCTACTGTATTATTTCATTCCTTGTATTATCCATGTAAAACCAACGTATCAGTCAAGGTCCAACCAAGAAAACAGTATTTAAAATAGAGGGAATTTAATACTGAAGGGATTTTGTTGAACAGGTGATGAAAGAGATGAATAACCAAAGGGGACAGTAAAGCAACTGACAGATTAGCAACACAGGAAGTTTCTTCCTCTAAACCAATGAAGGAGGTTAAGTGTGTGTTTCCAGAACCCAGGGGCAGGGTCACCCAACTCAAGCCAGAGCAACAGGGGCTCATCTGGAATGACTACAATCAAGGAGAAGCAGCGGCCAAGGCAGAGAGAGTGGGGAAGAAATATCCTGCCTTTCCTGTCCTCCAATCATCTGCAAGTGCTTCCTACAGCTGAACCCAGCAAAATGTTAGCTGGCATGTGACCTTTGGAAACAGGCAGGCCTCTGCTCCTCAGACTAGAACAGGAAAAAGGCAAGAAAGGGGTCCAAGAGCAAATAAGCCAAGGACTATCTAGGAAACGTGATGGTGACGGTGGTGGTGATTTTTTTTTTTTTTAATAACATTCCTTCAAAATGGAGAAACTGAGTTTGCACAAGAAATTTGAAATTTTTATAGATACGCAATCTGGTGTTTCACTTATTCAACAATTCATGATGCCTCCAAATACATAACATTTTATCCCCTCATTCTTTACCACTCAAGTTTCCTATAATTTAGAATTCAACGCTTGAATAAGCTTCATTATGCTTTTTATAATATTACAAAATGCAAATCCGTTCTCTCTACTCATCTCTCTCACCTATACATCAGGAGATATTCTTATATCACTCCTGATATCTTTTTAATTGTCCAAATGTCTTTACTTCATATTTTTTAAATGTACATTTCTAAAGAACAATCTGGTATTTAAACCATTTACCTACCATAATTTTGTTCCCATCTGCATGCATTAATGGAATTTTTGTATCTAGTCATTTCTATTTCCCATGCAGAAGGCCATATATCAGTCTCTTTAGCCAAGTTATTGAGTAAGAAGAATGTGCTCAGAACAAAGTTTGCTATTTCTCCCCACTCCAGAAAAATCCATCATATTAATTACACACTACATGGAGATTTATGTTTAGCAAAGTGCTTTGCACACTCTGTGTGTGTGTGTATGTGTAAACAGAATGGCTTCAAAGATAAAAAAACAAAGACACAGAATTGTAGGACCTGGTGTTTCCATCATTTATTTATGCCTAAATACATAAATGCAACAAGTAACTGCTATACAATTATGTTCTTAGAACATATTGTTCTTTTTCACCTCAGTTATCCAAAGTCCACAGATTATAATTCAGTTGACCTTCACTTCTCCTTAACAATCAATTCCTAGTCTCATCAGGTCAGTCTCCTCACTGGCCACCCAACACCCCCATGTTCAACTGGGCTCAAGATTGTTCTAGTCTACTTCCCCCCACACTCTACTACCCATAACTTCTCCATTCCCCAGTGCTGTATCTAAGTTCTATCTCCTTCATGGGATTCACCCTGATGGGCCAGCCCAGAGGGCTCTCGCTGTCTTCTCCTGAACTCCTATTAGACTGATGTCTGTGGCTATTTGTTTATTCATTATTTCATGTACGTGTATTGTATCTTCTAAAGTCCTTTAAATTCTTGAGGACAGGGCCTGTAGTTTAAATCCTACAATATAGTTAAGTAAAGAGCAAGCACCCAAAATATATCCACTGAAGTTTCATAATCAGCCCTGGAGAGGCGTTTCTGAAGTCACCAAAAGATGATGGGGAAAAGGCAAAAAGGAATGATGTCATAGTACAAAATGTGGAAGAACAGATGAGAGACCAGTGACCTAGAAGGAAGTAGAATTAAATCTATTTCCAGTATGCAGGAACAGATCTCTAAAGAAACTTTTCATACACTTTGGGGAAGTTTCCAAGACTTTGTTTTCCCTTTGGAAAAAAAATCATATTTTTATCTTCACTGATTAAATTTCTTTTGTTTTAGCCAGCAATATATTTTTGCTGCCTCTCGCATTTTGAAAACTAACTCAGGAATTTCATCTCATAGTCACTCCTTATTATCTGTCTTCTACCCTGTCTTAATTCAGTTTCATCAGGAGGATCAAATCTAAAGCCCATCTGTAGCTGTGACTAGGTGTTCACTAAATGTGATTTTAAAACTCAAGTCTCATGATATCACCATTCTTGGAGCCCCCTGAAGGTCAACAGGGATTACACCAGTGACAATTAAACAATGTGGTTTCCCCACAGGGTGCCCCCTCCCCCCTTCCCCCCCCACCTGGACCTTATCGTTCTGACCTATCTCCTCATTTAAACCTCTCAACGCCAATACATCTTCAACTTAAGAATCAATTTTCTCTCCTGTTTCAGTTTCTTTTTCACAGTTGCTTCTTCATTTAATCTTCAGGGTCATCTCAATCCCCGTAAATCTAAACATAGCAATCAAATGTCTCCTCTCTTTAAAATGTCTCATCACGGATGGGGCACAAATCTCCCCTCCTGATTGATTGGGCAATTTAAAAGAAAGAGGGTGAACAGAAGAAATTATACCTGCAGAGAAAGGCCATTTCATCGGAAACATCGGGGTGGAGGGCAAGCTTTTGTTTTTTGTTATTGAAAGGGTTTATGTTTTAATCTCTGCTTTGAGAATGCTTTTTCTTGAAAAAACAATCTTGCCATTTATGAATGAGATCTGAAAATCAAGGTTTTGATGACCCACTGCAAGTGTTGTGTTTACTAAAATGAGATGCCTCCTACTAAAGCTGAAGTGGGCTCAGTCTCCCCCAGGCCCCCATATATAATTAACTACTATACCACTTAAAATGTCTACAGTAGGCTTTCCTGCTAGGGTTCTCTGTTTCTATGCTCACTAATTTTTTACTAAGTGTCTACTTAGTGAGCACTTATGATCAGCAAGGCATTAATCTAGGTGTTATGAAGCCAATTAGGATTAATACGACTCAGCCCCTGTTCTCAGTGACACAAATGTGAGAGGCATGGATACAAAGAGCTGTAAAGCAAGGCAGTATGTGGCAAGTAATATACCTCATGTATTGATTCCACAAGCATTTACTGAGTGCTTTCTCTGCCAGGGACTAAGGATACAACAAAGGGAAAAGCAGGCACCCTCCCTCCCCTGAAGGAGCTCCCAGTCTTGCAAGTGGGTGACGAACATTAATGGAATCGTCAGACCGAGATAAGTGTTGGGAAGGCAGCATATACCAAAGGGGACTAATGTAGACCCAACAGCTGGAGACGGAAGTTTGGGCTGAGACCTTAGGACGGATAGGAGGTGACAAGGCTGACAGGCTAGGGAAGAACATTCCAGACACGGCCAAGTAAAGAAAACTGCCATGGGAGCTTTCAGAGGGAGAAACCCTTCCAGGAGTGGGAGGGGGAGGGAGAGAGGGTACATCCTGGAGTGGACAGAGCACTAGCGCTAGCTAAGGGCTGGTGAGGGGAGAGGCTAAGCCAGAGAAGGTAAAGAGGCAGGCCAGGCTCAGCAGTGTTCAGGGAGGAAAAAACAGCATGATTTAGGTAAGTGTATGCAGGGAATTCAGTGACGAGGATGAAAAAGAAAGGAGATTCAAACATGGAGGCCCTCACCTATCTGGGCTAAGAGGTTTGGGATTTTTCTAGGCATGTAATGGAAAACCACTGAAGGCTTCAGACCAGGCCTATCATACATTTGGAATCATGTTTTAAGGGTATCAGTCTGAACTTGGGATACCAATCTGTCATTCCCGGCAGCAGGAATGAAAAAGAAGATACAGATGCAAGAGGTAGTCACAGAAGTAGAGTTAACACGATGAATCTTTAAAGGAAGTTTTAGATGTCCAGGAGCTGTAAAGAAATTTTATTTTGAGAAAGAAGGAGAAAGAAACTAATATCTATTGAGAATTATATCTGCTAGACTCTATGTTAGGAGCTCTCATGAACTGCTTTATTTAATTCCCAGGAATCCTTGAAATGCGTACTATTACACTTTTTATACAAGTGAGAAACTAAGGTTCAGAGAAATTAAGTAACTTGCCAAAGAGCAAGATTATAAGTTATGGAGCCAAGATCTGACTTCAAGATCAGCTTGTTTTACTTCAAGACAGAAATATCCCTCTAAGGTCTTTCTTCTTTCCTAGTTCATGATTCTTACCTTGTTCACCATTCCTCAGACTCTATTGACATTCAAATGGATTCTCAGTGCTCTGTAAACCTCTGATTGAATATGGGAACCTTCCAAAGGGTCACCTAGCCAATGTCATGCATATTTATCTCTGGAATAAGAGAGAGAAGATCTCCAATAAAACACACAGATGGAAGGGGGGGCGGGGGGGCGGAAATAATCCATTTCGGAGATGCCTGGTCCAGCTCTCCCTGAAATTTCAATGGCAGGGCATTTGCAGTACTTGAAAACTAGTTAGTGGATTCAGTATATTAACTTTCACTTTGTTGTTTTTATTTTCCCTGTAGGGATCAAAAGATGACAAACTCTTGTCAAAGCTTGTAACTCCCTAATTACTTAATTATTAACAGTGAAAATCTGATTTTCGGAGTTGTTTAATGGTCATGTAATAAACCAACGTGAGAGGACTGTTGATGCTGCAGCTCAGGTCTCCAAAGAGTTGAGTAATGTTGTAGTTACTGTTGTTTCCAAGGTGGAAATAGAAAAGCCAGGACTACAATACTGCCTGGGATTCCCAACCACACACTGAACAGGTAGTAAGCCTTTTAGACTCTTGTGTGGGATCAAGGAGGAGACGGCTGACATAAGTTTTTCCCCAACCAGTCTTCGTCAGAGCAGGTAAAATAAAGTTAGGCAGAGGGGAAAAAATGAACCAATTATTAGGCATATTGCATTATTCTCAGAGTTGTTTTCTGACTCCTGTTACCACCACTGGCTGTGAATTTCAGCATTAATTATCTAGAGGCATCAAAAGTGTACTGATATTATAATTTCAAACCATTATTCCAAGTATCTCCACTCCAGCTCATCATGCCTGGCAACAAATAGGAAGGTGAAATGCAAAGTAGCCGTAAAAAAGAAGAGGGAACAAAAGAATAATACATAGACAACTTTATGTTAGTCATGGGAATGATGAATACCCATGTACAAATATACTACACTGACCACAATGCTCTGAAGGTCTGTCCACAGAGTGGTAATGTCATTAAGAAAGGGAGATGGCTCATTTCTGAACTAACACCAAAAGGAAGTATTTCAAGAGGACTTGGCAATTCAGAACATTTTAGAGTAGTCCTTACTGAGGAGAGGTAGCCCCTAAAACGGGTGGTCCTAGCACAGACTTGTCTTCCTCCTGCACAGAGAAAATGGAAGCCATCAGATGGGTCTCTGGCAATTTTGACCAAATCCACAAGTCAGTCCACAATGCACATGGTCCCTCCTCCTTCCTATGAGAACATAGGTTGTGCCTTCCTCCAGTGGAAAGGCACTCCTAATCGTACTTTGGTTTCTATCTCCTCCTACATTCTGGTTCTCCTAGCGATTACCTCTCTCTACTCAATGTATCACTGTCCGTTATCCTTTCTCTCTCTTCCTCTCTTCCTCTCCCCTCACTCCCTCTCTGTCTCCTCCCCTCTCTCCCCCTCTTCATCTCTTTCCTTTTCTCTTTTCCTAGACAGCATTTCTCATGCTCAAGTCTCTTCCACATTAAAAAAACAAACCCTCCATCCAATCTCCAGTCTACAATGTTTCTTTCTTTTTCCTTTTCTGTCCTAAATAAATTCTGCCCATCTTTCTCATCTCCCTCACTCCTCATCTCCTTAAATCTGGACCTCTACTTTGCACTCCACTGAAACGGCTTTGCAAGATCATCACTGCCCCCCATGTTGCTAAATCACGTTTTAGTTACAATTTCCTGACCTCTCAGCATCACGTGACACGATTGACCAGTCCCTCCTTCTTGAAATTCTCATTTTTTCTTGACAGCACATACTCTTAAGTTTTCTTCCTACCACTTTGGCCACTTCTCATCTTCTATTGATTTCATAATTTTAATGTTTCTCTGGGCTCACTCCTCTCACTTAAAGGAGCCTAGACACTCCCATATTTCAAGCACCATCCTTAGGCTGATGAGTTTGCAGTCAGTATCTCCAGATCAAAACTGATTTCTAAGCTCCAGTCCGATATATCCAAAGGCCAACTGGACATCTCTGGGGGTCTTGCAAAAATCTTAAACTACTTAAAAAAGAACTTAACTTCTTCCCTCCAAACTTGCTCCTATTTTGGTAAATGGCATAACTAAATAACCACTTACTCAAATCAGAAATCTGCGAAGGATTTTGGGCACCTTTTTCTCCTTTCTCTGTCTCTCACCACTCACATTAAATCAACCATAAGTCTATTCATTCATTCATTCACTCATTCATTCATTCCACAAATATTTATTGAGTCTATCATCTGTGTTAGGGGCTGTGGAGAACAAAGCAACCAAATTCCCTGTCCTCATTTAACTTGCAGTTTAGTGGGGAAAACAGTAGTCAATAAACAAGTAAACAAACAAATAAGAAAGCAGGAAATACAAGGAAAAGTTAGACAGGTTGAAAAATAACTCTCTGGACTAGAGTTGGGGCAGTGAAGAAAGAAAGAGGCATATAGCCCTGAGAGGTGGAATTGAAAGTTTTCCTGATTCATTGGATGTAGGCATTAGAAAAGGAGAAACCAAGGAATATTTCCAGCTTCTCAATTGAGTATCTGGGTGGATGGTAGTGCTATTAACTGAGGTGGTGGAAGGGTAGGGAATCAACAAGTAAGTTTAGATGTGTTGAGCTTGAAATGTCTATTAGACTTCCCCATGGGCTTGTCAAGTAACAACTGGGGAATTATGAGCCTAGAACTTCAAGAAGAAGTCTAGGCCTGAGACATAAACTTGTTAGTCAGCAGCATACAGACAGTAAAATCAACTAGAAAAACAGCAGAGACACTACACTGTAGAGAGAGAAGGAAAGCAATCCCAGGATCAACCCTGCTGAACTTCATCACAGGTGGGTAAAAGGGAGAAAAATTGTTAAAAAGAGACTAGAAGAGTAGGTTAGAAAGAAGAGAAATTGGTAAAAATAAACTGAGAAGGAGAAAAGTAGCTAAAAGAAAAAATGTGATCCAAAAGTCAAGAGGTCAACTATCTACAACACTGTCAAATAAAAAGGGAACAGAGAAGTGTTCATAGGCTCAGCAACATTAAGTGACGGGACTATGACAGAGGTGGTATTAGGAGAATGATGAAGGCATAGATCAGAAATCCTATAGTTCCACATTCTAAATATTTCCCAGATATGCCTCATTCATTCCATCCTAACTCAAGTTGAAACTACTATCCTGGCTCACATGTATCATTCTTACATCTCCTTCACCTTACTCCCCATCCCACATCCAGAATAATTTTGCCAAAACAACTGCAACAGCAATTCTAAGCATGTCACTTCCCTGCCCAACTTAGGATCAGACCAAATTCCTCATGATACCTTCAATGGTCCCCAGAGTCTGGCCCCTGCCTGCTGCTTCCATCTCATCTCATTCCACTCTCCCTTTCAAGTTCAGAGCATCAGTCACATTGAACATCGAAGATTCCAGGCACACCTAATATTAAGGCATCATAGGATTGATTGTGAGGCAGAGCAAAGTGAAATGAGAAAAGTGCATATATGTAAGCTTGAGGGAAATACCCTAAGTGTGAACCAGATAAGTGTCATACAAGTGAACTGATCTTCTTTCCCACTCTTGCTTTTTTTCTTTAGCTTGGGTCATTCTCCCACTTCAGAATTGTACTTTCACCTCTGTTGACATCTCCCATGATCAGGGAGGAAGCCCGATGCTACTTGTTTTATGCCTACCTTGCAATGCTGGGCCTTTTCCAGAGGAGTTATGTTCCTTGTGTTCCCAACTAAGATTGTAAACTCTTTAAAGTTAGGAAACATCAAGAGGCCAAGAGTACAGACAGCTGTGTTTGAATCCTGGTTTCTGGAGTCCTTGGGCCATTTTTTAAGTCTCTCTGGGATTCAGTTTCTCCATCAGTAAAATTTATATAATAATAGGGTTATTTTGAGGGTTCCATGATATAACAACTGTAAAGTGCTTACTACCACGCCTGGCACATTGAGAGAGCACTCAACAAATTCCATTATTTGTTTTCACTATATTATTTTCTTGATCTTAGAATGCTTTACACAGTACTGGGCAGAACCAGTACTTAACAAATACTGATTGGCTACCTGATAATGCTATTGCACTGACCGTTTTCCCATGGTTGTTATGGTGCATTATTCAAGGACAAGAGTGGCGCACCCATCCTTATGATTAATTCCTTCTTCCGTTTGCATGCTGAGTTATGTAAATCAAGCTTGCACATTTCACCCTTCAGACAGAAATGGAGTGGTTCTAATTTGATCTAACTTTAGATGAGAGGGGGGTACACAGGAGACTGTAGAAGTTAAAACTTTCTGGTGTAAATGAAACAGCAGGCTGCCTTATGTTTTCAGCATTAGCATTTAAGTTCACTGCAGCTGAATTCAATTCATATCAGTGGAGATTTATATCAAACAGTGGGAAGGCAATTCATATCCTACTGCTGTCTTGCAGAATTATCATCAGGAACGTAGCCAATTTTAGCACAAATAAATGGTAGTTAGAGAAGTAACTTGTATGATCAAGTCCTATAATGGTCATTCTTTGATTTAGAAATATGTTCCAAACCTGTCACTTTGCATGAGGCTGATTTTCAAAGAAAAGAAGAAAAAAATCACTATGCTTTCTCCTGTGGGAATAGTACATATACAATAACAAAACAGAGAAAGTTAAAGAAAATTCCGCTTACTATTTTATCATTTTAAGTGTACAGAAAATAACTTTATGCTTAAGGATGCATGCTTAAGGATTAAATTATATACAACACAGCTCACTATCATTACTGCTACACATCACTAAACCAAGATACTCCTAAAACTGTCATCTTGTTGGCAGTCAAAAGACAGCTGAAACGCTGGTTTGAATTTTATCTCTTTTATCTCCTTTATGAAGTAGGAGAAGCACTTTATAAGAGTCACATACAAATGGAGAAAACAACCTGGTTTTAGTGAATGAAATGAAGGTATATTTAGACCAGGAAGGGACCTGAAAGGTCAACATTTCAACTCCCTCAGTTTAAAAATCAGAAAAAAAAGACCCCAAAAATCAAAATAGCCAGCCCAAGGATACATGTGACTGGGGATTGCATCTATATCTCTTCCTACCACTAAGTAATTCCCAAGCCTGGCCAAACGTCAGTCACCTGGGAGCAAACATACAGGTTCCTGGACATACACACTTGCAGTATCAGACTCTTTGGGGAGTGGAATCCAAAATCCTGTGGATTTAAAAAGCTCTCCAAATGATTCAAATGCACAACATCCAGTGACCAATGTCTATGAAGCACTGAGCTACACTGTCTGTGACTATAGGCTTGACATTCAACTTGGGACTAGGGGCAGACATAACCTGTTTATATTTAAATAGTTATGTTATTTAGTTTAAATAGCTAGTGATTACAAAATACCAAATAGTAAAATGTCATTTTCTACCAACCCATCTATTTACTCTACATCCACCCTAAAAGCACTCAGGTTTACCATAGAACTTTTCTGGTTTATAAAAGCATAGTATGCATTATTGTGTCCCTACAAAGTAAATCACAGGATGCTTTGCAAAATACACATTTTGTTTTTCCTAAAATGGAAAATCAATGTCTTAATTACCTGATAGTGCTTCTGATATCAGCCGTGTGATACCAATGAACATCAAATGGATGAAAAGTATAGTCACCTCAAAACAATCCTATACATGGTATTTATTTGTCCACCATTCGCCCTTTAGTCTACTTACGTATCCTGAGTGCCTGCAGTGGGATCAGCCTTGCACCACTAAAGGAGAACTTGAGAAAGAAATAAACTCTTTCCTAACCACAAAATCTGATGGATTCAAATCTGTCTCTCCAGCTCTAATCTTTCTCTTAAGTTTCAGACTCATTTATCCATGTGTCTACCAGACATGTCTATCCTCTTTCCCTATGAGTAATACAAACTCAACATGCTCCAAACCAAAGTCATCATTTTTCTCCAAACCTGTACCTCCTCTATGTTTCACATATTGGTTAATCCACCCAATCACTCAAGGCAAAAATCTGAGTTTCACCTGTATTTGCTAGAATTTCAAATTCAGTTTCAAGTAAAAGAAACTCAACTGAAGCTGGCTTGACTAGAAAACATAATTTATTGAATCACTTGATTGGAAAGTCCAAAAGGAAACTATCTGTAAGTGTGACCAGACCCAGCTAGGTGATATTATAAAATTACTCTCCTGCTCTCTTTCTCTTCTCAACTTTTCTCCATTGTTGGCTCCATTCTCAATTGGGTATGTCAAGGTTACATCCATCTAGCTTTAATCCCTAAGAAAAGACATTCTCCTTCCTAATAATTTCAGCAAGAATCCTGGTCTCATGTGACCAACTTAGTTCATGGACCCACTCCTGCCTAGTTACTGTGGACAGGGATACGGGACTCTTGGGTCATCTGCACACATCCTGGGTGAATGGGATTGGTGAATGGACTGCGTATGGGGGAGGAGTAATTACCCAGAAGAAAACTGAGATGCTATTTCAAAAAAAAAAAAAAGGAGGAGGAACACTGTGTAGGTAGAAAATCAGATATCTTCTATATCATCCTGGACTCCCCCCTCACCCCTTAATCCAAAGAATTCCTTAAAATATCTCTAATTTGCCTCCTCTCAGATACCACCATCACTGACTTACCTCAAGCCCTCATTGTGTCTCACCTGCAATTGTAATGTCCCTACTTACAGTCAAATGGTTCAAATAGTCATATAGTTCAAATCTGATCATGGTGTTTCCTAGCTTAAAAATCTATCAAGGCCTGACTACTTATACTGTAAAGACCAAGCTCCTTAGCAGGACATTTAGGGCCCTCTAGAATTTGTCCTGCTTTATCAACACTTCCTATCACACACCTTAAGGTGGCTGATATCACACTAACACTAATAAAAAAAATAATAATATTTCTTGAGTTCTTACTAGGCATCAGGTTCTATACAAAGAGTTCCTTGTGCCCTCATGACAACCTGATTACAATCCTCATTTTACAGATGAGAAAACCCAGCCTTTGTGAGACTAAACAAGTTGCCCAAAGTCACACAGCTAAGAAGAGCTAAAGTCAGTACTGGAACTCAGACAGGTCTTAACTATTACACTATATTGCCACACTAAACTACTTGCAGTTCTACAGACTTGCCATGTTTTCTTCCTCCACTGGGTATGTTCTCATCTTACATGTCTGGCTGGTCAACCCCCTGGGCAACTTCAAGATTTAGCCTAAGTGCCTCCTTTTTGATGAAGCCTTTCCTGACATACAAGCAGAGTTGAAAACCTTCCCTTTTATGAGTGACACATAACCACTCGTGAATACTGAAAACCTAAAGATTTAAGATAATAAAATAATTAAACAAATGATGGTCTATGGTAGAATATTAAACAATACCAAAAATCATGTTTTAGAAAAATATTAATAACTTGAAACACTGCTCCCAATACAAGGATACAAGGTGACTGCGGAGGGGACAGAGGAGTAAAGTACTGAATAATGCATGCTTCTACCTTCATAAAATTGACACACTCAAAATATAGAACAGTGGTTAAGAGAATGGAGCTTTAGTATCAGACAGAAATGGATCTGAGCTCCATCTTTGCCACTTACTAGCTCTGAACCCTTGGAAAAGGTCCATAACCTGTTTGAATCTCTGAACCTCTGAATATGTGTGGGTGAACACATACATGCATCTATATCTATCTATATTTAGATCTATATCATATCTATATTGTTCTGTATCTGTATCTCTACCTATAGAGAGAACGAGAATGAGAAAAAGAGACTGGAAGGAACTAAATACCAAAAGGTAATAATGATGGTAATTTGATTAATGTTGACTTTCTTCTTTATATTCTTCTATATTTTCTAAATATTCTACAAGGCATATGTGTTTCCCTTATTTATATTCTTATCCATTCTCTGCACTAATATGCTGTGTCTAACTTAAAATTTGGGCTCCAAGAGCAGAAACCACATCTAATCATCTAATTATGCATACCACATCCTACCCTACATGGCATCAGTGTGAAATGACCTAGTGATTAGCATTGTCACAGCCATGGTAGATCTATCTGGCACACTTGGGAGGTCTTTTTTGGAAAACAGTCAATTTTTAACAATTTAAGGGTAGATTATCTAGTCTTAAATTATCTATATCCTTATATTCTACAACATTTCCCTCCTGCTGACCAAATTTGAAGGTTTCATGGCGCCTTAATATCTCTACCATGACAAGAAGAGAGAAGCAAAAGTGATGATATTGTAATCAATCAAATTGCTTTCTCCGTGGAGCCATTGATCATTATGTTCCCTTTGGAAGCTCCAACATGAGAAATTTCTTTTTAAAACTTTCTCTCTCCTGAGAAAATACTCTATTTTCTTTTTTATTGATAAAACGATGTAGCTCATGTTTCACTTTTTTGTCTTGGATATTCAAAGGCTTACCATTATTTGCTGCTCTGTCTTCCTCCTTTGCTAAATCTGATTTTCCTAATCACCTTATTTTTATGCCCTGTTTTGGTAGCTTGTCTCAACTTATTTTTTGAAGAAGTTGGGGTAGAAATAAATTCACGAAACAAATATCAATTTTGAAAATTTGTGCTAATAAATATTAATACCTTATATTTTGTTTTGTTTTTTTATAGTAGTTTCACATTCATGATTTCATCTATTTCTCTTCATGCCATAAATAGAGCAGCCATTATCCCCATTTTATAGATAAGAAAACTGACAGCCTCTGGGAGAATAAGAAGGAATGACTATATTTTTAGGAGCTAGACTGCCTGAGTTTGAATTCTGGTTCTACTTTGGTTCTACCTAGAGCTATGCCCTTGGGCAAGTTGCTCAACTTCTCTGTCCCTCAGTATTTTCATCGGTAAAATGATAATAATAGTACCTACCACAGAGGATTTTTTTTTTTTTAATAAACTTATTTATTTATTTTTAGCTGTGTTGGGTCTTCGTTTCTGTGCGAAGGCTTTCTCCAGTTGCGGCGAGCGGGGGCCACTCTTTATCACGGCCTCTCTTGCTGCGGATCACAGGCTCCAGACGCGCAGGCTCAGCAGTTGTGGCTCACGGGCCCAGTTGCTCCGCGGCATGTGGGATCTTCCCAGACCAGGGCTCGAACCCGTGTCCCCTGCACTGGCAGGCAGATTCTCAACCACTGCGCCACCAGGGAAGCCCACTACAGAGGATTATTGTGAGGATTGGTAAAGTAAGTTATATACTTAAGGCACACAGATCAGTGCCTGGTACATAGTAGGACTCATAAGTGTTTGATATTGTTATACTTATGTTCTTGTCATTTAACTTCCTGCACTGACTATTCCTCTGTATTCCATTCATTTGCACTTTGTCAGTGTCTTAGTCAGCCGGGGCTGCCATAACAAAATATGATGTGGCTTAAACAATGGGAATCCGTTTCTCACAGTTCTGGAAGCGGGAAAGGCCAAGATCAAGGTGCTGGCTGAATCGATTCCCTGATGAGGGCTCTCTTCTTGGCTTGCAGAACAGCCAAATTCTTGCTGGGTCCTCACATGGTCGAGAGAGAGAGGGAGCCCTGGTATCTCATCCTCTTCTTATAAGGGCACTAATCCCATCACGGGGACCCCAATTCCACAGCCTCATCTAAACCTAATTATCCCCCGAAGGCCCCACCTCCAAATACCATCACATTGAGTATTAGGGCTTCAGCATATGAATTTGGTGGGGATGCAATTCAGTCCAAAGCAGTCAGCACACAAAGCATATTGGACAGAGATCTTTTGCCATAGACAAGAAGGAATGGTTTCGTGAAAACAGTGAACACATGATCATGGGGTCATATTAAACCTGATTTCAGCAGGAGAGAAAAGCACCTTTAGGACTTTATATCACTAAAAACATATAAATCTCATCAAACAGTACAATGGTTAACAGAGGCTTTTAGTAGCAGACAGGCCTGGGTGTGACTCACCCTTGCCACTTGCTAGCTGTGTAGCCTCAAGCAAGCCCCATAATGTCCAGAGCCATACTGTCCTCTGTTGTAAAATGAAGATAATAATGGCTCCTACTTGGGATGATTATTACGTAAAGCACATAGCACAGTGCCAGGACCATACAGGCAGTCAACAAATATGACAGTGATCACTGTTGTGTTGTTACTATCATTATACAGTAGGCCAACCGTACCAAAAGCCATCAAATTCAATTTCTTTTATAATATTTTGCATTCAGACTTTAAAAAATTAATTCAGAATTTTCTCTGAGTTTAAATTACAGAGGATTTACTTTAGCTGACGGAAAAATTATGCACCACAAAATACAAAGGTTTGTTGAGTTACTTCCCCCTGGTTTCTGGCTAACTCTAGTGCTCATTACATCAATATTTTTTTAACGGATTTAATATAGAATTAATCCGTTTTGTTATAAAGAATCCCAGAATTATACGATGAGTATAGACCTTAAAAGCTGTGATTCTCACCCTGATTCTGATAAATGTTGATAAAATGTAAAGCTTAGAGTTTATAGTTGGATATGTTTTTGTTTTGTGTTTGAGGTTCGGTTAGGGGGACGGTTATGTGTTGAGTATTGGGAAGAATTAAGTCTAATTGTCTTCAGTGACCAAAATAAACTTAACTAAATTTGTGCTTAAATTTATACAAAAGACTTTATTGAAGGACAGTATCCACTGCATGCCTAGGGCTTAAAAAAAATCACGTCCAGAACACAGGTAGGCCTTCCTTTAAGAAAATCTAAAATGAAAAGCTCTGAACCCATAAAATGGAGAGAGGGTGGCTATTTGCTTTTCAAAAGAGACTCTGTTTCATGAAAAAGTAGCTTTCTTTCAACATCAGGCTTTATGTGGTATTTGAAATGATTCAATGGTAAGAAATTTGATTTGCACAGACCACAAATATTGAATAAAATGAAATATGCTTGTGTCTGGAGAAAACAAAAAGCTCACTTTTTTCACTTTGATGCCATTGTTTTCATGCATTTTCTAGCAAATTCCTGTAGTTTAAAAATAATAATCAGTTTGGATGTACTGGCCTTTACAATTTTAAAATGGGTCTGGTGATCGTGTGTACCTCACTGCAACTGATGTGAAAAATGCAGTGCCCTGACAGGTCACGTTAAACATCACACAGAAAAAGTATAATTAGCATTTCTGTGCTAATTAAAAGTGATGCTGGGTTAGTTCCAATATCATGCTTTTAAATGGCTGATGTCTCAAGAGAACAAAGTTGAGGAGAAAAAAGGCATTTCAAATGGAAAAACCCTGTGCAAACTTTCTTAAATGTCTTGGATTTGTTGCTGTTGTTATTTACATCTCATTATAATGGGAGACTTCAAGATGACTTCTTTTAATCAGGCTACAATTTTCACCTTCCCCACTTTGCAAGCAGTAGGGAATTCAAGATGTTTTTCTGCTTCTTTAAATCCTTTGACTGTCTGCTTTCACACAAAATTAATTAAGGATTTTCTAAATAGAGAACATGCCATGAGAGAAAGAAGCAATTCAGGATTTTCAGTTTTTCTTTTGTACAGTGCAAAGCACATAGTGTACTCAGCCACTTCAGCTTTTCCTACAAGTGAAAATTTTAAAGACAATACCACCTCCCCAACCCAACAGTTTTTCAAATAAACAGATGATTGTCACTGATTAAATACTTTTTTCAAACATAGCCCAATTATTTAAAACCACAAAGGTCCTACATGGTGTTAAATCTGATTTTCTTTCCAGATGAAATGTCAGAGGATCACCAAGAGGTGAGGAGAGAGGGAAGCTATTGTCCCACCACATTCCATTCCTGTTAAATCAACTTGATATACGCGATAAATTAAGTCTGCACTGCAGGTCAGTGAATTTCTATTAACTACTTATTATGGAAGAAAGGAAAGCGGCCCAG
Organism: Balaenoptera acutorostrata; assembly: GCF_949987535.1. Lineage (NCBI taxonomy): Eukaryota > Metazoa > Chordata > Mammalia > Artiodactyla > Balaenopteridae > Balaenoptera > Balaenoptera acutorostrata. The sequence continues at coordinate 24,815,060 of NC_080074.1, forward strand.
TCAAGAACTCTTACACATCAGCTAAAGCAAGATGTCACTCTGTTTAACTTTTACAATAAATGTTCCTCCATCTTACACATGTGAAAGAAAAAAAAAGACAAAACATCATTTGGCATTTAAGCCTTCATTGCCAGTGTGCATTAAGGCAAAGAATCAGCCTAGATTGATTACTTCTCCTGATTTAAAAGGCTAAGAAACTCTCTGGATTTTGCTAAGATTTTGCTGATTTATAATGTCACCATTTTAAGACACGCCTCTAGGGACTCTGAAAATACGGCCACCTGGCTAAGGTTTGTTACAGCTGTACTCTCAGCTCTAGTCTACCTGCTTCTCTTGGGACCAACAACTGCTGCGTGGAAATGAGGCCTCCCCGCAGAGTGAGACCCCAAAGGAGGAGATGGTTCACGTTTTTCACACAGGAGCTAAATGAGCAAGACACTATGGGAGACCAACCTCAGAGAGGCCTCGCATGAGGATCACAACTCCTGAGATGCTGGAGAGAGCTTGGTCCACAGAGCTCAGCGGGTTCGAAGTGTCCTGAGCATGCCTAGGATCCTTAGATAAGAAGTAGTAGATAAGTGAATAAAAAGGAACTAAAAAGGTGGGCCTGGTCCTCCCCGTCCGCAGGCTTGCAGAGTCTAAGAAACACTGGGACGTGATGATTCCTCCTGGCGCCCCTGTGGGAGGCTGGAGCTATGCCAGCTGTCCAGAATGCAGACCCCACTGCCTCTATCACTCACTTCCTGAGCTGCTCTCACTTCCGACCTCCAACCCCCAGACCTGAGTCTCAGTGAGGATGCCAAAAAGTAAACAAATGAATGAATGCATAAAATATATTTTTAAAAAATTATAATAAAGCCAGGGAGAGTAAGGTCTTTCTGAGAGTAAGGAAATCTGGACACAAAAAGAGATATGAGTGATCCATGTGCACAGAGGAAAGACCATGTGAATTCACAGTAAGAAGGTGGCCACCTACAAGCCCCAGAGAGGGGTCTCAAAAGAAACAAAACCTGTACTGTGATCTGATAAACAGATAATTCCAGTGTTATTTAAACCACTCTAGGGCATAGAAAATGGAGGCAATCTCATTAGTTAAATCTAGCTTTACTATAATACTAAATTGTAATAAGACAGCAGAAAAAAAACCCCACTGATACAATGTCACTTAAAAATCAGTCCATGTTATCAGATAAGAAGACTTAATACCACGAAAATGTCTATATAAACACCTATCTATACACCTATATAATTTTACCAACTTCAATTAGAGTTCCAATATTTTTAAAATTTTGTCTCTAATGATTCATACATTTTATATGAAAGGACAAATCTCTAAGAACAGTTGAGAAAAGGATAAAGAGGAAGAAAAAAGAAGATTTGGTTTACCAGCTATCAGAACATACTATAAAGAGAATATGGTACTAACTTAGAAACAGAAAATTAAATCATTGAATCATAATAGAAAATCAAGAATCAGATGCCAGCATATGAGGATTTAATATATGACAAGAGTTGCATTTCATTTCACTGGAAAAAAAAATGGATTACTCAATAAATTATTCTGGTTATCCATCTGGAAAAAAACCATTTGGACTAACATCTTACACTATATACCAAAACAAATTTTATATGCATTAAAGGCATAAACATGAAAATACTGAACAAAAATATTTCAAGAAAGTCTAGGAGGTTATGTGTTTGTTGAGGGGGCAGGGGAGAACTTCCTAATTTCAAAGTGAAAACTTACATACTATAAAAGAGAAAATACACATATTTGGCTAAGTAAAAACAAGACGCTTTTGATGACGAAAGTTACCCTAAACAAATTCAACTTATTGAATCCAAACAATGTATTTGGAAAAATATACTACAAAATAGAGGAAAAACAGACAGTTAATATATGATGTGTATACAGAAAGCTCCTACAAATTAACAGGAAGACAAACAGTTTTTCTCCATAGAAAAAGAACAGGAGGGGAAAACTCACAGAAGTGTTGATATAAGTGGCACGAAAATATTCAAAGATGTTTGATTTCACTAGTGGTGCAGGAAAAGTAAATGAAAATAAATGAGATATCCTTTATGCTTCTCAGATTGGCAAAGTATGAAAGACTAATAATTACTATTGCTGATGCTGAGCTTGAAAAACATGCCCATTTCACATTTCTTAAAGAGGACAAAAATGTGCATGAGGGCAAAAATGTTAAAAGGAAGTGTGAATTGTAAAAGGCTTTTGATAAGCAATCTGCCCACATTCATTAAAAACACACATATCTTTGACCCAAAACTATCCCCTCTTGGGAGTTTAGGCAAATAAATAAAAGCTGAAATACAGAATATTTATTATATCACTGTTTGTAAAAGCTAACAACAACAACAAAATGGAAACAAAGTGAATGCTCATCAACTGGACCCATGGTGGAATATTATACAGCCCTCAAAAAGAATGAATTATAGCTCTGCCATTTGGGATAAAAGGGGTTTCCATAAAGTGTTCTGAGTGACAAAATCTAAATGTAGGAAAATTCTTATAAAAAGCATATTATTCACTGTTTGCAGATGACATGATACTTTACATAGAGAATCCTAAAGATGCTACCAGAAAACTACGAGAGCTAACTAATGAATTTGGTAAAGTAACAGGACACAAAATTAATGCACAGAAATCCTTGCATTCCTATACACTAATGATGAAAAATTTGAAAGACAAATTAAGGAAACACTCCCTTTTACCACTGCAACAAAAAGAATAAAATACCTAGGAATAAACCTACCTAAGGAGACAAAAGACCAGTATGCAGAAAACTATAAGACACTGATGAAAGAAATTAAAGATGATACAAACAGATGGAGAGATATACCATGTTCTTGGATTGGAAGAATCAACATTGTGAAAATGACTATACTACCCAAAGCAATCTACAGATTCATGAAATCCCTATCGAACTACTAATGGCATTTTTCACAGAACCAGAACAAAACATTTCACAATTTGTATGGAAACACAAAAGACCCCGAATAGCCAAACCAAACTTGAGAAAGAAAAATAGAGCTGGAGGAATCAGGCGCCCAGACTTCAGACTATACCACAAAGCTACAGTAATCAACAGTATGGTACTGGCACAAAAACAGAAATATACATCAATGGAACAGGATAGAAAGCCCAGAGATAAACCCACGCACATATCGTCACCTTATCTTTGATAAAGGAGGCAAGAATATACAATGGAGGAAAGACAGACTCTTCAATAGGTGGTGCTGGGAAAACTGGACAGCTACATGTCAAAGAATGAAATTAGAACACTCCCTAACACTATACACAAAAATAAGCTCAAAATGGATTAAAGACCTAAGTGTAAGGCCAGACACTATAAAACTCTTAGAGGAAAACATAGGCAGAACACTCTATGACATAAATCACAGCAAGATCCTTTTTGACCCACCTCCTAGAGAAATGGAAATAAAAACCAAACATAAACAAATGGGACCTAATGAAACTTAAAAGCTTTTGCACAGCAAAGGAAACCATAAACAAGACGAAAAGACAACCCTCAGAATGGGAGCAAATATTTGCAAATGAAGCAACTAACAAAGGATTAATCTCCAAAATTGACAAGCAGCTCACTCATGCAGCTCAATATCAAAAAAACAAACAACCCAATCCAAAAATGGGCAGAAGACCTAAATAGACATTTCTCCAAAGAATATATACAGACTGCCAACAAACACATGAAAGGATGCTCAACATCACTAATCATGAGAGAAATGCAAATCAAAACTACAATGAGGTATCACCTCACACCAGTCAGAATGGCCATCATCAAAAAATCTACAAACAATAAATGCTGGAGAGGGTGTGGAGAAAAGGGAACCCTCTTGCACTGTTGGTGGGAATGTAAATTGATACAGCCACTATGGAGAACAGTATGGAGGTTCCTTAAAAAACTAAAAATAGAACTACCATATGACCCAGAAATCCCACTACTGGGCATATACCCTGAGAAAACCATAATTCAAAAAGAGTCATGTACCACAATGTTCATTGCAGCACTATTTACAATAGCCAGGACATGGAAGCAACCTAAGTGTCTATCGACAGATGAATCGATAAAGAAGATGTGGTACATATATACAGTGGAATATTCCTCAGCCATAAAAAGAAACAAAATTGAGTTATTTGTAGTGAGGTGGATGGACCTAGAGTCTGTCATACAGAGTGAAGTAAGTCAGAAAGAGAAAAGCAAATACCGTATGCTAACACATATATATGGAATCTAAAAAACAAAAAAAGTGGTTCTGAAGAACCTAGATGCAGGACAGGAATAAAGATGCAGAGGTAGAGAATGGACTTGAGGACACCGGGAGGGGGAAGGGTAAACTGGGACAAAGTGAGACAGTGGTATGGACATATATACACTACCAAATGTAAAATAGATAGCTAGTGGGAAGCAGCCGCATAGCACAGGGAGATCAGCTCCCTGCTCTGTGACCACCTAGAGGGGTGGGCTAGGGATGGTGGGAGGGAGACGCAAGAGGGAGGAGATACGGGGACATATGTATATGTATAGCTGATTCACTTTGTTATAAAGCAGAAACTAACACACTATGTAAAGCAATTATACTCCAATAAAGATGTTAAAAAAAAAAAAGCACATTATTATAAAACAATGATAAAACTTCCTAAAATCTTAATTTATGTGTTTGTGTATATAGGTTTATACATGATCATATATATGGATAAATGGAAGATAAATATGGATTATATATAATATACATTTTTATATATTAGATTATACAATTTAAATTTAATTATATGATATGTGTGTACAATTAACTATATGAGATAGAAAGATAGATGATAGATAGATAGGGAGATAGGGAGATGGAGAGAGAGAGAGAGATACAGCAGCAATGGTGGGGGAAAGGAGAGATAAATAGACTGCACTATAATAATGTATTTATGTAAAATTATATGTGTGCTATATAGTGGTAAAAAGTCAGATATATAAACCTTATCTCACTGGCTCTAAGATATTCTTTTTTGCCTTTTATTATCTCTGAAGTCAAATGCATTTTCCAGTTGATGGCATCTTGTATCACCTAATGAACTGGCAAATTTTTTTCCTTTCTTAATGGTACATAGAACACTGGTGCCTTGAGTGGATGAGATATGGTATTATACTAACATCATACCCCTCAAAAAGTGCTTTTAACACAAATTTAAAACGGTGCATCCAATTGAAGAGCAGAGCTTTAAACATCACTTATCTTTTCACATTTCTTAAGTGGATTAAAAAAAGTTAAAGGGTGAAAATGGATCCATTAGGACAGAGTCCTCTAGTAGACAAATAATCTAACAGTGTTATACTCTTGTAAGTGGATTAAAGGAAGAGAGGTCATGTCTTGAAATCCACATTGGAGGACAGTTTCAGAGTATTTCATTGTCTCTCCTGCAACCCTTAGGCAGACAACCAGAGCAAGACAACAAAGGATTTCTCCAGCCTCAGTTGCCATCTCACTGGCAACCTCAGGCCCTGATCTCTGCAATCCCCTTCCTTCTACTCTAGAGGGAACAGAAGACCAAGAAGGCAGTGTTTCTCTGATGTGCAGCAACTGAATACCCAGAGGAAACTGAAATTTGGCCATAGGGCTCACTCAGGTAGGTAGAGTCCTTAGTGTGAATCCTAGTGGGCCCCTTTAAAATAGTAGGTCTTTCTGGTTTCCCCTGAGATTTTTCCAAAAGTCACCATTTAGAAACATGAAATGTAATCTGCACAAATTTTCCATTTGCTTTAAAAGTAGTCCCTTATGATTAATATGTAATAAACAGAATGTATTCATTTACAGTCTCGCAGTGACCAAAACACTTCCATTCTTAGAATTTGAATCTTCAGATGATTTTCAGACAATCTAAAGCCAGTTTTTATACTTATGACTCCTAAAGTCATTTTTTCTTTCTCTTTTTAAGATCTCCTCGCCTAGAAAGGAAAGAGAAGAAATGCGGATCCACAAAAGAATAAAGGCACTTTGGGTGTAAAGGCCGTTGGTTAGAAATCACAATTGAATTTTACTCCATATTTTTTTAACAAAAAATATTCTATTTATTTACTCCATATTTTAATGGCCTTATTACAGGCCTGGTACTGGCTGGATACTGGAATATATAAAATAAGTATCTGACCTAACTTCAGAGCTTAGATGACTTATACTCAGGAAATAAATCACAGAATAATGTACAGACTGTAGTACTGCTAATCAATCCCTCAGTATATGCTATTTGCAAATGTACTATTTATATGAATGTCCTTTCTTCCTAAAATGATGCCCTTTTCTCTTCTCCCCCGATTTCCTCCTCCACCTGTGCAATATCCAAGCTGTCCTTGGCTAACAGGGTCAGCTGGTGGCTGGCACACAATGGTGTTCTGCCCCAAATTCTCTTCATCACCTTCCCAACCCCTCCTTAGTAGAATCATGCATGCTATCCTAGCCCATTTTCCCGTTCTCCTATTTATAGCTCATTAGTTTTATCTCAGTAACCATTTTTCACCAGTACACATTATCTTTAACTTACTTCTTTGCCCACTTTCTTCTAATGCCAATTTCTTCAGGAAAGATTTAAGAAAAGTTTCAAACATATTATAATGAGTGATTCAATTTGAAAGAATTTTTAAAACTTCTCTGAGTTGATAAACATTTAAAACTTGGAAGTTGTTAAGAGGAAAGAGAATTAGCACTTTTAAAGTACTTGATCCCCAAAAAAGGATCCAAAATAGAAAATACAAATCACTGAAACTGGTCTTTTAGAAACAATTACCTACTACTTGAATAGTTTGAAGTATGTTACAGAAAGGGATGGGGGTGTGGGGAAATCAAGTAGAAAACGAGAATATTCAGTGACAGGTAATGTGAAAACCTTTTTTAAATGACCAAGAAAAGAAAGTCCAGGATCAGCAGAAGCCACATGTCAAAAAATAATTTTAATTAAATGGAGTCAACTGCAAGGAAAAAAAAAATAGAGGTAGAAAGCAAGGCTGAGAGTTGCATGGAGAACGGTAGTCTTCCTTTTGATTTTGAGGCGTGATAGAAAGTAAGCACTTAAGATTCACTAGGTCCAGGGCCTATGTGTATGGTTGCACAGGTTGTGAACTGCACAGAGGCTCCCAATAAAGATACTGAGTGAGGCTGGATGCAAAGTGTGTTCCCTGGTGTGGGGCTTCATATCTTTGGAGAAAGGGGTGGTTTTTCTTGCCTGAAGGGATATGTCTGTCCCAAGGGAGCATCTTTTTCTAAATAGCATGTGGTGATTTTAGTTTTTAATTTATTTTTTTTTATTTATTTATTTTCATGGAAATATACTTGATTTATAATATTATATCGGTTTCAGGTATACAACATAGTAATTTGATATTTTTATAGATTATACTTCATATAAAGTTATAAAGTATTGTCCATATTCACTACGCTATACATTACATCCTTGTAACTTATCTATTTTATACCTAGTAGTTTGTATCTCGTAATCCCCCTCACCCATTTTTCCCCTCCCCCCACCCCTCTCCCCTCTGGCAACCGCCAGTCTGTTCTCTGTATCTCTAAGTCTGTTTCTGTTTTATCTATTCATTTGTTTTATTTCTTAGATTCCACAGATAAGTGAAAACATACAGTATTTGTCTTTCTCTCTTTGACTTATTTCACTAAGCATAATACCTACAGGTGGGGACTTTTTTAAATGGTTTCCAAATTCTTTGATATTCCTCCTGTCAAGAAGTGTGATCTATGCTCCGTTCCCTTTGAACCTAAGCTTTTAACTGCTCGATCAATACAACACTGGAAGTGACAAAGTGGCAGCTTCCTCTTCCTGCCTTTTGGGACATTCACTCCTGGAATGTGGCCACCATGCCCTGAGGAAGCCCAGATAACGTGGAGATGCCACGTGCGGGTGTTCTGCCTGACAATCTCATGTCTAAGTTCTTGGTCAACAGCCAGCATCAACCAGCAAACACGAACGTGAAGACAACTCCAGGTGATACTGGGCTGTAGCATCACCTCCACCCTTCTAGTCTCTCCTCCGACGCCCCAGACATTGTGGAGCAGATACAAGCCATCGCTGCTGGGCCCTGTCTAAAGTCCTGATCCACAGAGTCTGAGAGTATAATAAAAGGGTTGTTTCATGCCACTCTGCTTTGGATTGGTTGCTTCTGCAGCAATGGATAACTGGGACATCATCCACCAGGACCTATTTCTAACTCATGCAGAGGCTCTGTACAGGCTAGCAGCAGCCCCAACTTAAGCTCCTTCCAAATGCTGAGCCAGGCTAAGGTTACTGAATTAAGTCCTCAGGTTCACACTGTTGCTACTTCCATTTCAAGGAGCCAGGTCTCTGAAGCTCAAATGTCTTCTCTTGGTGTACACGTCCCTTGGCTTCTCTCTCTTGAATCATCTCTCTCCAGGTTCCCAAATCCCACACCGTGTTCCACCTGCGCTCTCACTTCCCAGAACACAGCTCTCTCTTGCCTTTGGGTCTCTGCATATGCTGATGCCTCTACCGGAAACATCTTTCCTCCCTTCCCACCCTTCACCTCCATTGCTGTATTCTCGCGTTCTTCTTTAACTTTCTAACACCAAAACTGTCAGTAATGCAAGGTGGTTCTGTATCCTTTCATCCTAAACTGGCCATAACTCTGGAAACTTCTTCCACAATACACCTTTCTCAATAGCTTCCCGAGGGGCTTCCCAATACACCTCCCTCTCCACTAGAAATGCCTTCTGGTGGTAGCGAGGGGAGAAACGTGGCTGCCGGCCAGATTCCAAAAAACACCACCTTAGTATTTGTCACTATGTAGCAGACTCAGATGAAAAGTTTGGAAAGTCATTCCCACAAAGAAATGATGTAAATTCAAAAAGCCATAAAGTCAATTCGAACCCACTTACGCAAGGGCATGCATCACAAAGGCTTCAGGATGTTTAAATCTCTTACTGACTAGAAGCTTAGGAGTAAGCAAAAGTGGAAATTGCCTAGAAATCATATTTAGGCTTCATTTCATTTGGCCTGAGAAAAGCTGTTATCAGGTGGCAGTGGCACCGATCTAGAAGTAACATGATGACCACAGCCTAACCTGGCTGCAGTGGGTATTTGAGATGACTAAGCACGAAATTAAGGCTCTGGAAGTTTAATACAACAGCTTAAGAGCTGTGAGCAGGGAGAAACTGATTTCTTCCCAATGAGTTTTTCACTCTTACTTTTGGTTTCTTCTACATGTAATCCCCACCGTGAAACAATTAAGATAAAAGCAAAAAGTGACTGGATTTGAGAAAATGATAGCTTTGATTTGAAAAACAAAATGTACACAGAATGAAATGAATGCTGGTCTCAAATAAAATCTTTCAGGTGTTGTGAAACAAGACAGCCCTAATCTCTCAAATAACAAAGATTAGGCAAAAATGATAGAATGTGAATGTCAAAGAGACTCACAGGTATAACTGGAAAATTGATAGACACCCTGGAGTTTCCAAAACGCTTTTTAAAAACCCGAACACATTCTCTGACACAATACAAAGTCTGTGGCATTCCATGGGAAAATAAATGTTTATTTCCAATATAAGCTTTCAAATTTGTAAATGAAAGTAGACAGGCTCTTCTCCCCAATGCTGAAGGCACTGGCATGCTAACAAGCATGAAAAAAAATATATGTATCTCTCTGAATTAAAGAAAATGATGTCTATCTCACTCTTCCTCATCTACCTGCCTTTTATTTCTTCTGTCAGCTCCATTTTGTCTGTGTGCCCTATCTCTCCTTTATTATTATTATTAATATTATTATTATTATTATTATTATTATTATTATTATTATTACCCTTTATTTTTTCTTCTCACTGTAACTCTATTTTCAATCAAATGACCTCTTATTGTGGTCCTACCCTGTGCAAGTAAATTTGCCGGGCCTCAGGACAAATGTGAATACAATGTGGGGTCCTCGTCAGACTGGAGAGTACAAACAAGCTGCAAGATAAGACAGGAACCCAGACTGTCACAAAACAAGGCAGAATCTGACCGTAAATGCTGACATGTTTCAAGAGCTGGACCTTGGAAGATGACCCTAGTGGGAAGGAAGAACATTCACCCAGGGGATTTTGTGAGCCAAGATCTAGGGGTAAGAGAGGACAATATTTGCTGCAAAGTTCAGCCCAGTAGACTGCTTTGCCTTAAATGAAGGGTTCACACAGGGAGTGGTAAGAGAGAGGGCTGCAAAAGCAGAGTGGATGCAAATTGTAGGTGGACTTGAATGCCAGGTAAGGGATTTAGATTCCACTGTCCACCATGGAAAGCCAATGGTGTTTTTCTGGTGGGGTTTTAAAGATTTGCCTTTGAGAATCCTCCCCTCCCTATCCTCTCATTCTGGCCAACTATCCTTTTTGTTATTTGTTACATTTACAGAATAAAATATACTCCTCATTCTATTCTCTATTATAAAAGTAGTTGAGCTAAAGGTTTCATATTACCTTTTTAAGTCACATACATTGCTTGGGCTTCTGTGAATAAGTAACAAAAAATAAATAAATAATAACACAGTTCTGATTATTTAGAAGTATAAGATTTTGAAGATTCTATCTCAGATAAAAAGCAAAAAAGATAAGTCCAAGTCCAGTATAAAATCCAGGAAATGTCATTTGGGATATCCAACCTATCCCATAGAGGTTGTAAAGAATTATAACCAAATACTTCTGATTTAAATGGAATCTGGGGACTTCCCAGGTGGTACAGTGGTTAGAAATCCACCTGCCAATGCAGGGGACACAGGTTCGATCCCTGGTCCAGGAAGATCCCACATGCTGCAGAGCAACTAAGCCCATGTGCCACAACTACTGAGCCTGCGCTCTAGAGCCCATGAACCACAACTACTGAGCCCATATGCTGCAACTACTGAAGCCCACGTGCCTAGAACCCGTGCTCCGCAACAAGAAGCCACCGCAATGAGAAGCCCGCGCACCGCAACGAAGAGTAGCCCCCGCTAGCCACAACTAGAGAAAGCCCACGCGCAGCAACGAAGACCCAACACAGCCAAAAAATAAATAAAATTTAAAATAAATAAATAAATAAATGGAATCTGTCTGGCAACCCTTGATATGGCTTTTCTTGATTCCTAGCTGAAATACTTACAAAGTCATAGAAAAATACAAATCCCACACTGCCATCAAAAAATAATAAGAGTTAAGACAAGTATTACTAGACTCTGAGAAGTATTTCAGCCAAATATATGGTTCACAAACGTGGATTAAAATGTTTGCTCGCCAGGCCATCGAGACCCTGGGCTGAAGGACCACAACCTAAGCAGCCAAGGCTGTGTATTCCCTCTCCCCACTCTCCTCCCACCTCCTCTAACTCACCACTTTCTCCATTTCTTCAGACTGAAAATCCCAGAAAATAGTAAGGCATGAACTAGATAGTAGACGGTGCATGATGTCCTCTTCTCTTGCTGCACACTGTAGGAAGACCTCTTCCCTTCCCAAAGGTGCTCGAAAAATGGTATGGAAAAGGAGGAATAGAAAATATCCAGGATCTTGGAGGAAGAGCACACTCCTGGAAATGCTTTACTTGGAGCAATCAGGAAAAAATTCTAAAAAATTAATTTGGCGGTCAATTGTATATTATTCAATACTGTCCAAGAGGCTGTGCCCTCTATGATACCCAAAGCAAAAGCCATCAGGAAAGAAAAGATCAAGAAAAAAAGATAACAGGATGAGTTTTGAAGGCAATAAGCTGAGTGCAAAAGAAGCTGGGTGGAACAAGAAAGACTTTCAAGAAAACTAAAACCGCCTAACAGAATGAAAATTCATATTGAAGATGGTAGAAAGTAGAATTCATACTGCATAAAATCAAATCAGAAATGAGGATGGGGAAAACATGAGTACTGAATTCTTTATGAATGGCAGGTAAGAAGGCAGGACAAATAACGGCACGTGATTTGCAGGGCATAGGTTTTGGTAAGAGATGCAGGCAAAGGCATGAAAGATCAGCAATGCAACTGTATGAGTGGTGGCTCTTCATTTGCATGAAGAGCTTGTAAATGAGTGGAGTTCAATCAGGCAGCAAAGAAGGGGAAGGAAGTTAACTACAATCTTAGTAGTTGTATTGTAAAACTAAAGGCATAACTTGAACCTAGGAAAGGCCACTCTCTAAAGGGTTTGGACTCAAAGGCCTGTTTGATTTTAGCTACAACAGAGAAAGAAATTGCATTTCATAGTGAGTAAGCCCAAAGACACTGCCAGGATTGAAATCCTGGATCCATCACTATGTGACCTTGGTCAAGTTACTTTATTTCTTTCTGCCTAAAAAATTAAATTTATAATTAAATTATAAGATGGGAATAATCATAGTTCCTTCCTCGTGGGACTGCTGTGAAGATGAAAAGAGTGATGTTATGTAAAGCACTTCATCTGGCACATAGCAAATGCTCAGTAAGTCAGTTGTTGTTGTGCTGTTGTTGTCATTATTCAAATCAGAGGACAGAATTATATACATGGCCCTAGAGATGAAGAGAAATACATTAAAATAACTTAAAGAAGCTAAAGAAATACAAATTCCAAACAGGCACTTTTGGAACTAGTTGCAATACTTAGGGGGGGTGCAAGATCCCCCCACTACCCAAATTCAAAAAATTGAATTGCATAATTCAAACCAGAAGGAAAAAACCTCATCTAAAGGCAGTGGATTAGGAGTCCCCTGTTGTCATAACAACTGTACTATGCTATCACCCTAGACCCTATGCATCCTAGTCAAAAATCTCCAGCCAAAATGCATTCTCAGCCAACTGATGGGACACGGCACCCAGGTCTCCCTGAATGGTAACTCCAACTTGTTTAGAATGGCAACCTTGATTTATTTTACATAATAAAATCTAGCAAGTAAGTCTCTTTTCCCTCCAGGAAGTTTGCATTAAATATAGAAATGATAAAGTAAATCAAACCTACAGAATTAATACTTTTATGGTACATTTAGGAACTGGTTTCAAATCATGAGGTAATATTTATGTATGTAGTTTATAAAGAGGTCTAATGTTTAAAAGCATATGTCATATCAGTGAATATGGCAGATTAGCCTTGGGATTCCAATTTAAAAGGTGTAATTGAGTAATGGATTTTAGACTTTTACCTTTAAGTGGAAAGATTTAGAGAATTTAATCAAGTTTGAAAGTATCGGAATGGCCAGGAGAACATGTGATTCGTTATTTAAGGTTAACTTATTAGATTTACTGGCATTGTTAAGGTTTGGCTGGTAGGTCAGGCATTTGAAAAGCTGAAAAAGAAAACTGAATGTATTAAATGTATAAATGGATTTTAAATACTTAAGGGGATTTTATTAACTAAGTTGTAAAGGAACCTGCTTGGGAGCTGAATGTGTTCAACTTAAATTGATCAAACATTATTCAAAGGCTCCCTTGAAAGCAATTGTTAAAATTTACTAGATTCATAAATCAAATAATAAAGTGTGTAAGGTGAACTTAAAGGTTTGAGAGAAACTGGATTTCTAAAAAACTGTACCTTTAATAAAGTGAATACCAAACTAAAACCTTGAATAACAGCATAGCCTTTTTCTCTGCACAAAAGCAGCCCTCAGACATCTAAAAAATCATAATTGACATGGATTTTAATCTAAGAATTATAAATGTTTCTGGAAAAGAAACCCATATACATGAAACAGAAGCAACAACCAGACATGATTAAAAATTACTTTCCAAAGCTAGAAAAAAATGATTTGAGTAGATGGAATGGGCTTATTACGTTCTAGGCAAAATTAAAAACCAAGATTACATGCTTAAAAAAATTGAATTACAAGGTTAAAGAAGAAAAAATCGTATTAGACTCCATGTAGAGAAAACAAAATGTGATCCACAAGGGAAAAAATCAGGCTGGTCTCAGACTTCTCCTCTTTACAGTAAAGGCTTCAGAAAAATAGATCAACAACTACAGGGTTTGAAGGGAAAAACTTACTATCTAAATATTTCTACTTCACCAACTTGTTATCCACATATGAAGTAACGATAAAGACATTCTCAGATATGTAAGAATTCTAAAAATATGCTAGAAGATACATTCCCATGAACAAAGATGAATTAAAAATAGGAGCCTACAGATCAGGCAGTTGTGTATAAGAGGACTGTGGTAAGCATTACATGAGTTAAAAATAAAAGTTAAGCTTAAATAATTGCATTTGCGGGGGGTGGGGAGCCAAATGGCATGAAGCACAGTCAGAGTTCCTGGGCCCCCAGAGACACCATTCCTCCTTAGACACAAGAACACACAGGTGCTTGAGAGGCTCAGGTTAAGGACCCATCAAGGTACTGTACCTGGAACCATACTCTCTCTGCCACCCCCACCAGCACACTCTGGTCAACCCCCAGACGTCTTCCCTTGGGGTGATTTTACTCGAGTCCTTCATGTGTGTCTTCCTCTAGGAATCCAGTCCATTCCACAGCCTAACTTTATTGATGGGCCTCCTTCTGCTTTCCTCCCAGAGGCAACTCAAGAATATAACTGGGAATCTTTTTCATTGTCTCCAATTGTCCATGACAATTAAGAAGCTCCCTCAATGTCTGTCACCAACAGACGCTGGTCTTCTCAGAGCACACAGAGAACCTCAGTGGACGATATTCCCTTTCTCTGCAAGCCGGCCACATCTTTCCACTGTCTTTTGAGTTAGAGTTTCAAAACTGAGTTTTTCTGTTTTGTGTGAAATACACCATTCCCAAGCATATATGTACATATCTAAATAATCAAAAATAATTTTTTATTGTTAATAGCTTCTCTGGGATATAGAACAGCTTAAGCTTCTATTATACCCCATTAAAAATAACCATGAGAATTTTTATTCATCAACTTAACAAATACTATTTTTGACTTACAAGATAGATATTGCAAGAGATACTAAAATGAATAAACGTTTGGTCCCTGCTCTCAAGTACAGGAGAAAGAAGTGAGCAAAAATAATTGTGATACAACAGTGTATGAATTAAGTGTAGTAAGAGTGGTACAAATAATGAAATATGATAGTTCATTAAAGGAAAAAAAGAATTTCAAAAGAATAATCAAAAAAGCATCTATTATATATAAAATAGATAACTAATAAGGACGTACTCTACAGCACAGTGAACTCTACTCAATACTCCATAATGGCCGATATGGGAAAAAAAATCTAAAAAAGAGTGGATATATGTATATGTATAACCGATTCACTTTGCTGTACACCTGAAACTAACACCACCTTGTAAATCAACTATATTCCAATAAAATTATTTTTAAATAAAAGCATCATTGGGGTCAATATTAAAATACGTGTAAACAGAAACATTTCAAGGGGAGGCTGGGTTTTAATTTGTTGCTTTGTTTTTAAGTAACCCAAAGGCTTATTCACTGTATTTTGTAAAAATTTAGTTCTGGGTTCTATTAGTTGGGACTTGCAAACCTTAGAAATCCAACTTGAACTTTTTAGCTGAAGGGATAAAAGGAATTTATTTATTTTTTAGAATAATACTGGAGATATCTCAGGTGATCAGGAAGGGTGAAGGACAGAGCTCTATAATGATTGGCCCAGTTTTTATTAAGTAGCCATCCCTGGACCAGAGGCTGAGCAGGTGGACATGTTTTACAAAAATGGCAGCTCCTAGAGACCCACAACGTTGAAATAAAGGAAATAAGGTTTACAAAAGGAGAGATAAAACCATAAAGCCTTGCATGCTCAATTATGCAAAATCTTAGTTCTTCAACATACAAGAAAGACTTCTCTCTGAGAATTATTCAATATCACATAAAGATAGCTGGGCAGACATCTACCTGCTTCTATTTCAGGTGTAAACACAGACTACAAAAATCAACGGAACAACATGTACCATAAGGAGAAAACGGAATACCTCTAGGCATTGCTAATAATCCTGAGAATACAGAGAAATCTTGGATACAAATTTCTCAGAGACCACCAAAAATATAGGCTATGATTGATCTATTTCATGAGATGACATTAAAAACAAAGAGATATTCAACACCTCCTTTAATTTCTCCCATTCTATAACCAGGCTATGAAAAAAGCAAGTTTCACACTGGCCTCTTCACTGGATGTCTGAACAAGTTAAACAAAATTTTATTTAACATCCGTTTCACCTGGTTAAATTTAAGGAAAACTGCCCTGGCTTCTAGAGTATCACTGTTCCCAAGCTATGACCTCATACAACTAAGACACTCTGGGAAAGACTGATTAGCTGGGGGTCTTCAGACCACCCCCAATCCGAAAGCTCTACGCCTACTGATGTTCACTTTTATACAGTAAGAGGGCCATTCAAGGTATACCTATTAGGGAACAGCAGGCTTTGCTCTGATGAATATCAGCACGCTGTATAGGAATATTCATGGTCATTACTAGCACTCCCTCGAGTTTTCCTGAGAGAATAAAAGGGCTGGAGGCTCAGCACACAGCACCACAAACAACTCTCAGATTGTTCCCTGAGCCCTCCAAGGAGAGTTGCCAGATTTAGCAAATAAAAGTACGAAACATCCAGTTAAAGTTGAATTTCAGATAAACGAGTAATTTTTTCAGTACAATTATGTCCCAAACAATATTTGAGATATACTTCTACCAAAAAATTAACTACTATCTGAAATTCAACTTTAGCTAGGCACCCTGTATTTTATTTGGCAACCCAATCCTCCAAGTTATCTTTGGTATTGCCTTTAGCCCTTTTCCTGAAAGGTTCAAAGAATTAAATTTCAACCAGCTTTTTACCCAAACCCTATTAAGTTTTTTACTTCCTCCATTTTGTGGTCACCAAACTGAATTCAGAGAAGACCCAAGGTATAACAGAAAAGAGGGAAAGCAATAAATAAATAAATTTATTTTCTTTTTCAAAGAATTCCTTTCCCCTGGTACAAATCCACCCCCAAAATAAAGTATTGCTGATGATTCCTTGGGTTAGGCCTATTTCAGACAGTTTACAGTACTGTAGAAATCTCCTATGGAAGCGTGCTATTGTTACTTCCTACAATACCGACGGAGCACACTGACAACACCAAAGGCACCCTTGCCAGGATGCATGAGGCCCAGTACAGAGAAATGCTACTGCCCCAGCAGTTCCCTGTCCATACATCATAAGCATGTGCACATGCACATCCTTACAACAGGCCTGCCACAAAGGAAGGAGGAGGCCATACATCACCTCTCAACATCTAGAATTTACATTTAAAGCTACCCTCACAATGGCAGGTCTGGGAGGTCCTTGTATTAAACACAAATCATAAAATACTTGAAGAATGAACCTGAAAACCATAACTCTGCCTTCAACCCAATGCCTCTGTCACTTCTGTTTGAGAATTTTTAGTAGTTATTGACGAAGTCAGGGTATATATGGGAAGGTAAGAGGGTTACATTTAGCCAAGAAAAATAGTATAATTCTATTACAGGGGGAGAAAAGCATTTCACCAAAGACCTTAGTAAACAGAGTTTTAAAAAACCTCCCTGGGTCACATTTGTTAAGTCGCCCCAAATCTGACTGCTGGAGCCCCAACACATGACTCTGAAGACTGATAAATGAAAGGAATGAATCAGGATTTATCCTGCTTCATGGTGACACTTCCTGTGTTTCAGGGTAATCAAATAGTTAATGCGGGAAATTTCTTCTTTATGGGAAAACTCTCTATTAGTAAATGAAGAAGATGTGATAAAACTGATCAATCACATTTTGCAAGCTCTTCAATGAAATCATGGCTCTAGACAACAGTCGTCAAGAAACCACAACTTGCTACTGGAGGGACGAGGCTGACACACCTGCCCCCACGCATCAATCCGAGCATCACTTCAGGTGAGACAAACCAGACCCTCTGGCTTCATGACATGAAGCAACAGGAAGTACAGAGCACCACCCAGGAAAGTCTTGCCTAAAAACTGAACCTGAATCTAACTGAACCTCCAGCTCATTAAATCATCCTCTCTACTTTTGTGTATGTTTGAAATTTTTCGTTTAAAAAGTTTTAAAAACCAGGTATTGAGGATGTTCTCGGAACCTTTGCTTCGACCTTTGTTTCAAGTCCTTCTAAGATGCATTAGTGCCCTTTCTAGCCTAAGTACATTCACAATCCAGAACACAGCTAAATTTTCCTTTGATGACTGAGGTCATCACTTCAGGCTTAATACAATAAACTTCAAGTACGAGTTTCCATAGTTACTGATTTAAATCATGTAAAGGAGACGGCACTTAATCTACATTAATCCCAGGATATTTATCCACTGATCACAAATAGTTCGCAGGATCTTTCATGTACTAAGTATCGCTACCATCTATTTTCTTGCTATTTGACCTTTTTCTGAAGAAAATTTTTAAAAATATTCAAAACCACAGTGAGTAGAGGTGAGAGCTGGGGCTGTTAAAACATACTGGTTAATTGGGTTCTGGTTAGAGGTGGTTTACTTTATATAAATGAACTTACAGCAGAGGATGGGGAGGCTTGGTAAAGACAATCTTCTGCAAAGGTGCTGCTACCCACTCTTCCCATTCTGCATGCCAGACTCTTGACTGAAATAGGATCGACTGTACGTAATAAAAGCTGTCTGTAGGTGAGGTTAACTTGTAACTTCATGAAGATAACTGGCACATTGAGAACAACTGAACTTTATTCACACACAAATATAAAGGAAAGAAAGTAGGGCTCTAAAAGAAACACCTTGTTCTTTCTTATGGAAGAAATTGCTGAAAAGCCTTAGCCAATGAGGGGAGGGAACAGTGCTTCTGATACAATCTGAATTGCTTTTTTTCCTCCATTCTCGCCATCCTATTCTTACTCCACCCTGGTCCACGATGGAGTAACTACATTTCTCATAAATGTCCTTTTGTTAAATTTCTCTTCATGCACTTCAGAGTTCACTTTATGCATTCTCATTATCAGTCATTTTGCTGAGGATAATTTGCTTCCTGTCAGTAGCCTCTACAACATGCTGGCTGCCGACCTTCTGTATTAACCGCTGGCATATACTGTTTGTCTCTCAGTTTATGACGTGTTGTGACTTATTGCCTGTCTACTTTCTGAGCTCTTGATGGGCTGTTCTGCATTTTTTGTCTGCCTGTAGCAGAGGAAAGAGAAGGGTTTACTTGTTTGTATTTTCAGTTTTATTTTATATTTGTGGGAAGGGCAACTTCCTGATTGCTGAAAACTTACTTTTTTCTTCCTTAGCCTGTTTCTGATCCAATGCCATTAGTCTTGAATACACGCATCTCCCCTCTGGCTGCTCCTGTGGGGAAGTGTATGTTTCTCATCATGCCATGCCCAGTACAGAACAGACTCCAATAGCAAGCTATCTGAGGGTGGCTCTGCTTTTTTCAAATCCCACAGACAAATTACTGAAACTTTGCTTATGGGTGAAAGTAGAGATCAAGGCTCTGAGAAAGAAAAGGAAATTCTACAAAACCCAGAACTGAGTTTAATAGAAAAGAATCCCTCTCGCTGTGATCCTTGCCCTTTTCTGATAAGAGTGAAATGAAGACCTCTCGCCTCTTTCTTCCTTAAATACTCCCTTTCTCCCCCATCCAACCCCATTTCCTAGACACAATAAAACTTGAAGGTTAAGACCACCAAGCATCTGATACTCAAGAGGTACAATAGGTAGAGACTCAAGTTAAAGGCCTGTGAGAAAATGCCAACACCTAAAAAGAATATGGTAAATTCAGAGGGAAGAGATGTAAGTGCTAATGGGTACCTACAGGGGAATGAGGGCAAAGAACAAGAGTCCAGGAGAATAAGTAAAGAATTCACAAGAAAGAAAGTAATTATGTTGCAGACAGAGGAAGACCAGAATCTATAATAAAAATGAAAGAGCCAGGGAACAAGAAAATTGGTCTAAAACCAGGGACTATCAACAGCTGACTGACTATATTGAAAGAAAAAGGTAAGAATGGGGAGGCTGGACAAGTGAATGGAAAATTACCCAAATACAGATGTGAAATATGGTACTTCTCCTTAATGATCCATGTCACCAGCCAGAGGAAGAAAGGACATTCAGAAGAAATTGGACAGACCACTCTCTTCCAGATGACAAAAGGGAGGCTAAAGATAGAAACAGCTCCACTTGGGATTTAAGAGTAGAAAGCAAGGTGAATGAACCAACATTCATAATTGAAGGGGACAGAACCTAGAGAAGAGGCTGTGGCAGAAGAGAGATAAATCTCTGCCATTCCCAGCACAGTAAGGATGGGATTTAATGTTCTAACCTTGAGTGGAGTGAACTGAATCAAGGCAGCTCTATCCGTGGGAGGCCCCTAGGCCCTCTCACTCCTGCAGTCTTCAGTTCTACACCCAAGCTTCCAGGGTGGGCTGAGCCATGGTGGGTGAAGTGGGGTGTACGGAGGATCATTGAGGTGGAGAGAAACAGAGTAGGAACAAGATAGCCCA
This sequence comes from Balaenoptera acutorostrata, assembly GCF_949987535.1. Lineage (NCBI taxonomy): Eukaryota > Metazoa > Chordata > Mammalia > Artiodactyla > Balaenopteridae > Balaenoptera > Balaenoptera acutorostrata. The sequence continues at coordinate 24,835,484 of NC_080074.1, forward strand.
GGGAGATCAATTTTGAAGAAAAAAAATCTCTTTCCTGCCTTTCTAAAGAGAAGGAATCTAAGGTTACCCAACGCAATAATTTGTTTAAACTCAGACTTATGACCAACATTCCTTCAATAAATAGTTACTAATCACCTACCACATTCAAGTCACCAGCAGTCAAAGCATCAAAAGAAAATTATCAAGAAGGTGACGCTAAAAGGAATGTACTAGAAGAAGAATTAATTTCCAAGGGGGAATATTAGTAGCCTTGGGTTATAAACGAATTTGGACTCTATCATCTGACCTAAATACAGATTTTATGCATCCATGCATCTAGCCAAGTATCCAAAAAGCATGACGAACATGTATTATACACCAAGATCTGTACCCGATGGTGGGAACAGAAAGATGTTAGATATGATGCCTGACATGAATAGCTCTGCCCAGTAGGGAACAAGGGGAAAAAATGTTTAAACCAACATTACAGTGCAACATAAGCACAAATTAGAAAGATACCCAAGGTACTATGAGAGCCCAGGAATTCCAGATGGTAAAAGGGGAAGGAGGCGCTCCAATCAGAAGGAACAGCATGGGCAAAGACAAGGACAAGAGAAACAGCAGGGCATGTTCATGAGGGGCAAGGAGTTCCCTGTGATTGCAGTCCTGGAAGCACAGGAGAAATGGGCAGATTAGGTAAGAGCAGAGCTTCTTAAACTCAGCACTATGGACATTTTGGACTGTTCATCTCTTTGTTGTGGAAGCTGTCCTGTGCATTGTAGAGTGTTTAATAGTATCTCTGGCCTCTACCTACTAGACGCCAGTACACACACACACACACACAACCATAGTGACAATCAAAAATGTCTACAGGCATTGTCAAACGTCCTCTGTGAGGCAAAACTGACAAATTGACCCTGGCTGAAAATCACTACATTAGAGAGGTAAAAATGGTTTATGATGGCTTTGCATGGGATTTGGATATTTTCTTCTAAGCACTGGAAATCATGGAAGGAACTGACATGATCAGATATGACCCTGAGACCTATCACTTTTGTTTGGAGTATCTGCAGAGAGGCAAAGCTGGCGTAAAAAGCCCAGTTAGGAGGAGACTACCGCCAAGAGTCCAGGCCAGGGTGAGAGGACGGGCAAGGAATGCAAGCCTGACCCAGGGCAAAAGGCATTACAGCAGAAGGTAGGAGAGAGCTGATAAAATGATGTCCTGTTCTCCTCCCTGCCCTCTCGGTCAAAATAATAACCAAAGAGCAAACAAACTAAATCTTAAAATGATTATAACTGGTAAATAGATTTACAGCGTGGTGATAGAAAAATGAATACTTCATGAAGCTTTCCTGAGAAAGCATTACTGCTTTTTCAAAAATCATTTCACATTAAAATTAATATATTCATTTATTTAACAACAACACTATTAACTTCTGGGCTACCAGAAAATTGGAGAAACTATGTGTAAACACATGTAGGGTTATGTGTGTAAAATGAAACCATGAGAGTTGCGGGGTCGGTGGCCTGTGAAACTTAAAGAGACCTCAATCCTCTTTTGCTGAGCATTGCTTCAGAACTTTCCAGCATCCCAAGGACAAGAAAAAAATAAAACTTGAGGTGAACAACCCTGCCTTTTTCAAGAAGATGCTCTTTCCTGTACACATGCAAGCACACACTGTTCACGAACTTATATAGCACCATTTGCCCAATGATCTCAAAGTGTCAAGGCATTTCCGAAGGCAATTAATTGTGTTTCCTCTGAGAGTAACTTCACGGGAGAAAATTAAAATGCTTTTTTAGGGATGACTGTCAGATCGCAACACACAGGTATACCACTTACCATTACCTCGATTCCCACTGAGATCTGCAAAAGCAACAGCAGAACAAGGGTAGTTCCTGCCGACAACAACTCATCCCACACACTGAGCTGTCCAATCAGACAGCATCCCCATCTCAGTGGTCCTCCTAAGGCCATTTCCAGCCTTCTCCCAGCACCAAACCTGAGTCTCACATCCACCATCTTCTCCATAACAGCTCTGCATGACCAAAACACAAGATCCTGTGTTCATGGAGGCCATGATGCAAACTGAAATCAGGGTAAAACCACAGACAGTGGGTTAGCCAGCCTTGAAGATCACTCTGGTAGGAGAAGCACTGAACTGGCTAAATTAACATTTTTCTCCTTCAAAGCCTTTTTTATTCCCCTACCTCTTCTATTTCATTTTCAACACTCAGGTAACTGACTTATTAACCAATCTCTCTGGAGACTGCTGGTCTTTCCAAGGAGACTGTTAGAGAAAAAGCTTATTCTGCCCAAACTTACTATTACTGGAACACCTCAGGAGACATAACATTGATAAACTTCCTGTCACCCAATGTGCTGTTTAGAAGCCATTCATTTTAACTTAATTCGCAGGACTGAAAGTCTCAAGCTCTCTTGCTACATAAAAAGTGACTTTTTTAGCAATTCCCCATTATCACTTTGCCTCCTGCCAATGGTACAAAGTTAAAGAGCATGCAGAGCTGGAAATGTTTTGTTTGTAGTTAAACAATGAGCTCCAAGACAGTTCTTACCCAGAAGGCAACTTTTTCCCCCTTAAAATCTAATAATATCATATAGCAAGCTACTACTTCTCTTAGGATGCTGAGACTGGTGATGTACTACTTTCAGGTCAATGAATACTTCATGGAAATCTTTGAAAAATGTAGTTTAAGCTTCATTTTTCCTGCCACTTCATCTTCATTTGTTTCTTCTAATATTTATCTGAGTTTTTATTATTTATGTGCAGAATACCAAAATGCTTACTTCCCAGAAAATTCTCTAATTGCTTATATAAGAAATTAAGTACCAAATTATGATACGGTAATGGATAAGCTAATCAAATGACTCACAAGTCCTTCTCCTAGTAGAGATCACCAATTTACAACCAAATACTATCAGTACCATTAAGATCCTTAATGTTATACAACCTAGATTCCTGAAAAACAAATTAATAATCTGGACAACCTTGGCCCAGCTCGTTTCTAACCTGAGGTCACTGCCACCCACCTGGAACCAGAACTGACAAATAATGTGGTATGTAGTACAAGGTAGTTTTGGGGTAAGAATTCAGGACTGTGAAGTCATTATTCATTGAATTATATGGATGAGTTAGGATCTTATATTTGGGATGAGAAACAGTATTCTTTTCCACTAACTTTGAATCACTGAACCAATATTCTTAAGCCAGTCAAACAGAACCACATTATTTGGATATTTATGTTGTATTCATTCTATTGCTCCCCTGAAACTATTTTTGGCAGGATCACCAATGGCCTCATTTTTGCTAAATCCATCCACTGGACACTTTTAAATCCTCACCTTAATTGACCTCTATCTTTTCTCTGCTTTTATCCTTTCTTGTCGGGCTACTCTTGGGGAAATCTCCTCAACTTTTTCTCCCAATTACAATGGAGAGAATGTTTTATTTGAGCAATCATCTCTTGAATTTCCAAGTGTTCTTCCTTATTCTTGGTAATTTTTCATTTTCCAAGCATCTTATGATCCTTTTATGGAGACAACAGCACCCACATCTTCTCAAATCTAAGGACAGTGGAGTTGTCGCTGTTTTCTTTATATATGTGTGTGTGTGTGTGTGTGTGTGTGTGTGTGTGTGTGTGTGTATACACACACACACACACATATATATAATGGAAGAAACACAATTATATTACTTCTAAGTACCTACATAGGTTTTTTTTTTTTTTTACAGTAGGTCCTTCTTGGTTATCTATTTTAAATATAGTAGTGTGTACATGTCAATCCTAAACTCCCAATCTATCTCTCCCCACCATCCTTGCTCCCTGGTAACCGTAAGTTCATTCTCTAAGTCTGTGAGTCTGTTACTGTTTTGTATATAAGTTCATTTGTCTCATTTTTTTTAGATTCCAAATATAAGTGATATCATACAGCATTTGTCTTTCTCTGTCTGACTTACTTCACTTAGCATGATAATCTCCAGGTTCATCCATGTTGCTGCAAATGGCATTATTTCATTCTTTTTAATGGCTGAGTAATATTCCACTGTATATATGCACCACATCTTCTTTATCCATTCATCTGTCGATGAACATTTAGGTTGCTTCCATCTCTTGGCTACTGTAAACAGTGCTGCAATGAATATTGGGGCAAATGCATCCTTTTGAATGATGTTTTTCTCTGGATATATGCCCGGGAGTGGGATTGCAGGATCATATGGTAGCTCTATTTTTAGTTTTTTAGGGAACCTCTCATAGTAGCTGTACCATTTTACATTTCCACCAATGGTGTAGGAGGGTTCCCTTTTCTCCACACCCACTCCAGCATTTATTGTTTGTAGATTTTTTGATGATGGCCATTCTGACCAGTGTGAGGTGACATCTCATTGTAGTTTTGATTTGTATTTCTCTAATAATTAGCGATGTTGAGCATCTTTTCATGTGCCTGTTGGCCATCAGTATGTCTTCTTTGGAGAAATGTCTACTTAGGTCTTCTGCCCATTTTTTGATTGGGTTTTTTGTTTTTTGGATATTGAGCCGCATGAGCTGTTTGTAAATTTTGGAGACTAATCCCTTGTCAGTTGCATCATTTGCAAATATTTTCTCCCATTCTGTGGGTTGTCGTTTCATTTTGTCTGTGGTTTCCTTTGCTGTGCAAAAGCTTTTGAGTTTAATTAGGTCCCATTTGTTTATTTTTGTTTTTATTTCCATTACTCAGGGAGACAGATTGAAAAAGATACTGCTGCATTTTATGTCAAAGAGTGTTCTGCCCATGTTTTCCTCTAAGAGTTTTACAGTGTCTGGCCTTACATTTAGGTCTTTAATGCATTTTGAGTTTATTTTTCTGTATGGTGTTAAAGAATGTTCTAGTTTCATTTTTTTACATGTAGCTGTCCGATTTTCCCAGCACCATTTATTGAAGAAACTGTCCTTTCTTCATTGTATAGTCTTGCCTCCTCTGTCATATATTAATTGACCATAGGTGTGTGGGTTTATTTCTGGGCTTTCTATCCTGTTCCACTGATCTGTATTTCTGTTTCTGTGCCAGTACCATACTGTTTTGATGACTGCAGCTTTGTAGTACAGTCTGAAGTCAGGGAGCCAGATTCCTCCAGCTCCATTTTTCTTTCTCAAGATTGCTTTGGCAATTCAAGGTCTTTTGTGTCTCCATACAAAATTTAAGATTTTCTGTTCTAGTTCTGTGAAAAATGCCATTGGTAGTTTGATAGGGATTGCATTGAATCTGTAGATTGCCTTGGGTAGTATATTCATTTTAACAATATTGATTCTTCCAATCCAAGAACATAGTATATCTTTCCATCTGTTTGTGTCATCTTCGATTTTTTTCATCAGCATCTTAAGAGTTTTCAGAGTACAGGTCTTTTGTCTCCCTAGGTAGGTTTATTCCTAGGTATTTTATTCTTTTTGATGCAATGGTAAATAGGATTGTTTTCTTAATTTCTCTTTCTGATATTTTGTTGTTAGTGTATAGAAATGCAGCAGATTTCTGTGTATGAATTTTGTATCCTGCAAGTTTACCAAATTCATTGATGAGCTCTAGTAGTTTTCTGGTAGCATATTTAGGATTTTCTATGTATAGTATCATGTCATCTGCAAACAGTGACAGTTTTACTTTTTTTTCCAATTTGGATTCCCTTTCTTTTTCTTCTCTGATTGCTGTTGCTAGGACTTCCAAAACTATGTTGAATAAAAGTGGTGAGAGTGGACATCCTTGTCTTGTTCCTGATCTTAGAGAAATGCTTTCAGCTTTTCACCACCGAGTATGATGGTAGCTGGTGGTTTGTCATACATGGCCTTTGTTATGTTGAGGTATGTACCCTCTATGCCCACTTTCTGGAGAGTTTTTATCATAAATGGGTGTTGAGTTTTGTCAAAAGCTTTTTCTGCATCTATTGAGATGATCATATGGTTTTCATTCTTCAATTTGTTGATGTGGTGTATCACACTGATTGATTTGCTTATATTGAAAAATCCTTGCATCCCTGGGATAAATCTCACTTGATCATGGTATATGATCCTTTTAATGTATTGTTGGATTCTGATTGCTAGTATTTTGTTGAGGAGTTTTGTGTCTATGTTCATCAGTGATATTGGCCTATAATTTTCTTTTTTTGTGGTATCTTTGTCTGGTTTTGGTATCAGGGTGATGGTGACCTCATAGCATGAGTTTGGAAGTATTCCTTCCTCTGCAATTTTTTGGAATAATTTCAGAAGGATAGGTGTTAACTCTTCTCTAAATAGAATGTTTGATAGAATTTGCCTGTGAAGCCATCTGGTCCTGGACTTTTGTTTGTTGGGAGTTTTTTAATCACAGTTTCAATTTCATTACTTGTGATTGGTCTGTTCATATTTTCTATTTCTTCCTGTTTCAGTCTTGGGAGACTGTATTTTTCATTTTCCAAGCATCTTATTACCCTTTTATGCAGACAATAGCACCCCCTATCTTCTCAAATCTGAGGATAGTAGAGTTGTCGTTGTTGCTTTTAAATTATCTTTGTTTCCCTGAATTCTCTGTTTCTTCAGGGGTCAGTTTTTTATGATTATCTTTCACTTTCTCTTCCATGTTGTGAACCTTCTGAAATATAAGGCTGACTAGGAGCAGAATTTGTCGACTCACAGGCTTTCCTTTAGGGTGAGAGGGTGAGGAAGTGAGAGCCAGCTTTATGACAGAATTTAATGACAGAATGTGAAGGGCTTGACTCCAGGGTGATAACACCCTCACTAATAGCCAAGTTTTCCCAAAAATATGTGTTCAGTTTCTTGAGAAAAGAACACTCTGGTTTTTGTTTTGTTGCTGTTGTTGTTTTTGCCTAGAGGAAAATGTTTGTTTGCTAGACTTTCTGAAGGAGAAAGTAGACTATCTGTTCTTATATGAACAAGTCTTTAAATATAAACCTTTAATTCTCTGCTTTCTGCAAACTCATTCCTACTCTCTCAGTTATCTGCTCTCTTTGAGCTTCAAGTATATATCCTTTTTTTTCTTCCAGATTTATTGAGATATAATTGACATACAGCACTGTATAAGTATAAAGTGCACAGCATGATTTGACTTAGATACATCATGAAATGATTATCACCATAAGTCTAGTGAACATCCATCATCTCATATAGATACAAAATTAAATACATGGAAAAAAATTTTTTCTTGTGATCAGAACTCTTACGATTTATTCTCTTAACAACTTTCATATATAACATACAGCAGTGTTAATTATATGTATCATGTTGTACATTACATCCCTAGTAGTTATTTATCTTATAACTGGAAGTTTGTACCTTTTGACTGCTTTCATCTAATTCCCACTCACCCCACCCTGGCCTCTGGTAACCACAAAACTGACTTCTTTTTCTGTGAGGTTTAGTTGGTTGTTTGTTTTTGAAGTCTCAATATAATCGACCTATAACACTATGTTAGTTCCTGTTACACAACATAGTGATTTGTTATTCCTATACATTTCAAAATGATCACCACCGTAAGTCTAATCACGGTATGTCACCATCCAAAGATATTACATAGTTATTGACTACATTCCCCACACAGTACATTTCACACCCATGAGCCATTTATTTTTCAACTGGAAGTTTGTACTGCTTAATCTCCCTCACCTATTTCTTTCCTCCCTCTACCCCATTCCCCTCTGGCAACCACCTGTTTGTTCTCTGTATTTTTACTCTGGTTTTGTTTTGTTATGTTTATTCATTTGTTTTGTTTTTTATTTTTTTCCATTTATTTTTTTTTTTGGCCATGCCACACGTCTTGTGGGACTTAGTTCCCTGACCAGGGATCGAACCCAGGACCTGGTAGTGGAATTGTGGAGTCCTAACCACTGGACCATCAGGGACTTCCCGTTGTTTTGTTTTTGATTTCACATACAAATGAAATCATACAGTTTCTGTCTTTCTCTGTCTGCCTTATTTCACTTAGAAGAACACCTCCTAGGTCCATCCACGTTGCGGCAAACGGCAAGATTTCACTCTCTTACGGCTGATAATACACCACATTGTCTTTATCCATTTATCTATTGATAGGTACTTGGGTTGCTTCCATTTCTTGGCTATTGTAAATAATGCTGCAATGAACCTAGGGGGGCATATATCTTTTATAATTAGTGTTTTTGTTTTCTTCAGATAAATACCCAGGAGTGGAATTGTTGGATCATATGGTGTTCTATTTTTAATTTTTTGAGGACTCTTCATACTGTTTTCCATAGCGGCTGCATCAATTTATGTTCCCACCAACAGTGCACAAAGGGTTCTCTTTTCTCCACATCCTCATCAACACTTGTTATTTGTTGTCTTTTTGATAACAGCCATTTTGACACCTGTGAGGTGATATCTCGTTGTGGTTTTGATTTGCATTTCCCTGATGATTAGTGATGTTGAGCATCTTTTCATGTGCCTGCTGGCCATCTGTATGTCTTCTTTGGAAAAATGTATATTCAGATCCTCTGGCCATTTTTTAATTGGGTTAGATTCTTATTGGAATATTCTAGGCAGACTGGCTCCTTCCTCAGCTGCAACCTCCTCTGCAAATATTATGGCTGGAAATTTTCTCCATTCTGTTCCACCAATCATCAATTTACTTCCCAGAACTGCAAACAGTTCATTTGTCACTTCTCCCTATGTAAGTTGAGAACTCAGCATTGTCTCTCCTATAACTACTTGTCAGTCTTTGTTAATCCAGTATGAAATTTGAAATCCATTTAATCGTTATTAAATTTCTTGTAATGTGTAGTTTGTCATTCCAGAGGCCATCAACTGATTATTTTCCAGAAATCATACAAGTGTGATAGTCTTTCTGAATCCTTGTATATTAGATAATGCTTTTTTGGTGCTTTTACACATTAATAAAAATTTGGATGAATACTTTGTTCAAAACTTTTTCCCTCATAATTGTTATTATCTAGTGCTTCTATATTATAGAGGTTACCCTATCATCGGTGTTTAATATGGTAGAGATGAAGTCTGAATTCAGCTTGATTTCTGTTCCTCTGTACAAAAACTTCGGGAATTCAGAGTTTTGTATCAATGTTTTTATTTGTCTATAAAGTTCAAACATTTTTTTGCCTGGCCCTGCCTGAAAGCAAGTCTTTTTTTTTTTTTTTTTTTTTTTTTTTTTTAAAGGATTTTCTTATTTATTTATTTATTTATTTTTGGCTGTGTTGGGTCTTCGGTTCGTGCGAGGGCTTTCTCCAGTTGCGGCAAGCGGGGGCCACTCTTCATCGCGGTGCGGGGACCGCTCTTCATCGCGGTGCGCGGGCCTTTCTCTATCGCGGCCCCTCCCGTCGCGGGGCACAGGCTCCAGACGCGCAGGCTCAGCAATTGTGGCTCACGGGCCCAGCTGCTCCGTGGCATGTGGGATCTTCCCAGACCAGGGCTCGAACCCGTGTCTCCTGCATTAGCAGGCAGATTCTCAACCACTGCGCCACCAGGGAAGCCCCTGAAAGCAAGTCTTACTCTGTTTATTTTCTGTGGGAATTACTGAGTGCTATCAAATGCTGACTCAGTCTTTCTTCCATTTGGGAAAGTTTTCTTCTTTATATCTTTTATTATTACTTTGATACCATTTGTGCTGACTTCATTTTCAGAAATTACTGATACTCATGGTTTCCTCATCTATTCTCTGCTTTCCATATTGATCAACTTTGCTATTATCATGTTCATCTTATTTCCTCTGCATTCTAAAGGAGTCTCTCAACTTTCTCTTTTTTTTTTTTTAACATCTTTATTGGAGTATAATTGCTTTACAATGGTGTGTTAGTTTCTACTGTATAACAAAGTGAATCAGTTATACATATACATATGTCCCCATATGTCTTCCCTCTTGTGTCTCCCTCCCTCCCACCCTCCCTATCCCACCCCTCTAGGTGGACACAAAGCACCGACCTGATCTCCCTGTGCTATGAGGCTGCTTCCCACTAGCTATCTACTTTACATTTGGTAGTGTATATTTGTCCATGCCACTCTCTCACTTTGTCCCAGCTTACCTTTCCCCCTCCCCATGTCCTCATCAACTTTCTCTTCATGGTAACTGATGCAATTGTCTTCTGTCTCAATTATGTCTTTTCTTCCCTCCAAAGAGGATTTCAGAAATATGTTTTTGATTTCTTTTAACAGGTCATTTTTCAAAGTATACATTCCATCTGTATCCTCAAGACAATGGTCCCCTTCTTTCAAGTTGCAGAAACTTTCCAAAGGTCCTATGTTGGTTTCATTTGTTTGCTCACCCTTTACAGAGGAGTTTTATCCAGTTCCTCTCTTCAGATGGATAAGTTGCAAATATTGCTCTTAATCCCCTACTTTCTTCTCACCCCCAAATAAACACATCCTAGATGACAAGCATTCCCTATCATCTAGATGCCGATTGAATTCCTCTCTCAGATCTTAAGGTAGGAAAAAAGGTGATTATTTATACACACACACACATACATACCCTTGTGATAGTAGACTGTATTTCATTGTCCACAAAAGCTAAGACAATATTTACTCTCCCACATGCTCTTCCGTAATGTAACCTTACCTGTCCTCCATCAAGAGGTGGCAACTAATACCATCCCTTGAGTATGAGCCAGCCTCAGTGATTCACTCATGCCAACAGAATGCAACAACAGTGACGACTGCTTCATGATTTCTGAAAGTAGACCATGTCAGAAAAGGCCACGTAGCTTCCATCTGCTTGATCTCCAGATTCTCCCACTTGTAATCCAGCTGCTGTGCTGTGATAAGCCCAAGCCACATAAAGAAGCCATATGTAGGTGCTCTGGTTGACATTTTCAGTTGATAGCGACCTTCAAGTCATCCCCACCCAGGTGCCAGACACGTGAGTGAAGAAACTTTGAGATGATTCCAGCCGCTAGCCATTTGGAGGTTGCATTCATTGTGGAGATGAGACTAACCATCCAAATTACTGACTCACTGAATCCATGAGCATAATTCAGTTGTTGTTGCTTTAAGCCCTTAAGTTTTAGAGTGGTTTGTTACACAGCAATAGATAACCAAGCAAGCTTCTAACTAAATTTCTTATATGACTCAGCCATGTATACAGCATAATTTTGATAGGTTAAGAAGGAATGAACTCTGGGTCCTGCTGTTTGGTGTACTATGACTAGGATAATTTATTTATGGATATATTTTGTTAGAATCTGGGAAAGAGTTTAAAGAAGGCTAACAGTTCCTGCTTTGATTTCGCTTCTTATCTCCACCTCTTTCTATGGCTGACTTCACATCTCAGGATACAGTGTTCCCCTGTCTGTCTGCTCCAACTGTCAGTCCTTTGCATGACTGAGGAGGGATAAGAAAGCAGAAAGGTCATGCCTGCCTCATGAAGGAATTCCCATGTGTGACACTGAGGAGTATTCACATGGCTTTCTCATTGGTATAGACCTCATGGGGTACACAGTGGCATCAGTGGCAGTCTCTTCCTGCCTTTGCCCTCTCTGGCCCTGCTAATGGGTTTAGAGGTTACATAATGCAGCCTCCACTACATTGATGTCTCATTCCCACCAGCCTCCCTGTGTCGATGAAAACAGCTCCCAGAAACTGACAAACCATGGCCTTCAAGATGGGATGGAGAGTTTTCTTAAAGCAAGAAATCCCTACATAGTGAGAAAATTGTTTCCATTATTTAAAAGTTTTAAGGCCCCTGACTGAATAAGGTGTTCCCCCTATAAGGACATAAATTTTGTCATATTAGATCACCTGCAGAGTAAACATAGCTTAGCATTCTGTGTCAGACATGGTAGCAGCCCAAACACAAAATGCCAAAGGGGTGCCGCAGAACGATATAATTCACTCTCAGGAAACCACTGTGTCTCTACAATTCATAAATATATTACACTTTCTGTGAACCTTTATTATTTTCAACCCAGACCATATCTTGGGAATGACTTCGTTCAAAATTTTATGACTCACTGTGTAAACTAATGATTTTTTTCTATTTGTCCTAAATTTCTCTTCTTTCAGGCTTCAAAGAGTCCTCCCTGCCCACTCTTGTGCTTTGGAATTTGGTGAATTCAGACATATTGATGCCCTTCATGGCTTCATCCACTTTGATCATCTCCCCATGCAGCCTTCATCTCTGTGGGCTGAAAGTCTTAATCTTCTTAGTTTGACCCCATGTTTCAGCCCACATATTCCCTTAATTCTTTCATCTGCCCTTCACTGGCCCTTCTAAGAATCATATTTCTTTGTTAAGGGGTACTAACCACAGACACTATTTCAAGAGCAGGCATTCCCAGCCTTATCTTTTACTCTCTCTAGTGGACTATTCAATCAAGCATGCTTATATGTTTTCAGGGGGGCGGGGGCAAACAGGAAGAGAGAAATATTTCAAAGTCAATGTCAGAGCACAGTTTGGAAATATTTTGTCACCAGAATGATGCAAACGGAAATTACTCCCTGGGCTCCCTGAGTATCTGTTCAAACTTGAATGGCATGATTTCCAAAGCATGTGGGAGCTACAGCGGTAGGCACTGTAGGAAAAACAAAGAGCCTATTTTTATACACAATGTTCAGGGGTGGAGGCGGGTGAGACACAAAAACCAGAAAAACAACCCTAAATTTTGTAGGGGAAAAAATAAAAATAGGATGGCAGCTTCGTTTTGATATTTTGGTTCTTAGAAGCTGTTGTTTTTGTAGAAATGGAGAAAAAATAAACAAATGGAACAGAAGGTGTTATACACAGGAGGAAAATAAACACAGACTCGTAGTATGTTAGTGCTTAGAGGAGAACTCCAAGGTTCCAGCACAACAGGGGCTTGCAAAAACCAGCCTTTGGACCAGAGATGGGCTGCCGCTGTGATATCCACCTAGGGGGCTTGTTACAAAAATCCCTGGGGATCCTACTCCTAAAAATACTGATTTAGTAAATCAAGGGTAAGGTCTGGGGAGTCTGTATTTTTTTTAATTTCTTAGAATAATTTGATATATAGGTATGTTTGTGAAACACTAATCTAGACCTGTGGTTTCCAAACTTTCAATTGTTTGGGTTTTCACAGCTTTTTGTTTTAGCAGAAGAACCCTCCTCTGAAATGAAATCCTACATGGAGCCAAAACATAAAATCCATAAGAGCAGTTGCCCTGATTGGACTGGGGGTGGCCAGGCTGAGACTTCCTTTTCAGCTGCACCCACCTGTATCACCAGGGAATTCAAAAGGTGACACAGACACAGCTTGAAGATGACTGCTCTGGTCTCATCTCTTAATTATACTGATGAGGGGGCTGGAGTCCAGAGAGGTGGCACCTACAAAGTTCACAGAGTAAATTAGAAGGCGGGTTGACTAGACTCCAGAACAAAATCCCAGGCTGTGTGCAGAGCCCCTCCCTATATCCACCAGCAGCTGCCTAGGGCAGCGGGTGGGCACAAGGTCCATCGTCAGCTCCCTCATCAGCACCAGACTAGGGGCCCCTCACCTTCCTGATGGTTCCAGGCTATTCTCCCTCCAGAAGGTGGGGCCGGTCCCTCACCCCGCAGGCTGCCCTCAAGGAGTCCAAGGCGGCTGTACACACTCATTCTCCCAAGGAGCACCACCTCAGTGATGACGCCAGGGGTTTCCCTTGGCCTCCCATAGCAGGAGCTCCTGCTAAACCAGGAAGAGAGCAAAGCCACACCCTTAATCGCTGCTATACAGTCCCTGCTGTTAGCTACCCGCTTCCTTTTGATCAACTACCATCAGTTCTCTTTTTCTTTAACAGAATATTCGGATATCTGATGAATATATATAATATATATGTAAGTTACGAATGAAGCATAATAAAACAAATTCCCCCAAAACCACCACCCAACTTAAGAAACAGAACATTTCCAAAAGAAGTTTCCATGTGCTCCTCCCCAGAGCCAAGCTGGGGCTCTCACCCCTCTAGTGCTGCAACTACGATCCTGAATTTGGGTTCTTTAGCCTTCTTTTGTATTGATGTAGAGATGTACCACAAATGCCTATATGACTAAATATTCTATTATTTGGTTTTGCTTGACTTTGAACTTTAGAAAGGGGCATCATACTGTGGTGATTCTTTTGTTTCACCTTTCCCATTCATGCTTCTGACATCCACCCATGCCGATGCATGCAGCTGCTTCATCATTCACAGCTATCTGGTATCCCACATAATGGGATTATATAAATACACCACATTCATTGCTAAAAAAAAGAGCTGAGTGCTTACCATGTACCAGGCATTGTTCTCAGTGCTAGGCATGCAGCAGTGAACACTCAGACACACTCTCCCTTCACGGCGCTTAAATTCCAGTGGGGAGCATGACCTGCACGATTTATCCTGTCTTCTGTCAAGGCACATTTGTTTGTTTTGTTTTGTTCCAGAGTTTGTTGCTATTACTAACAGTGCTGCCATGGACACACTGTAGTCCTTTGTGCTCCTGCACTGGAGTTTCTCCAGGGCAGTGGATCCCAATGCTGAGGGCATATGAGAACCACCTGGGGAGCTTTGAAAACCACCAGTGTTCAGACCCCACCTCCAGAGGTTCTCTTTCTGTGCATCTAGGGTGGGGCCTGAGAACTGAGGTTTTTTACAGACTCCCACATGATTTCAATAGGAAATCTGCTCTAAGATGTATGAGTCCATCCACTGACTGCTTTCATGCCTCTATTCCCTCTGCACCCACAAACGTTTCTTTAAGAAAGAACCAGTTCAAATGACACCCCTCCTGTTCAGCCTACTGTGACAGCCCTCCTCTACATCATCTCCCACCCCCATCATACACACACACTCAGAATCATTCCGTTCCTTTGCTGTGCGCACGCTGCCTCTTGTTCATGCCACCAGGTAACATAGGATTGCAGGTGTCCACTAACACGTTGGTCTCCTTCATAGTCTGCGAGCATTATGATGGACAGCCTGTCTCGTTTGTCATTGTTCTTCCCACACAGTGCCTGGCACAGAGTAAATGTTGGCTGAAAGAATAAATAAATAATAGAAGAGATGTCTCATGCTTTATTACAAGTTATATTGAAAAATTACTGGGAAATGGAAATGTAACAAAGCAAGAGAGGACTGGTGCAGAAGGGGAGGAGAGGCAGGAACATCTACATTCAACCTCTTGAAAAGGAAACCCAGGTCACTGTAACATATTACAGCTACTAATAATAACAGATCAAGAGCTTGGAATCCTCAAGATGCAAATTACAACCCGGCCACACATGCAAAAATTAGCTAGGGAGCACACATAGTTCCTAGCTTCATGGAGACTAGTGACTTTTCAAGACATTATAAAGCTGATTATTGATCATTTTACTACCAAGAAAATTCAGTACCGCCTGTTGTATTAAAAAGAATATGGATTTGGAAATTGGACAAACTCGTTTAGCCTCCTGACGTGGCACAAACGAGTAAAATAACTGTCCTTTTTGAGCAAGCCTATGAAATGGGACTATTTATCATTCCTAGATCAGAGGCTTAGGGTAATAACTGGTAACACTTCGTCAGTGACAGCTACTGTTCACTGCGTTTGCCTCACGCCAGGCACTGTGCTGGAGGCCCTGCAGACATCCTCTCACTGAGCCTCAGCTGGCAGGTCTTCTCTCCAGGGTAGACAAGTTAACAGACATGCCCGAGTTCCCTCAACTGGCCATCCAGGATTTGAGCCCAGATCCATCTGATTCCAGACTTTTGTTTCACCAGTTACTAGATGTGGGCAAGTTCCTTAACCTTTCTGAGCCTGGGTTGCCTCCTCTGTAAAAAGGCAGGTATTAATAGTAATTACCACATTCCGTTGTTGCCCGTATTCAACAAGGCAATCCATGTATTCTCAAAAAAACATACAAAGGGCTCAAATGATGCTCATGGCTCTTACTACTATCAACACCAGTGCCTTCCTTTTGTTTTGGTTTTTCCAGTTCTCTGCCTCATGAAGGACATCACCATCTGCTCAGCTGTTCAAGCCAGAAGCATGTAACTAATTCTTGATGACACCCCCTCAACCTCCACGTCCATTCCCCGAGGCCATCAGGTCTCCACCTCTTCCCACGTCACTGCCACTCCACTACCTTGGGTGAAGGCCACTGCCATGTCTCACCTGTTATGTCAATGGACTCCCTACTGATCGCCCTGCCTGCCTCCCATATGCAACCTCCACCGTCCAGCAAGAGTGACTTTCTAAGACAAAACCTTATCACCAAACTCCCCTGTTCAAACTCCTGATGGCTCCACATGTCACTCAAGACAAAGTCTAAACTCCTCGGCACACGAGGCAAGGTCCGGCCTGATCTGGCCTGACTTCTCTCTCCAGTTTCTCCAGTCCCACCTATCACCATTTTGGCAGACTTAAAAACTCAAAAAAAAAAAACAACAACAACAAAAAAATCACCTTGCGTAAAAGAGCCATTCTATTGACTAATAATAATTTTCAATACTATTCTTACTGTGCTAAGTGCTCTACCCACATTACCTCTTTTAACACTGAAAGACCAGGCTATGACTCTTCAAGACCTCAAAGACAAATATCTTCATATGTGCAAAAAGTTAATAGGATTTACAAGAGAATCCCAGTTCTGGCTGCACATCTGCCAAGTTCAGCAAAGAAACTAATCCTCAACTACTAATGTATTTATCCTTCTCAAAATTATAGGCCCAGAACCAAATGCTTATTAGTATTGCCAAAAACTCGGTACCACCTGACAGAAGAAGAGTAGGTGAAGAATATCTGGGTCTTAGCCTGGCAGGATATCAGCTAGCATGTGTCAGGTGTCCAAACTATACAGCCCATGACATTTAACTCTACTGGGAGAAACTGCCCATCAGGGAACTACTAAAGGCATCTTTTTGGCCATATCTGGGGGAAAATCCCAGTAGACAAATATATCGTCTCTCAAAGCAAACAATGCTGACTTCTAGCAAAGCTGAGAAGTGTCTCTCTTTCCTATCCAATATATTCAAAACCTGCTAACTCCCATTTTCCTTTTTAGCCCCATGTGCCTCAGTGGGCTCTGACTGGCGGCATGGCCCCCACTCCTCCACTGTCTCCCAAAAGCAGACATCTTCTGTCCTGTGACTTAGGACTGCTCTGATCTGAGTTTTGGGGACTGACTTTTGGGGACGTTCCTTCTCAACTCACATTTGTTTCAGTTGCAGAATCACCCTCAGCAGATTCCGGAACTGAAGCTTCCGCAGTTTAGGCCCCTGGCAGCATAGTGACAATCAACACCTTTGCCACAGGCATGCCAAGACAGTCTTTCCTAAGCCTTTGAATATTCTAGACAAAGTAGCATTCCCACATACAACATCTTTTGTTGAAGGAAGGCATGCCTCTGGAGTTGTTTCCCTGCACTGCCTTTTAATCCCATTCAGGAGGACTAAGTAGAGGTTGTAACAGCTTTAATCTCTTGAATTGGCCCCTTTCGTCCCAATGCAAGTAAGTCTAGTATAGTTTTCTGAAACTGAATGGCTCTTTTCCTTGTACTACCCCTTTGTTTTCTGGTCAAGGCATCTGTTTTTCTAACGTTCTTCTAAAGAGTCTAGTGTGATCTCCCAAAGTGAGAGAGAGCTATCAAGTCCACGAGTTTTGAGTCCTCCAGTAGCCTTCTTCGTTCAAACAAATCCTGTCTATTTTTTAATCTTTACTATCCCTAACAGAATAATACCAACTAGAACATATGTTCTCATCAGATCAACATCTAACCCAGACTCAGACTCCATCTATTAACATCCAGCTGGTTCCCCATTAATGTTTCCTCTTGCAGGTACCATCCTTACATCTAATTCTATACAGTTATTGAGCATATGACCCACCACCACATCACCTTGAAACACCCAGTAATCCCTTGAGTATTTCACACTGATCTTCCTGGTCTTCTCTCCTCACATCTGTCCAGATTATCTGTAACCAGTTGGTATAGCTGTCAAAATTCTTGAGGGAGAGGGGAGGGGGTACATTCACAATGGCTTTTGGAGCAAACTCTGTCTGTAACTTTAAGAAAGTATTTCTTAATGCTTTCCTGGATACTGTCTCTCGTGGCTGGAGTCATTCCAATGAACTCTTTAAGATCTTGCCCCTCTTCTCCAGATATTTTGGGCCCCAGCCACCATTTCTGATCTAATAACAACTGAAACTCTAAACTCTAAACTCCATCTTTCCAGTTGCTCAGGCCAAAATCCTTAGAGTCATCCTTGATTCTTCTCTTTCTTTCATATCCTGCAACCACTCAATCTGGGACTCTTTTTGGCTCTACCTTCAAAAATATACCCACAAGCTGACCAATCTTCATTGTCACCACCTGTTCCAAACTACCTTCATCCCTCTCCTGGATTGCTGTAACAATCGCGGGCCTCCCTTATTCTTCGTTCAGAGTAAAAGTCAAAGTCCTTACAATGACTTTGAAGGGTCTACACAATATGGCCTCTTGCTACCTCTCTAAGGTCATCTCTTACTATTCTTCCCCTTGCCCTCTTCCCCCGCTCCTACTTCACTGGCCTCCTTGCTCCTCACCAAACACACTGGACACACTCGTACCATATGGTGTTTGCACCGGCTGTTTCCTCTACTTGTAATGCTCTTCTCCTTGAAACCGTATGGCTCACTCCCTCACCTCCCCCAAATCTTTATTCCAGTATCACCTTCTTAGTAAGGCCCACCTTGACCACCACCACCCCTTACCTCCCAGGAACTCCTAATCCCCTTTACTATGACATATTTTCTATAACACTCATCATTTTCTAACATGCAATATAATTTATGTTTATTGTCTGATTTTCCTACTAAAATGTAAAACCCACAGAGATAGATTTTATCTTTTCTGTTTACTGATATATTTCTAATACTCAAGGTCAGTGCCTGACACATAAGAAGCACTGAAAAAACATATGATAAATGATTATTGAACGAATGCCTCCCTTTTCTAGTACTTTCATTAGGAAGAGGTAGATCTGAAAGAACCTCACTTTACCTTTTGTATCTATCCCTAGCCTTCAATGTTACGGTTCTTATGCATGTCTGTTTGGTCTGACCAGGAATAACTTTTTTTTATTTGAGGAATCTTTCTTTTCCTCTAGTTAATCTGTCTTTCTTGGTTTTTATTCCTCCACTGCTCCTGCTCTGCTAGCAAAACTCAACCATGTTTTCCAGACCACTCCAATTCCTGCCTGACTTCCTAAGCAAACCTGATTCCTAAGGTGTCCCACATATAGTCCAGGTTGTCTTCCTGAACTTTCAATCTGCAAAAATTCCATCGAATTGTTTCTCTACTGAAACCCAAGACTATGGCATATGCTCTTTATATTAAGCCAGTCTTCCTTCCTTCCTTCATTCCTTCCTTCCTTCCTTCCTTCCTTCCTTCCTCCTTCCCTCCCTTCCTCCCTCCTTCCCTCTCTCCCTCCCTTCCTCCCTCCCTCCCTTCCTTCCTTCCTCCCTGTCTCCCTCCCTTCCTTCCTTCTTTGCTTCTCTTTCTTCTCTCTTTCTTTCTTTCCTGAAATCTAATGCTTCTTTATGGGTGAAGACACTATTTCAGTCCTGAAAGTCTAAGTCCATGGCCAGAGCTTATATACAGTTGGTGCTCCACAGCCACAGATTCAACAAACCAACCAACAAACTGCAGATTAAAATTGTTCAGAAAAAAAATTCTAGAAAGTTCCAAAAAGCAAAACTTGAATTTGCCACACACCAGTAACTATTTTCATAGCATTTACACAGTATTAGATATTGTAAGTAGTCTACAGATGATTTAAAGGGTATGGGAGGATATGCATAGGTTATATGTAAAAACCACTCCATTTTAAATGAGACTTGAGCATCCACAGATTTTGCTATGGCAGGGGCAAGGGGGTGCAGTGCGGGCAGAGAGACACAACTGTAGTTAACAATCCAAAGCCAAACTCAGACTACATAGTGGTCATAATCCTAAGGCGCTCATGGTCAAGAAAATAAAATCCAAGGGGTTAGCTCCTTCATGACCTTTCCCCCTTGGCCTCAAGATCAACATGAGAAAGGCCATTATTTGGAGAGTCCATGTCTGCCACCTGACACTCATCACTGAAAGCCAGTACTCAGAAGGGCATAGGGAACTCAGCCACCTTCCAGCAGCTGCAAGTCACCCCTGGAGATCTGGCTGAGAAATGGTCCAGATCGCTATCAGGAAAGGGAAGAGGCTGAGCCAGGTGTGCCCGGATCCTCTGCTGAACTCACCTCTACGGGGGTCTCCTCTCCTTCCCTAGGGAGGGGTGAGTGAAGGGGCATCAGAGGCCAGGTGGGATGTCTCACAGGTGTCCCTCCACATGGAGGAAACATCAGGAATGGAGAGTCAGTGTTTTCACCTACACCATGTAAAGGGGTAAACAGAGTTGATTTATCTAGGTCAACATTCCTGCCTGTTGAATATCACTATGACCCGCTGTGGTTTCCCTTTCATTCTTCACATATATAATTAATTTTTAGTATTGCCTTGGTATACGAAACCGGGCCAGGGAACTTGTCCATTTGAGGCACCACCATCACTGCAGATCCTAGCACGGTGCCTGGCACATAAAAGCCACTTCATTAATATTTGTTAAATGAACAATTCAGATCAAATACATTTCACTCCAACAAGAAGAAAATCGCTTTTACCTGACATATCCAGATTACTGAGGCTGCAGTGCACAGTTTGATTGTTATTGTATTATTTGGAGGCCTAAATAACCCAATATTTATTGTGGGACCCTTTTTACTTTGTGTCTGGAGACAGAAGCACAGGCTGTGAAATGGCAGGTGTTACAGTTAATAAAAGAAACCACTGAACGCAATGAAGCATCTGAGTGTTTTCTTGCTGATAACTGTATTGTTTCAGAATATTGCTAACTAACAATCTAAGATCCAATCATGCAAGGAAAAACTATATTTACAATTATCCCCAATATACTTCCCACAGTGTTCCCACCATTTAGCCAAAATAAAAGCTCCATTCCTTTTTCCTGTGAAGCATGTGCCCTTTTGAATCGAAAAAATGGATTTTGTCACTGTTCAGCACTTGGCTAGTGGTTTAAAATTTTCTGAGTGAGCTGTAGGATAAACTGTGTACTTTAATATCAAATTTAAAAGAGTGTTTCAAAATGAGTTTATGGGACAAAGTACACACAGCCATGCAATGAGATGAAGCTGCCAGAGAGTCCCTTACTTATGTAGAATAAAACATACTTTAGAAAATACAAACGTCAAACTTTGAGGAAAATGTCAATTAAATATAGGGAGTCTTCACTTAACATCCCATTCATGTCTTCTTACTTATGTGAATTTTTTCATCTAGTTGAATTGATAATTTTTTAAGACTTGCTTTAGAGAAAGAGTTTTAAAAGTATTATATACATCCCAGCCTTTAAAGTGTATACACATGAATCCTCCAATGTTCTCTCTCTGCTGAGAACTTCTCGTGGCCTATTTAATAAGTTCTAACAAACTGGAGAACCGGGAGAGGAATATTCCTTGACCCAGCATTGCCCCTCTAGCTACCATCCTCATCTTTACTTCATAAATCTCTTCGAAGTATGGTCCACACTCACCTTCACCACATCCTCACTGCTTGCTCTTCCCTTGACTTCAAAACTATTTCTGCTCGCCTACTGATGTGTATCAGCAAAAGCCCTCTATTCTTGAAGTCTCTGCATTTAATAATGAGGCTTCCAAGAAACTCCTTGCCTAGTTCCTTGGCAATTACCCCTCCTGTTGTTTTTCTATCTATCTGACCATTTCTTCCCAGTGATCCTCACCAAAGTCTCTGGTGTTTCCAGGGTTCTTTTCTGATTTTACTGCCTTGCCTTAAGCAATTCCACTCCCCCCTAACCGCCTCCATCCTAATGATCCCTCCATCTTGGCTCAATCTTGACACCTCCACTTGGACACAGGCATCACAAGCTAACAGGACCCAAATGGAACTCACTGTCATCGCCCAATCTGTTCTTTCCCCTGGTCTCCGCATATCCAAAGCCAGAAGCCTGGCTTTTCTCTGTCTGTAATATCAGGTCCAAGTTTTCTAGATATGTCTCAGCTCCACTGTATCTTCTTTATTCTGCTGTCAATACCTTAATCCGGCCCCTATTCTTCCTCCTTGGAATTATTGCAACAGCCTTTTAACTGGATTGCTTTTTCTCTCCCAATTCTCTTGACAATTTTACATCTACACCCCTGCCGCCAACCAAGTTATTAAAGATCTAAATCGGATTCTGTCACCTCTGCTTAAAAATCCTTCTCTGGCTCCCAGCATGTGTAGAATAAAGGCCAAAGTCATTAGAAGGGCATTTGAGGTCCATCTTGACTTGATCCCCATCTACCTTTTCAACCATTACTTGCCACCTCCCCCACCTCAGAATCTATCTTTCAGCAATTTACAGCTGCTTATAGTTCCCTAAGCACACGTAACCACTAAGAATTTGCTTCATGATACACTTAAGAAACATCACATTTCTTTATTCTTCTAGATAAAATTAAAACTGGCTCAGCCTTTCTTTGCCAGGGTTGATGAGAAATCCAATCCCAGGCATTAGGGTCCTAGCCTCAGTCCCCTCCCTCTGCTGAGCTCTGTAAGGACCGCAGGGCGCCCACAGGAAGAGGCCTCGTCCCAATCCATGGGGCTGCCGCACTGCGAATACCTCTGTCAAGGCCGGCAGCAGGCCCTAGGCATTGCTGATCCCAGAGGGTAGGAATAACAATGGCGCATACTTACACAGCACTGACTATGTGCTAGCCACTGTGGTAAGCGATTTTCAACATCCACTTACATACTCCTCATAGCAACCATCTGAGGCAGGCGCTAACCTTACCAGCCCCATTTGGCAGATGTGGAGCCGAGGCACAGAGGTTAAGCAATTAGTCCGGGGTGAACGGTGGGGCTGGGATTTGACCCATCAGCCTGACTCCAGACTCCTCCTACTGACCACAGCCCTCTGCAACCGCTCGCAGTGCGGCTCTCCGCGCACGGCAGGACTGGCCGGGGAGAAACTGCATCACCGCTCACTTGCCAGGGCTTACTGACCGACCACATCCAAGCATCCATGTGCCCCTTTCCTACCACATGACACCTTCATATCTTATACTTCAGAAAATATCCAAATGTCTATCTCTCTCTAGAATTCTAAGAGGCTACCCCACCCCTCTTATGCCACTTTCCTTTTCAATTCAAAAAATGAAAGTTTGCTCTCCCTCCCTTGGGAAAAACTCCAGATGAACTCCTTGATGGCCCTAAATGCCTTCCCAGGGACTCAGGCATTCAGCTGTCTGTTTCCTATGCTCCCCAGTCTAGCCCCCAGCCTCCTGATGTTCCTTAACACACAAAGCAAGTTTATATGTTAGGGTCTTTACACTTGGCTATTCTCACTGCCTGGTACTCTTCCCCCAAGACAGACGTTAAACCACAGGGGCCTCTGGGCTGTTCCTGGAGCACATGGAGTAGGGGCTGGGAGTCCTGTTGCAACACTTTGCATCTACTGCACGGCCAAGAATAGAAGTGAACAGCTTAACAGCTTGCACTACCCCTCAGATCTTGCTGTTCCCT
Source organism: Balaenoptera acutorostrata (assembly GCF_949987535.1). Lineage (NCBI taxonomy): Eukaryota > Metazoa > Chordata > Mammalia > Artiodactyla > Balaenopteridae > Balaenoptera > Balaenoptera acutorostrata. The sequence continues at coordinate 24,858,970 of NC_080074.1, forward strand.
CTACCTGAAGGGCCTCCCTCCACCTGGGAAGGGCACCCTGGGAAGCTCTTGTTCCTTTTTCAAAATATAGCTCCTGCAAGAAGCCCTCCTGGCTCATCATTCCTTTTTGGGGTCTCATTCTGTACCTTGAACATATTTCTATTGTTACACTTGCCACAATGCATTCTAATGTTTTTAGTATTTTTTTATAGTTGTCACTTTTATAAGATTGGGTTCCTCGGGGGTAGGAACTGGATCTTACATAACTGGATCCCAGTCCCTAACAAGATGCGTAGAAAACTACTAAATACCCCAAATTGTTCTGATAATTGAAGTAAACTGACCCAAGGTTAACACTGACTCCATCATTACTTTACCGCCTCTCCACCTTCACTGCTCCCCCCTGGCTCCAGGCTACTGTCATTCCTCTCCTGGATTAGTGCAGTGACCTCCCTGCTGGCCACAGTGATTCCCCTTTGTCCTTTGTCCCCTTACAGTTTATTTTCAACATAACAGCCAGGATAATCCTCTTAAAGTATAAAACAGATAATGTCACTCAAAACCTGCCAGTGGTTTCCCACCTCAATCAGAAAACCCTATAATGGCCTACAAGATTCTCTATGATCTGCACCTGTTCCCCACACTTATCTGCTCCCATCTCCTTCTGCACTGCTTGTCACTCCAGCCACACTGGACTCCTGCTGGTCCTCAAGAACACCAGGCATACTCCCACCTCAGGGCCTTTGGACTTCCTGATCCCTCTGCCTGGAATGTTCTCCCCCATATATTCTTATAGCTCACTCCCTCACTTTCTTCAAGTCACTGTGCAAATATCACTCTCCCTATTTTAAATCCCTTGCTTTATTTTTCTTCATAGCTTTTTTCCCATTCTGCATAATACAATATAAGGTATACATGATACACTACATAATTTACTTGTTTATATTATTTATTGCCTGTCTCCTCCACATTGAACATAAGTTCCAAGAAGACCTGGCACATAGTAGGCACTCAATAAATCATTGTAAAACTGACTCTTAGACCAAGGAACCCGACATCCAGTCTTATCTCTGCCTCTAATTGAAGAAGGCATTCACCCTAACTGTTCTCAGATGCTTCAGCTCTGAAACAAGGTTGGGCCAGAAGATCCCTTAGCAGGAGATTTATAGTAGAATAAGAAAAGAAAATCTAAGATTTTACTTACCAGCTTTCTTTCTTTCTTTAAGGGGAAAGTGGCAATCAGGACCACAACCTCAAAACATTTTTGGTCCAAAACAATGGCATAAAAATTCGACTACATGGATGTGATGGAGAAAATATTAACTACATGTTTTCAAAAACTTCCTTCTAAGGAGAAGGAGAACCCTCTGTCTTTGTGAGATGATCTAGTAGTGAACGAAGGAAAATTGAGAGAAGCAAGAAAGAATTAGTTAATTTACACTAGAAGGAAAGGGTCTGGAGCTGCTCTTGGAAAAAAAGAATTGATCCACAGGTAACATAAGTAGATCAGTGTGAGGGGGGTGAAGATGGTGGCATTTTGAAATAAATGGTTGAAATAAAGTTTGGTAAAAAGAGAAGGACGTAAGTCTTTGGAATTTTTGGAAGAAGACTTTGTGCTTCAGTGGAAAATTCTGCATTGTCTACAGCTCACCCTTCTAGATTATCTGATTTTAGCTTTTCATTGCCATTAAGCTAGTTTACAACTCTAAAATGTAGATAACTGCTAGCTATTCCAAACAGTTCTTGTCTACAGACATGTAAATTCTATCTGGTAGAAGTTCAACTGACTCCTCTTTCCTATCATGGAAAAATCCAGTCTCACCTCCATTTGTACATTTATTTCAATATTCCTAATCTATAGATATATCCATTCTTTGGATTCTCCTTTGAACTGGTTGTAACATCTTACAGGTTCCCTCTTTAATGAGTTAAATAAAATCTTTAACACATGTTCATTTTATATCTGTATGAGAGTCATGATTTTATCTTTATAAAAAAATTCATCTTTAAATGAGTGAAGAGAATTTCAAAGATTTTTATATGTATTACGCAATATGATCAAGAGAATGTAGTAAAAATTTAGTTCTTTTTATTTTTTATATGTCATTGTGCTGAGAATGACCTGAAAGTGGCCAGATTATACTTAGGTAAATGGAGATGATACAGTGTTCCAGGGTTTTAGGAAATTGACACCCCCAAACTGGACTCATTGCTTTCAGAGTCATCTCTTTCAACCCAGCCTGGATTATTTTGCTAAAGTAATCTTCTAAAGGGCGACTCTGATCATGCCAGGCCCCGGTGAAAAAGCATGAACGGTGCTCCACTGCCTAACGGGTGAAGCTCAAATGCCTTCACCTGACATTCAAGGCCAGACTGTAATGAGTCTTAAGTACACTCCAACTTTCCCTGCCTCAACTCCTCACACAACAGGAATCTTCTACACCATCCAAAAGCTTTCACTCAAAACCCATGAGTTTGCACCCTCAGGTCACATATGTGACATCCCTTCTCTGCTTGTGTAAATGCCCTCAAGGCTCAGATTATGTCTCACCTCTTCATAAAGCCGGCCCAGAATGACTTTCTCTTTTGAATGCACTGAACAACTTATCTAGTTCCTCATTTATCGTATACTGTTCCAATGCTTACATGATCTTTTTTACACATCTAATTAGATTGTAAACTACTGATGAGCATACCATAGTTTATATTTTATTTATATTTCCACGGGATTTGACTCAGCCTTAGGGATGTGCTAATAAGGATCTATTGATCCTTATACATAAGAATTAGCCTCTGAGAGAAATCCTTTGCTCCAGTGGTGGCCTAATTTTTGATAAGTTGCCACACCCCACACACACACCACAAACACATACCCTACAGTGAGAAAGCATCACAAATACTCCTCACCGGAATTCCTATGCCCAGACATTGGAATCCTTCCCATTTCTGCAAACATCTATCTATGCACTCAAATCCTCCAGGTGATTCCGACCTGAAATGTATTCAAGGAATTGTACCACATCCAGAAGTCTCCTGACTGGATCCCCCTTTTCCTTCCTGGTCTTTCTAGGAAGGGCTCCTCTGCAGTGCCCCCATTCTCCCACTTAATCCCAGGTGCCTCTGCGAGGCTGCAGTCTGTTCTGCTTCCCAGGAACTCACTAAGCTCCTGCCCTGACCTTTGCCGATTCTCCTTCTGGGCTCCACACTGGCCACCGGGAAAGTGCCTTCATTTATGCAAATTCCCTGCTGGGGGTGCCAATTGTTTCCCTTAACACATGCAGGGCCTCAGCTAGACCCTGGGTGAGATACAATAATGAATAAAGACATTATCTTTGCCCTCCAGGCGCTTACAGGCTAATAACACCTATAGAACTAATTAACTTCTAAGGGAGAAAGAAGTAATAGCTTCAGTTGTCTCATCTTTGCTCACATTCAGGTTAGACAAAGCCACGTAAATTGCTTGTTGGTCTTTGTGAACGAATACCAAGGAGAAACGACTGCCAAATCAATACATTTTAATTGGAAGTGTTTATGAAACCCAGGACAGGTCCCTAAATGTATTAATTGCTTCCCAAGGAAATATAAAATTCACAATTACTAAAACCATGAAAAATTAATACAGTGTCAGCTCTAAAAATGTTGCTTTATAAACTGTTGCTAAATACATGGAAATAAACCAACTGACCTTTTAAAAAGTGAAAAAAAGAGCTCTAAATGATCAGTAGACAAGAGCTGTTTGCCTTGAGACTAGCCAACTTAGGGCAGTAAGATAAGTGCATTGCAACTCATTCAAAAGAGATTTCATCAGCTGTATCATTAGTTTTAGAAAAGTTATTTCAACAAAGGAGGTAGCTAAAAGGTTACATGTGAATTGTTCTCCCCTTCCTTCCCACACCCACAATATATTAGTACAGATTTTAAAAAACCTCTATTAGTTCTGAATTTAGACTTTAAAAAGTAGTTTGAAGTGAAAATAGCAATTATCTGTATTCTAAGATTCTTTTTCATTTAATGTTTCCACTGAATTGCACCAGAAAATATGTTGCTCCTCCATAAAATGCAGTACCTGCAGAGCTTTCAAAACTTGAAATTATTTCCCCTAGAAAAGAGCCTTCTCATTCGCATGTTTACTTGTTCAACAAACATTTTGAGCAGTTTCCATATATGCCTGCTGCTGGGTTGAGCACTAGGAAATAAAGGCAGACAACGCCAGGCAATCAAGATGGGCAAGGGCATGCCAATAGAAGGACCAACATGGGTGAAACACAAAAAAGCGGCAGGGTCAGAGAAGAGCAAGTAGCTAAGCCTGGGCCTTCTAGTATAGGGGGGATCCATGGGACACATGGGGCTAGATAAGCAAGCAGAAGAAAAATAATAATGATTAATTTTGAGCACTTAGTATGTGCTAAGCACAGTGATAGACGTTTCACATGGATTATTATTTATTCTTGCAAAATAGTCTCCCTTTGAGATAGGTACTATTATTATCCTAATTTCACAGATGAGTAAAGTGAGGCACAGAGGTTAAATTACTAGTTCAAGGACTTATAGCTAGTCAATGGCTTTGAAACCAGGCATTCTTTCTCCAGAGTCCACAAGCTTAACTACCTATCAAATTGTGAGGGATCTTGTACACCAGACACAGGAGCTGACAAAGTATCTTTCAGGCAATGGAAAGCTGCTGAGGGATACTGAGCATGGGAGTGACATCATCAGATGTGTACAATAAAATAACTACTCTGATGATCTGGAAGACAGATTTTTTTCAGTTTTGCTTGTATGTATGCTGGGGGCAAGGAGGGAGAAGAAGGGGGGCAGGGCACAAAGGCCAGAATTCCAGCAATGAAGGGAATGTAAATCTTAGTAAAAGAGAAAACAAAGGCCTGACTTGGGCAGTAGCAGTGGAAACAGAGTGGAAGGGCAGACAGATACTTAGGAGGTGGAGTAAGAGAAAACCCAGTGATACTGATGGATATTGGGAGTAGGACAGCTGTCGACAAGTATCAGGAAGGGGACACCTTCTTCCCACTCCTGATGTTTCTTTAAACATGAAAGGAAATGGCCTATATGGGAAAAGAATCTTAAGAGTGGATATACAGATATGTATAACTGATGCACTTTGCTGTACACCTGAAACTAACACAACATTGTAAATCAACTATAATCCAACAAGAAAAACTTTTTAAATGAAAGGCCATCAATTAAAATAAAACTCTTGGCCTCCCTCTGTCCTCTTACTTCCACCCGCCTCAAACTATAGCTACTTGTCTGATGGTGAATTTGGTAGAGAAACGAGACACGTGTAGCTCCGCCTCTTCCTCTTCCCTCTCTCTCAAGGGCAAGCCGCCCTCGAAAGCATACGGAAGCATAGTTTCTATTCTGCATTTCCACAGAGCAGGGAGGCTCACAGTTGGAGGAGATAACCTCAACCCCCGCCCCCCAACAAGTGGTGCGTGAACCAGAAACTTTGAGAAATAAGACATGTTGGCAATTGAAGGTAGAGCCTATGATTTGCGGCCTTGGGTGGAGCCTGTGATATGGGGCTGTTTGGTGGTGTGTAGCAGCTTACATGGTCCATGAGGCTGGTTTTAACAGTTAGGCAGTTGGCTTTGAACTGCTAGGCCTGCACAAAATGCCACGTATGTTTTCGCCTTGGCTTATCGTTGCAGCTTGTGGTGGCTTTGTCCACAAGCAAGTGACTTTCTCTAGAGGCAGAGTGGCACATGAAGGACCCTACCAAGAGCCCCAGCTATACCAAAGAGGAGAGCCTCAGTGCTGGGGCCTTGGTTCACCAAGTGGTTAAAGCTAACAAGAGGACAAAAGGATGGGAACCAGTAGAAAGGGAATAGGTGTTCTTCACTTCTGATGTTTCCCTTTAAGTGAAGGGCCATCAATTAGTATAACATACCTGGTCTTGGTCCAGCTCTTCACTCTTTCAGCCTGAATCCTACCACAGACCTAGCATAGGAATGTTCTGGGGATGGGCTCAGGCATCAGTATGTTTTAAAAGCTCTCCAGGTGATTCTAATGTGCGGGCAGGGCTGAGAATCAAAGAACTAAATGATCCCTAAAGGTACCTTCCAACTCTTAAATAAATTGCTGTGATCCTGCCAGAAGTTAGAGCAAATGACTTTAAGGCCCTTGGGACATCCTTTCTAGTAGCCCTGAGACTCAAATGCATAGTGTGCAATCAACCTTCTAACAGGAAAAAAATACATGAGCTTCATGTGTTGGTCCCAAAGCTTGCCTCTTAGGGCTTCCCTACCGAGTCATTGCCACACAATCAGTGGTAGAACTGTTCTGAACTGTAACTTGAGAGGGAAATAATCAGGAACAATCCAGCTACGCCACAGCCTAATCACAATGACTGGTATTTCTAGGGCTGTGTTAATCAAGCATTCATGTAGACAGATCCTTATGGTCAAACTGATTCTAGAATGATTCTGCCTCCAGGGCTGGAATCTTTTATACACTGAAATTCTCCATTCAGCCTTCCCTCTCACCTAAGTGCAAAATCCGTTCTAATGGTAGCATCTGTTGCCTGCAGCAAAGAGAGTTGATTACAGATGCTCTGAAAGGAATTTAAGTCCTTTCTCATGCTACTCAGGAGGTGATAGTGTGATGGGAAGCAGTGACTCTTCTGTTTAAAAAAAAAAATCTTTAGCTAAACAGTGAGTGCAATAATAAGGTAAAAGATATACTGTTGTATAAAATATTAATATTTGTTGGATTTTATCTTTTTCTTCAGTATTAAATATGACCAATAACCATACATGCACTGTCTCTTATAGCTACGGAGCAGGTGTGCAGGTAACTGGTTACCAAGCAACGTATTGGCTGGGGATTAGAGCACACAGTTGCATGGGCATAACTCTGAATAATGCAGACCTTGTTAAGTGATACATTTTTCATTATCCTAGTATCACATCAAGTTCTATACCACCTTTTTTTCTTCTTCTTTAATCTAGGGAACATATTCTATTAAGAACCTTGAAGAAATCTTACCATCAGATATATCTTTTTTATTAAAAACAATGAAAAGAACAGATTCATTATATCTTATCCATCAAACTTGTTATCTACCTAAACATCTGTTCAGTTTTTGTTGTTGTGTTTAGAAAGAATAATTATCCGGCAGACCTTATAAGAAATGAATTTCAATGGAGCGAATGAACTTTACTAATGACTTGCATTTATAGCTCCTCAAGGAAAAAGTTACCTAGTCTCATAATCCTGTTTATTCTTTCAAAATGAAAAGGTCTTTGGTGGTTATTTTAGATCTTAGAGGGTTTTTAAAAACTAGCTCTCAACAGCCTTCTGATCCTTAATAAATATGATCAAAATATATTTAAAATGCTTAGAGTTCCTCAGTTGCTGAGTATAGAAAATGCCTATGCTCTTTACCTTTACTTTCCTAATTTAAATATTAGCCTGCATTAAGGACTCAAAGTAGCAACTAGAAAATTTTTTGTTTATGGGAAAGTTCTCTGATACCTGTAATGACATCATTTTGCCTTTTAAAAAAAATCACAATTAAATGGGAAGGAAGAGTGGAAGGAAGCAAGAAAGAAAGGAAAGGAGGGAGGGAGGGAGGGAAGAAAAGTATTCAAAAGGGGTTCCTAATTCCCCATTCTCTGAAAACAAACAAGTAGGTCTTGTTTAAGAATATTACCCTTCTAAATATCCCATTAGAACAGCTCAGTTTTTAAAGGCTTCCTTGCAATTGTTTAAGTGATTTCCCTACTCTGGAGAGGTAATTCTTTGTGGAAATGGTATATGAAGTGATTTTGGTGCAGGGGAACAAAGTACATATTCTTGACTTAATTTTAAGGTTAGTCATCCATGATATTAATTTTATTACAAAAATCGACAAATATATTTTTCTAAGCCTGGATAGAAGCCAATGGGGTTTTGTCTTCATTCTGAGCAGAGAGAAGAAAACATTTTAGCCCAGTTCTTGGTGTTGATGTCATAGTTAGGAATCTAGGGAAAAACACAGTTTACACAACCCTTTGCAGTTCATGCAGGGCTGTATGCAACTACTTGCCTCAGAGAATGGAGCAGTGGGAACTTGCTTCTGACCTGGTGCCTTACTGAAGCTCAAACCGGCAATTTCATAAATTGCCAGCAGCTTTGTAACTGTGTCTATTATTTATGATTCAGTATCTTCAAATTCATCTAAAGTATACTTAACATGAGCAAAACACTAAAAAATGGCAAGGGAGGCAGCTTCAAATTTCTTAGGGGAAAGAGCCATGAAAGCTATGCCCTCTCTCCCTACCTGCTCCTTTTTTTAGGAAAGAAATACAAGATTCTCTATACTCGGGATGCGATGGGAGTCAACACATAATTTCTTGAAATGAAATTGGGCGTTTCTTTTCTTTACATTTAAAATGTATATGCGTTCTTATATCTAAAATAAGTATCTGGAAACTGCACCCCTCCAAAAGAGCAAAGTGAAATAGCTCCATTTATTTTTCAAGATGCTGCTTTTATTTTCAAGATGCTCATAGCTGTGTTTTCTCCATCACTGTTTCTCTTAGTTTTTCCCAGTCTACCCAGTTTTTTCCTGATACAATTGTTGTTATGCTGTCTGAATGTGAAAAGGTCTTTTGACTAGTAAGCCATCAGAGTTGTTTTTTAAAAAAAAGTAACTACAGGCTACAAGATCTGTTCAGCTTTAATTTTACTCTATGACTTTTCTGTTAAAACAGGAAGGTGGACTTCCCTGGTGGCGCAGTGATTAAAAATCCGCCTGCCAAAGCAGGGGACACAGGTTCGAGCCCTGGTCCGGGAAGATCCCACATGCCGGGAAGCAACTCAGCCCATGCACCACAACTACTGAGCCTGCGGTCTAGAGCCCGTGAGCCACAACTACTGAGCCCACGTGCCACAGCTACTGAAGCCAGCACGCCTAGAGCCACCGCAATGAGAAGCCCACGCACCCTAACGAAGAGTAGCCCCCGCTCGCCGCAACTAGAGGAAGCCCGCGTGCAGCAACAAAGATCCAACACAGCCAAAAAATAAATATAAATAAATAAATACATTTATAAAAAGAGAAAAAAAGAAAGATATTCTTATCAATCTCTCCTTCCTAGTTCAGGCTGGAGACTCAAGCATGATATCTCTATACAGAGTCTTCTTATAACTTTAAGCTAGTTTAACAGTAATTTCCTCATAAATCACACTGGATTTACGATTTCCACATAAATCAACCGAAATCACACTGGAAAGACATTTATTACAAGAAATCAGAACTTTTTATCACAGAAATGTGTGTTGACCCAAAACACAGACAGATTTATACACATACATTCCTGATCCTCCCCCATTCATAAAATTATGCAATAATCATGTAATAAATACATGACACAACATAAAGTATGACTTGCTTGGTTCTATTCCTTATTCCAACAAGGACTCTTTCTAAAATTGTTTGCCTCAGAATCAGGTAATAAATGAAAGGGAGAAAAGATGGTCTGGAACCTGTTTTCTTCTGTAATCTTCCATGCAGAAAACAATTGGGCTACACCGTAGAGCTGAATCTTTAGACTTACACGTTAGCAAATATTGCCTAGCCTGTTGCTAATGAAAGAGACATATTTGTGATTGCTTTTTTCTTTACAGTGAAAAGACCTCAGAATTTTGAATCTGCAAGAAATAATAATCAGTAACAAATTCATATTTTATGCCAGTTTTGACACAAACAAAAAATGCGCTGTGAGAACCAAAATGAATGAATGGTGCCCCCGTTAGTCTGTCTGATCTTACGCATCCCCTTTCCTCTTCTTCCTGTCCCCCTGGAGCTGCCTGAGAATCACAGCCACGTCAGTTTGTTTGCTTTGTTCAGCAAAGAAAATGCTCGGTTTTGCCTTGACGTCTGAATTTATTAAAAGGTAAAGAACCTTCTACTCTAAACATCCTTATCAAACCTTTCCCCCCCACCAAAAAAGTTTAAATGCAATCTAAGCACTGTTCTCAGAGTGGACACCTAAATAATTACATTTTCAGTTTATTGCATTTTCTTATGCTGCTTGAATCTTTTCAGAAGTAGGGTGGTCCAAAAATTATATTACTGAGAGAAAATTTATTAAAATGTCTACTATTCCCATATTTAAAATGTCAGCCTCATGATTCATTACCTTTTGTCAATCCTCCTGTGTACTTGAACATGGTAATTAACAGTCTTTCTTAAAATCTGCCAGCATCTTGAAGGTCAGAGGTTTTGGGGGCAGGAGGGACATAGACCTGTGATTAGCCCAGGTTAGGGCTGCAAAAGAGGTGACAGGATCAGGTCACAGGACTGAAGACCCCCTGAGATAGACAGGAACGTCCCTCACCACCCCCACCCCAAACAGGCCAGGAGGACCGGGTACTGTCCTCCTTTCTGACTATTGAGGCAGGAAACCTGTTCCCCTGAGAAACAGATAAAGGATGTCAGCATCCTGAATTGCATCTTTATACTGCCAGGACCATTTTACCATCTACTGATAAACTCTGGACTATTAGAATATGTCCTTCTCATTATCAACTGCAAGTTTAGTTCCATATGTGGGTATTTATGGATATGTACAAAAGGGAACGAATGTTTCCCAAGAACATTCTTGTACCTCGTACTTTATGTACACTTTCTTATTTAATCCCCTCTATGACTCTTCGTGGCTGTACTCTTATCCATCTATTATACATGAGACACACAAAACTCAAAAAGGCCAAGTAAGACCCTTATGCAAGGGAACACCCTCATAAAAAATTGATCGGGGATTCAAACTTAGGTTGGTCCAGAGGCCTCATTCTTACTACAATACCATGGAGGCCGGTGAGATACAGATTTCCGCACAAGCTGAGGAAACTGAATTTGGCATTGAACAGCGTCATCCAACTCTTACCTCTGAAAATAGTTCTGGCAGCTCCTCAAGTAACTGATCTGTATTTTGTTGTACAACATTCATTTCTGTTTGATAACATTTCCAATATTTAAGTATGCTGAAGATTTTGTTAATCTGCCGACATTTAAATTAGCTTTTGCACGCCTTTCCTTCAGACAATTTTAGGTCATTGCATTTCAGAGCAGAGCCATCATTATAAAGAAGAGTTTCCTCAATATGTAAAAAGACTACCATGTTATACACAGAAAAAAAGGCCAAGGATGAAAGTCCAGAAACTATACACTTCTCAAAGTGGAGTCCAACAAACTCCTGTATCAGAATCACCTTGGTAGGTTAAGATGCAGGTTCCTGACCTCTATCCCTAAGATACTGATCCCATTTGTGGGACCCTGTTATCTACGTTTCAACATAAAAGTTCAGGAATTACCACTACAGACAATACACTGTGAAAAAAGTATTGTAAAGACCCAAACCGTGGAAGTTTTCATACTTTCAAGAGTTTTGAAGAAAGCCCCATCCAGTTACTGAGGTCTTAGATTTGAAATGGACACAGATGAAATTAACTAGGCTTCTCTGTGCAAATGCTTTAATTATTTTTATGGCAAAAAATTAGCTTCAAGGGCTTCCCTCATGGCGCAGTGGTTAAGAATCCGCCTGTCAATGCAGGGAACACGGGTTCGAGCCCTGGTCCGGGAAGATCCCACATGCCGTGAAGCAACTAAGTCTGTGCGCCACAGCTATTGAGCCTGCGCTCTAGAGCTTGCCTGTCACAACGACGGAGCCCAAGTGCTGCAACTACTGAAGCCTGCGTGCCTAGAGCCCAATGCTCCACAACAAGAGAAGCCACCACAACTGAATGTCAATATTATGATATGTCATATGACATATGTCATATGAGTGTGTTTCATGTTTAGTAATTGCAATCATTGTTGCTTTTGTTGTGGTCATCCATTTACAATGCTTGGTGTCAGTCTATTATCTCTTGTAAAAATAAAATACAGTGTGTGTGTGTGTGTGTGTGAAAAAAAAAAAAAAGAGAAGCCACCACAATGAGAAGCCTGCACAGCGCCATGAAGAGTAGCCCCCACTCACTGCAACTAGAGAAAGCCTGTGCACAGCAACGAAGACCCAACACAGCCAAAAATAAAAATAAATGAAAAAAAAAAAAATTAGCTTCCAGTATGCCATTGTTGAAATGAAGCATGGTAAACCAAATTAATCCACCCACATCTTCACCACAAACCAAACACAGGCCCCAAAACTAAGAGGAGCCTCTGGGCCTATGGCGAATGCCCACTGTCCTTGCCTTCTCCCTCCTCCTTGCACGAGCCTTATTCCTCCACCACTATATGGTCATAGGTCTTCTTTTCTTCCTCACCTCTTCATGTTTCATACCGATTACGCTTAAAATGTAACACGCCAGTGGAAAAGAACTTTTGTTTATGGGTATGATAAGTAAGGCCACTCATCATCAGGCCCTGTGCCACCCTCTCACCATTCCTAACCTCTCATTTTGCCCTGAAACAACCCCAGCTGTAGCTCACTGAACACCTAATGCTGACTCACTCTGTATCCTTCCCTTTCGGTAAAATGGCCTTCAGCCCATCTTCTTTACCTAATTGATATCAATTAACCTCCTGTGTATTGCCTCCTCCTGGAAGCCTTCCCTGATGCTCTGCAGCCCCACTGTGGGTGAATGGTTCTCACTTCTGACTGCACGTCAGGATCACCAAGATAGCTTTTGATACAAATACAGCCCCTCCAGCTCTCTACGGTTACTGTTTGCATGATAACATCTTTCCCCATATTTCTACTTTTACCTTCTGATTGGAGTGTTAGTTACTCCATTCACATTTACAGGAATTATTGTTACAGGCAGATTTGTTTTTCCATTTAATGTGATGGATTTGCTTTTAGACTTCGTATTTTAAAATTTCCATGCAAGTGTTGATACAGTTGGATTTATTTATTTTCAGTATAGCTCTGAAGTCTGTAGCAGTGATCCCCAAACTTTTGTGTTTAAAATGTAGATAACAGGGTCCCATAAATGGGATCAGTATCTCTGGGATGGAGTTCAGGAACCTGCATCTTAATAACCTCCCGAGTGATTCTGTTTGTTTCTATGTTCTTCATTTACTGCCTTCCTCTGAGTTAACTATTTGTTAGAATACCATTATAATTCTTCTGTTGATTTTTTAGACATTTTTAAGTTATTTTCTTAGTAGTTGCTCTAGGGTTTACAATGTGCATCTCTAACTTATCACAATCTACCTCAAGTTAATACTGACTTAACTCTGGTAAAATACATCAACTTCATTTCAATAATGCTTCATTTCTTCCCCCATACTTTGTGCTATTACTGTCAGATATATTACATCTATATATGTTATAAACCCAACAATATAGTGTTATAATTATTGATTTAAATAATCTTATAGCATTAAAAAAATTAAGAGAATAAAAGACAAAAAAATTAGATAGATAGATGCTATATTAACCCACATATTTACCATTTCTAGTGCTCTTCTGTAGTGTAAGTGCCTGGCATTAAGCTTTTGATTGCTGAGGCATCCATTTCAAAAGACATCCATCTTGAATAAACATGTTGCCAGATGTATGACACAGCTACCAGCAAAACAAGCAGACAAGGAACTGGGCCACCCCCACCCATGAGGGTCCCTCTTTCAGAAAGCCCTGGGTAACCTGGATAACTGACCACTTGAGTGACTCTTCTCCCATCCCACGCCCTCATTCCTGCTCTGATGCTTTAAATTAGCCAAAAAAGAGTGAACCCACGAAACCCTAGCACTCTCAAACCCTAAAAAAGGCAGAGCCCTGGGTTCTCTCGCTCTCCCTCTCTCTCTCTCCCTCTTTCTCACTCTCTCTCCCTCTCCCTCTCCCTCGCTCTCTCTCTCTCCCCTTCTCCCTCTCTCTCTCTCCTTCTCCCCCTCTCTCTCTCTCACCCCTCTCTCCCCCTCTCTCTCTCTCCCTCTCTCTCTCCCCCTCTCTCTCTCCCTCTCTCTCTCTCTCTCTCTCCCCTTCTCCCTCTCTCTCTCTCTCCTTCTCCCCCCCTCCCCCTCTCTCTCTCTCTCTCCCTCTCTCCCTCTCCCTCTCTCTCTCTCCCTCTCTCTCTCTCTCTCACTCTCTCCCTCTCTCTCTCTAACCACCCACATCCTCCCTATGTAGCTCTCAGGCAGGCCACGTACCTGCTGGGAACTGTAATAAACCTTGTTCCTCAAAGTTCCCTGAGGGTTTTTGCCATCATAATAATAACCAAAGGGCCAGTCCAGCCACAACATTTTATATATGTATACACACATATACATATAGACACAAATATATATATATACGTAAATACCCCCATATATATACACACACACACACACACACACAAATATATACAAAAATATATATAAACCAAACACACACACACCAAGAAAAAAAAAAAACCTGGCCCACAACCTAATACTTTTTCACTTGGGAAAGTCTATAGATAGATCTCCAAACAACTTCTAGTAATTGTGAACATAAACAAAGAGAAACTTCACTGGTATTGTATCAAGGAAGTGTAATAAAATTTTAAGAGATTTTATAAAATGCTTCTCATGCTGGCAACCACAGAATGATCCTATGACTTAGAAATGTAAAAGGGTCAGCCATAACAAAGGTTTTCCTTTCTTTCTGATTCCTTTCTTGGTAAGGATGACCTATGCTTTGCCCCATGCCTGTTGCTTTCTAATTCTGCTTCAAAGATGAATCAGCTTTCCCAAGAATTTCCTCTTTAAGAATTTCCAAACAAACTGAATTGGGTCTTATCTCACTTTTATGAAACAATGAGATTACTTATGCAAATTAAACAATGCATGAAACAAAGAACCTCCAATAACCATGAACTGCGTGCCAGTCTAAGTGCAACGCACAGTAAATACATACATGCTAAAAAGTATTTTTCACAGTGAAGACTGCATCCTTTGACAATATTCTTTTGCTGCCCATTTTAATCACTTAGATTTCTGGAATAACTGTGTTCTGACTTCTGATCTTCTTCACCCATCTCAGAACTACCTTCATCCTCTCTGGGGCCTACATACTCTCATAGAAAAAACCCTTAGTGCTACACTTCAAATGCACATTTTAATCGATGGCCAAGATTTGAAAAGGGCAGTTTTATGCTCATTCTGTCTCCATCTCTAGAAGAAGGGATGGGAAAGATTTACATACTGCTTAACTCTGGTACAAAGGACTTTTATGCAATAATTTAGTTTTGTTCAGCTCCAAGTCTTAACAAGATCAGATTCTCCAATAATTGGCTGTAAGGTTACATAGGACGTAACATGTTAGGTTTTATTCCCTGCACTCCCACCCCATAATCTGTGTCTATGTCACAAGAATAATTGGGAGTCAAACAAGGCTGATAATTGTACATGCTATCATGCCCCAGGTAAACAGCCTTGCAATTGGAAGTTTCCAAAGGACTGCTTTTATGTTCTCTCTTCTCCCTCTGCTCCAACACAGGTTTTAAGAGATTGGAAATCAAAGTTGCCTGGTTTGATTTAACCTAATGCTTGTGTTGTTTGTTTAATTATCCCAAATCGTGGTGGAGGGTGAATTTCTGGTGTGGGAGGAGAAGGAACAAGGTATCACTGACAGAATATTGCTGTGCACCCACTGTTCTCACCTTTCTTCCCCCCCATAAATAGCTCTTGGGCCCGGGAGGTCCTTCTGACCTACAGGGGAGGCTTCCAGAATCCCTTTACTGTGACAGTTAATGAGCCTCATCTCCAGAAAACACACACAACAAACTGTTCCAGATTTAAAAAGATGCTCTTAACCTCATGCAGATGCAGAACAGCACAGCTTTCATGAAAAATGGCACTAAGGAAAAGAATCCTCCGGCAAAACAAAGTGAGGCAATGCCCAGAAACCCACGGCCGGCAAGCAAGGAAGCCTGCTCACGGGTCCTGCTACCCTTCCCATGGTCAGGGTCTGTGCTAAATGAAAGCTTATCTTGGGTACTTGTACATCCACAACTGTATCCCACCTCTGTGTGTGTGGCAGCCTCCTACTCTCCCTGGCTAACCAGGATTCCCATCTTGGTGTCCAAGTTTTCCCATTTTTCTCTTTGCAATAAAAAATGATCTGTCCTTCTTCCCATTCCATCCAGGCCCTTGCGATATGCTCACTCACTGAGCCAGGATACTGATGACTGATAAGTGCTTCCTGTGGTCCCCCTTCCTAAGATACATGACTATTTTTTAAAGGAGCCGCTAATATCTTTACCCAAAGACATAAGCAACGTAGACATTCCAGATAACCTAGAGTGATGCACCTGACAGAGGAAGAAGAGTGTCTACTGGTGTCTCTCAGATCATCCCTTATACACTTGTACTGCATAAAGGATGTCCAGGCAAGAGGCATTGCTGCGCTCTTCATATGCACCAAGGCCAAACCCATACACTTACCCACTGTTGAGATTCTATGAGGATAAGGCCTAAAGGAAGGCAGAGCGTGAACAAACAAAACAGCGTGGTGACTGCTCATGTATTATCTGCTCCATATGTGCCTCATTAAATTAAATTAAGAGGTACAAATTTTGCCAGACTTCCTTAGAAATTGTCACACAGCACAAATATCACACATACTACAGTATAGCAGAAAATCCTGCCAATTACTCCCTGGGTGACCTCTGCCAGGCAAATACCTACTCTAAACCTCAGGTTCCCCAAACATGAACTAGAGACACAATACCAGCTATACTGGGCTGTTATGAGGAATAAATGAGATGGTGCCTATGAAAGTAGCAAGGCCAGGGCCTGGCACACAGAAGAAACCCAACAAATGCTCTTCTTCATCTTTACCCCAACTTCAAGATTTGTTTCATATCTAAAACCCTTTTTATGTAAACTTGGATACTCATAAAAGCCCATATTTTTCTCTTTTCCGTAACTACTCACTCTCCTCCTTATACTCTTTGCCCTGCCTCTTGAGAAGACCAATCCCAGTTTGTTTCACTGGGTCCTTCTCACACTGGTCATGGCAGCAGATGTGGAAGACCTCATGTGAGCTGCTCACACTTCATCAATAAGAACCTTTCCAGGAAATATCTCCTAGCCCTGCACGTGGCACGTGTTGGCCCTACCAGAGCAAGAACAAGACTCGGTCCACCCAAAGCTTCCAGCCCAACTGAGAAAACTGCTAAACCTATGAAACTGTTATAAGTCAATGTGAGACTGTATATTTTTAGTGTGTATTGTGTTAATAATAATAGCTAAAGTAATGAGTGCTTACAATGAGCCAGGCAATAAGTTATATAACTGTATCTATATTTATATTGTTATTCCCATTAGATAAGGAACGTGAGTCAGAGAAAGATTAGGAAGTTTGTCCAAGATCGTGCAGTGGAGGGGCCACCATTGTCACTCAATTCAATAGCAAAGCACAAAACCCTATGCTTAGCACAAGGCGTAGAGTACTGGATTAGTGTGAGATTCCTAACGGCATGAATTACATCTTCCTGATCTTTGTTTCCATGGTAGACAGTCCATTACTGTGTGCTGATTAACTGATTAATGAATGAGAGAAGTCTTGTTGAGTGATATGGGGCTTGATAAGTAAACTGCAGAAGAGCACAGTGAAGGCTACTCATGGCAAGCGGAGTAGCAGACTCACATGCTCAGAAGCTGAATTTAACATAAGTATAGACGGGAACTAAGAAGCAGATGGACCTTAATGAAGCCCCAGGCTTGTTTTGAGGATAAGATGGATACAGATGCATAGAAGAGATAAAGGGAGATAATGGGGAGGTCTTAAAAGCTTAAGCAGAAAAGTATAGAGTTGACAACATGGGCAATAGGGAACAACCATAAATCCTTGAGCAAGGAAACAATTTGAGAAAAGTGGCATTTTAGAAAGATCAATCTGGCAAGAGTGAAAAATTGGAAGAGAGCAGAATAATACAGGTGTGAAATCAGGAGGGGGTGAATCTGAGTTTTCCAAATGGTTGAATTAGAAGGAAGAACTACAAGAGCCAAAGCAGAGACAAATAACAAGTCAACAATTACTGAGTCTCTTTTATGTGCCTGGAATGGTGCAAGGAGCTAAGGATAAAGAAGGAATTAAACACCATCCTGGGTGACTAACCACCAAGAAGATGAAAACGAAGTTGACAGAGACCTGCCAAGCAGGTGGTGTCCAAGTACTAGACTGTAAGTGGTGTCATCCCAGAACTAAGATCAGAAGGGTGACATACTAATTCCAAACACGTAAGCTGATGGGGAGACAACTCACATTTTTCTCTAATCCCTTCATAAGTAGTTATCTCTCTGGTGAGATTTTACGTTTCCCTGAAAAAAGGAGCCATATCACTCACATGTTTCAAGATACCTAGGACAGTGTTGGAAATAAAGAAATCATACGATGAATACCTATGATCAAGTAACTAAATGTCATGAAATCCAACAGGAATTTCTTTTTAAGATTATTACAACAACCTAGCCTCTCTCTATTCCCTCATTATCATTTTACAATCCCTCCCACCTTTTCTCCATTCCTTCACAATTACCTCTCCACTCCTGACGGGATACGTTTCCTGCTGCTCCAGCCATCTGGCACACTGTTTTTGAGTCTCAGAGACACTATCAATTCAGAAATATCATCTTTCTTATACGTTCAAAAAACTTAACTTGAAGAAAGAAAGAACTATATATTAAATCTGAGAAGTATTTTAGGAAATACTGAGTGATAAGTGTTAGGTTGTTATTGAAGCTTCAGAAGTCCAGGGGCTCAAATTCCATTATTGACTTTCTGGCTTATACCTCTACCTTTCCTTTCTTGGTGCCTGAATTGTTCCAACTATAAGTGGGAAATACTCTGGTCTGACAAACTCTCACAAAGAAGAAACCCAGAACCCAGCACAGGCCTCAGCAGAGCTGGATTAATGGAAAAATCCACAATGGGTAGGAAGTATCTCTCCAGCACACCGTCTCACAGGTGATTAGAAATGCAGCACAGGAAAGACAGGTGCTATTAGAACAATGGACTGCCTGCTCAATAATAATCTAAAGATACATGATGGGGGACAAGATGCCAGTCAAAAGGCTGATGAAGTTGCTCAGAGCATCACTGCCCACTGCACTGATCCCAGAAACAAAAGAAATGGGGGCTACAGCAATTCCTGAAGGGATGGAAAATGGGTTTTAATTCTCTTACAAACACCAACTGATTGACACTGACTGCCTAAAGCCTCATGTTAAGGACTTTGGGGGTGTCCTGAGCTCATTAGGAATATAGCACTGAACTGATTGGTAATACCTAACATAGATGAAGGAAAGGTGATGATACGTGTGCTATTTGGCCAGATCTGGTTATGTCCAGCCCCACCTTGATAATCAGTGTGAAGAGTCCAGGGGACTGAATGGAATTCACCAGTAAAGCTACAGGGGAATAAACTATGAGTGTTTCCTGAGTCATTGCTGGTACTGAGCAGCATGCATTACAAACAGAAGTCTTGTAGTGGAGAAGAAACAGTACAGAAGAGAAAATCAAAATACCTGGAAGTCTACTGCAAGCTAGCTCTACAACCTTGGGCAAGACATTTTCCCCCCTGGATTTCCATATGTTCGTCTGGAAATGGGCAGAAGGCATGCACTTTCTGATACAAAATTCAATGTTTTTACAGTTGTCCATATTTATAACTCATTCTCCACCAAAAAAAAAAGTTGAATCTCATCAGAATGTATGGATCGTTTGGGGGTAAACAAGTCTACCCTGAAGATGGAATTTGGAAGTGATCATAGTTTAACCACACCATCTATATATTGGAGATTCCTATATCTCAACTTTTGTCACTTTCCCCTTCTTATAAATCATGCTATATTTATCTTCCCCTAATGCCAGTCTTGAGAATTATAAGTAACATTGGCACTAGCTAGTGAATAATTAACTTCTATGTAGGTACCAAGAGTGCTGATGGAGAAAGGGATTATCATTGGTTCTGAGACTTCAAATTTCATAGATGAGAAGGTGGTAGAAGGAGAAAGAACTTGAGGAGAAAAGACTCTCTTGGTTTCAGATATTTTGATCTTTAGGTGCTTAGAAGATATCTGAATAAAGCTGTCCAGTTGGATATGTAAGTCTGAAGCTTGGGAGAAGAATCTGGGCCAGAGATGAGATTCAGGAGTCACTGGCATATCGATGACAATGGATATAACAAGAATGGACTGGATCAACCAGGTGGGAGAGTGTTCAGAATGAGAAAAATTGTTTGCTTAGGATGAAAAGGATGCCAGGATTTAACTGGTAAGCAGTACAGCATCAACTGAAGAAAACCAAGAAGGGATAGTCTGTGAGGTGTCATGACAAACAGAAGAGTGAGGTTTCATGGAAACCAACAGCACAGAGATTTTGATGAAGTAGTGGCAAACAGCAGAAAAATCCAGAAAAGGACTTAAAAAAGGGTCCAAATGGACCTGGTGATTAAAAGACATCAGGGATGTTAGCAAGAACTATTTCAGCAGAATAAAGTTAAGCAGATGCAAATTAAAGTGAGGAAAATAGTACTTTACTTTTATTTGGAGGAGTGTGAAGGATTGTGTGGGTAGAGGATCAAAGATGGAAAATGAAAAGCTAACAGTAAGTGCAATGAATTCTATGTACTTGCTCTTTTCCATCGCCTGCAACTGGACAAAGGTGGGCTTATTATTTACTGGCATAAGTCTATCAAAGGTTGATCTCAACTGACTCATGGCTGGGAGAACTGACAGACCACACTAAGAAGAAAATAACTCAGTATCTCAGAAAGGGGGAGCCTTCCAAATCCCATTCCCTTGTCTGCCATGTTACATCTGTCAGGTTTTAAAACAGTCATTCAGCCTCTTTGTTGATCCATTTCCTTAGCTGTGGAATGGGAAAATAATTCTCTTTTAATTGGATCCTGAAGTGCTAAGGGCTTTTCAGACTGCCAGAGACTCTGCAGTGTTTAGAGACAATATCCTAACTCAGAAATTTCCCAGCTACTTTGTCCTATTACTGAGAAAGTTACTTCTCTCTTCATATGAAATCCACAACCGGAATGCTTAAGATGTAAATTTCTTTTGGCAGGTTTGTAGGGCTTTGATCCCTGAACCACCTCCTTGTGTCTACAATATGCAAAGTAAAGTGGAGAACTGAGGAAATGATCTGGATAATTCAGCTCCCAGTTTGAAGTCTGCCTCAGACTATTCATTTGTTCGACCAGAAAAGTTTACAAAACTAAATTCCTCCTGCATAGGCTAGGGCCTCCAGTTTATTGGGTCTGTGCAGGTTCATTTGCATTCTCTGTTTCTTTCCTCTTGAATTTCAGACTCTACCAATTTCGTGTCCCCCAGGAGCTGTCGTCAGCAGCCATATATCCTCTCTTGTAAATAAACCCCAACTGTCTGCTGGAAATTTCCACTAGCATATCCAGCCATCTCAACAAAAGCAACAGACCTGAAATCAAATTCATCAATCTCTTCCCCAAAACTGGCTGGCTCTTCCCAGACTCTCCTATCGCTGTCAATTGACATCATTCTCCCCATCACCCTGGCTTAGATCCTCAGTGCCATCTCTGTGCCCAGACTCTCCCTTGTCTTTTGTATCCTTTCCCCAAGTCTGAAAAGTTTTCCACTGAAATGTCTGGCCCACCTGTCCCTTCTAGTTTCCAGTTTTGCTTTCTTCCCTTGGACCAGACACCGTGCTAAGTAGAAACCTCACCTCACTTAATCCTCACGACAACCCTATAAAGGGGTTGATGGAATTTCCCCCATTTTGCTAATGAGAAATTGTGGTTCAGACAGCTATGGGGATTCCTATGGATTGAACATTTATGTCCCCCTAAATTCATATGTTGAAGCACTGACCCTCAATGTGACTGCAGTTGGAAATAGGGCCTGTGAGGAGGTGATAAAGGCTACATGAGGTCATACAGATGGAGCCTTCATCCAAAGGGCTAGTGCCCTGGGAAGAAGAGGAAGAGACACCAGAGCTCTCTCTCTCTCGATGATGTGAGGACACAACACGAAGGCATCCATCCATCTACAAGCCAAGAAGAGAGCTCTCACCAGGAACCGAATCAGCCAGCACCTTGATCTTGCACTTCACAGCCTCCAAAACTGTCAGAAAATAGATTTCTGTTGTCTAAGCCACCCAGTCTATGATAGTTTGTTATGGCAGGCTGAGCTAAGACAGGGACCATGCCCAGCCCACTCCTAGGAGACAGAGGTAGGATCCAAAGCTAGGACTACGTATCTCCAGAAAGCATGCCCTGAGCCACTGCACTGTACTCCCCACCCCTCCAGGCCAGCTCCCTAGCTCAGGCCCTCATCATCACACGGGGAAAGCTCAGTAACAGCACTGGCTTCAAGTCTTCTTGCCCTCCTCCAGTTAACCTGTGCATGCCAGGTTTTCCTCAAATACAACTTAGATCAGATCATTCCTCTGACCAAAATTTTCAGTGTCTCCCCACTGGCTAAAAATCAGGATTAATGTCTTTAAATAGACCTCCAAGCTCTCTTTAGTTGGCCTGAGCCTTCTTATCCAGCCTAGGTCGCTTCACTGCCTACCCCAAAGGCATCCATTCTGCTGATCAAAGTGGCATGAATTATTTGTGAGTTCCAATGAGGGCAGGGGCTATGCTGGGCCCATCTCTGTATGACCAGTAACTGGCACATAGTAAGTGTTCAATAAACAGTGGTTGTATGAGAGACCGAATGAATTAATGCATGCTTTTCACCCGGCCCAGATATGCTCCTAGTCCTCCCATCTTCAGTTCACCCAGCCATCAGGACCAAGCTCAGATCCACCTCCATGACAACGGCCACTCCAGCCACCCGGCACACCATGGTCTCACCCTTCTCCAAGCCTTTCCTCTAGAACTTTGTGTCCCTGTAACTCACAACACATTTCACTCACTGGCATGAACCAATGTGATTGAACGTGTTCAGGAATGTTCATTTTTGCATTGTTGGTAATAGCAACACATAGTAACAATCTGTGGCAGAGACTACCAGCTGCCTCCCAAATCCCTTCTACCCTTCTTTTTTATTATAAAAACTGACCTTTAGCCGGGCCTATTGCCACCCAGCTTTAAAAAACAAACAAACAAAAAACACATTTCTCAGCCCTCCTTGAAGCTAATTATGGCACGGCCACAGGACTAAATGTTGGTCAGTGACAGAGAAGCTCATCTTCCTCCTCCATATCCTCAGTCCCACTGCCTGGAATTCAGATGTGATTCTGGAATTCCAGCAGCTATATTGGACCAGAGGGCAAGGACATGCCAGGGCAGTAAACTGGCAAGAACCTGGGTAGCTACCAGCATCGTGGAGTATCCCTATGCTGCCTACCTCTGGCCTTCTTTTTCATGAGAGAGAAATAAACTTCTACCTTGTTTGAACCACTGTCATTTAGGTTTCTCTACTGAACGCAGCCAAGCTGGAAGACATTGCAAATGCCTAGTATGAAAGAAATGAATAAATAAAAGTGGGTTGATATGAAGGTTGTTAAAAGAAAAGAACTAGAATGATCGATCTCTTGATATCTATCTACCTACCTACCTACCTCTCTATTTGTCTGAAAGAAAAATAAGCCATACGTGCATTATATTTTTAATTAATTATGTATTACTTGTATAACAAATGACAGAAAGTATTTAATCATAAATATTCCTAATTACTTCTACTTTGCAAACACTCTGCCTCCTCAATAATCTTTTAAACTTCCCAAAGGCAGAGATAAGAACTTTTATTTTCTTTGTCTCTGCCACTCTCCCTAGCATATAATAGGTCCAAATATATATTTTTTTATATCTTCATTGGAGTATAATTGCTTTACAATGTTGTGTAAGTTTCTGCTGCACAACAAAGTGAATCAGCTATACATATACATATATCCCCATATCTCCTCCCTCTTGCGTCTCCCTCACACCCTCCCTATCCCACCCCTCTAGGTGGTCACAAAGCATCTAGCTGATCTCCCTGTGCTATGCAGCAGCTTCCCTCTAGCTATCTATTTTACATTTGGTAGTGTAAATATGTCAGTGGTACTCTCTCACTTCATCCCAGCTCCCCCTACCCCCCTATATCCTCAAGTCCATTCTCTGCGTCTGCGTCTTTATTCCTGCACTGCCACTAGGTTCACCAGTACCGTCTTTTCAGATTCCATATATGTGCATTAGCATACGGTATTTGTTTTTCTCTTTCTGACTTAATTCACTCTGTGTGACAGACTCTAGGTGTATCCACCTCATTACAGATAACTCAATTTCTTTCATTTTTTATGGCGGAGTAATATTCCATTGTATATATGTGCCACCATCTTCTTTATCCATTCATCTGTCGATGGACACTTAGGTTGCTTCCATGTCCTGGCTATTGTAAATAGTGCTGCAATGAACATCGTGGTACATGTCTCTTTTCGAATTATGGTTTTCTCAAGGTATATGCCCAGTAGTGGGATTGCTGGGTCATATGATAGTTCTATTTTTAGTTTTTTAAGGAACCTCCATACTGTTCTCCATAGTGGCTGTATCAATTTACATTCCCACCAACAGTGCAAGAGGGTTCCCTTTTCATCACACCCTCTCCAGCATTTACTGTTTCCAGATTTTCTGATGATGGTCATTCTGACTGGTATGAGGTGATACCTCACTGTGGTTTTGACTTGCATTTCTCTAATGATTAGTGATGTTGAGCATCCTTTCATGTGTTGGTTGGCAATCTGTATGTCTACTTTGAAGAAATGTCTGTTTAGGTCTTCTGCCCATTTTTGGATTTGGTTGTTTTTTTGATATTGAGCTGCATGAGCTGCTTGTATAATTTAGAGGTTAATCCTTTGTCAGTTGCTTTGTTTGCAAATATTTTCTCCCATTCTGAGAGTTGTCTTTTGGTCTTGTTTATGGTCTCCTTTGCTGTGCAAAAGCTTTTAGTTTAATTAGGTCTCATTTGTTTATTTTTTATTTTATTTCCATTACAGTAGGAGGTGGGTCAAAAAGGATCTTGCTGTGATTTATGTCATAGAGTGTTCTGCTCACGTTTTCCTCTAAGAGTTTTATAGTGTCTGGCCTTACATTTAGGTCTTGAATCAATTTTGAGTTTATTTTTCTGTATGGTATTAGGAAGTGTTCTAATTCATTCTTTTACATGTACCTGTCCAGTTTTCCTAGCACCACTTATTGAAGAGGCTGTCTTGTCTCCATTGTATAGTCTTGCCTCCTTTGTCAAAGATAAGGTGACCATATGTACATGGGTTTATCTCTGGCTTTCTATCCTGTTCCACTGATGTATATTTCTGTTTTTGTGCCAGTACCATACTGTTTTGATTACTGTAGCTTTGTAGTATAGTCTGAAGTCAGGGAGCCTGATTCCTCCAGCTCCGTTTCTCTTTCTCAAGATTGCTTTGGCTATTCGGGGTCTTTTGTGTTTCTGTACAAATTATAAAAATTTTTGTTCTAGTTTTGTGAAAAATGTCACTGGTAGTTTGATAGGGATTGCACTGAATCTGTAGATTGCTTTGGGTAGTATAGTCATTTTCACAATGTTGATTCTTCCAATCCAAGAACATGGTATATCTCTCCATCTGGTTGTATCATCTTTAATTTCTTTCATCAGTGTCTTACAGTTTTCTGCATACAGGTCTTTTGTCTCCTTAGATAGGTTTATTCCTAGGTATTTTATTCTTTTTGTTGCAATGGTAAATGGGAGTGTTTCCTTAATTTCTCTTTCTGATTTTTCATTGTTAGTGTATAGGAATGCAAGAGATTTCTATGCATTAATTTTGTATCCTCCTACTTTACCAAATTCATTGATTAGCTCTAGTAGTTTTCTGGTAGCATATTTAGGATTTTCTATGTGTAGTATCATGTCATCTGCAAACAGTGACAGTTTTACTTCTTCTTTTCTGATTTGGATTCCTTTTATTTCTTTTTCTTCTCTGATTGCTGTGGCTAAAACTTCCAAAACTATGTTAAATAATAGTGGTGAGAGTGGGCACCCTTGTCTTGTTCCTGATCTTAGAGGAAATGCTTTCAGTTTTTCACCATTGAGAACAATGTTAGGCCCTAATATTTGATTGGCTAAAACCTATGGGAATTTGTCAAACACTGACTATCCATACAGACACACCAAGGGTAAATGTTGGAGGCAGGCTTAAAAATGATTTCCTTCATCTGAAATAATATAGGAGACCTTCCACTCAATTAAATAGTTTGACTTGTCTTATAGCCTCCAACTCCTCACCCCCACTAAATTTAATTTACTTTTCAGTTTAAAAAAATAACCATTTTGAATTCTGAAACCAGAGGGAAACAGTGGTGGTGAAGCTCAGCAGCAAGAGAGTCTGAAGTGAGCAAAATAAAGATACAAAAAGGAATAAAATGGAATTTCTTTATAATATATGGTTTGAGAGATGAAATTAATACCCATCCATGTATTTAATAGGTTCAAAATTACTTTTACCCTAAGTATTTTGTAGTTATGTTTCGGAAGACAAGATTTCTTGCCATCAGCAGTGGAAATCCATCCGAATTTTGTAGTCTTCACCAGAAGACTTCGTTTGGGCCCATCAAGAGGTAATAGGGAACAGCATAGAAGTTTATTGGAAAAACCACTGTGTATTTCATAATTATACAGTTGACATTTGGAAACTCCTGCTTGTTACTAATCACTTAATTAGGTGCCCCAAAGTTCATAAAAAATCATAGGTTTAACTTCAACGTTTAAGAGGATCCTTTAACTCCTCTTGCTCTGAAATTTGATCTCTTCCACTGTATTTGCAATTACAGCCCTGACAAATGATTGTTGATGTAATATACCTCATTAAAAGGAGAGAAATATAAACACACAATGACCTGATTTTTTTCTTAAATCTGTGTCCACAGAAAGAATGGGTAGAACAGATAAATCAATAATGGCAAAAGAAAAAAAAAAAACCTAAGCACTGACTTTACATTCAGCAAATCATTCAATAAAGCTTGAATTAGTGGAGATTTACAAAAATAGTCTGAATGTGGGTGACCTTCAGGAAAATTACTATTAAGACAAAGGCCTTTGCATATCTCTTCAAAGACGTTTGACAAGGGAATGACTCTCAGCTGCATGTCTTCATTATTAAAGGTTTCATTTAGATCACCAGGATTTTTCCTGAAATATATACATTTATCTCCCTCTTAGCTAAAGCAGACAGCATATTTGAGGAATTCTGGCAGTTTACAAACACACATACATACAACACCCAAGATAATTATGTTTAGAAGTGCAAACTAGAAAACATTATTTTTGTTTTCTTATGAGCAGTCAGTGATACTTAGCAAAATCAAGGATGACTTTAACGGTGAAAGTACTTTTGATAACAAAGGGTACTACAAAAATGCAGAATATTACTACAAGTAACAGTTCCCAAAGTCAGTTACAAAAACCCTGGTTTGTCAATATGCTTCACAAAAAAAAGAGCTCTGTGGTGAAAAGAATATGAAATATGATGCTTACTACATTCTCTCTTAGATAGTCACATTAGGACATTACATTCTATAAGCATATTAAATGCTCTGAAAAGCCCTGCAGTAAAACAACCTATGTACACTTAACCAGATATTTTTTCCCAAAGTAACTTATATTACTGTTCCATTTTGGGACATGCTCTAAATTAATAGTCTAAGGTTGGGTTTTCAACTCTGCATCATAATTCTCAACCAAATGTTGTTTATCATGAAGGTTAAATAAATGCTCACTATGGTTAAAGCACCATAAGGAATAAGAGATGAATAAAGCAGGATCTTTGATCTCCAGGAGCTTACACTCTAGTAGAAAATCTAGCAGTCATATCTCAAACTGAATGATATATCATGGTAAGTGGTATGTCATAGTTCAATTGAAGAGGGAAGGTTTCGGAGTCTGTGGCATTTCAAACTGAATCTTAAAGAATGGACTGAATTTCATTTAGGAAGGGATGGGGTTTGGAAATATTAGGTGCAAAGAAACTCAAGACGTTCTGGAGGATGATGACTCAACCAGTTGGCCAGGGTAAAGATTTGGGGTGAGGGCTCTACAGGTTAAATGACTGGAAAGCGTACAAGCAGTTTTAGGCAGAGGTCAGATGATCTGGGTGCTTGAATGCAAGGCTAAGGAAGGTGGGGGCGATTAGCTAAGCAATGTGGAATAATTAGGAGAGTAGTATGATTAGAACTGTGCAGAATGGTTTGCAACGCTGCCCTTAATATGGACATACAGCAGACAGGTTTCTCATCCTCTGCTTGGATCACAGCAATATATAATTTAAGATCTTAAACAAATCCGTGTTACAAAGGTTCAGAGAGCTGTGTATTTTATCAGAAATGTTCACAAGCAACCAAGAGACTAGAAAATTACGGTTTTGGAATAACAGGAGAGAAAGGTGATAAATTTCCACTATCTTTCATAAATCCAACCTGATAGCAACACAAAAGAGTAAACCTGAAATATGACCCTGTGCCCTCCCACTCTCACTTGGGGTAGCAACCATAGAACGGGCCTGCAAAACTGATGAGACCAATTTAACCGGCAACTTTTATTGGTTATAAGAGGTTACGTTTATCCCTCAAAAGCCATATACTATTAAAAATTCAAATGGAGCAGAAGGATATGTGAGGAATATGTGGGTTAAAAACAAACAAACCGGCAAAGACATACTCTTAAAGACCAAGACAAGAAACACAATTTGATTTTTAAAACCCAATAACTGGGGGACTTTCCTGGTGGCGCAGTGGTTAAGACTCCGCCTGCCAATGCAGCGCACACAGGTCCGCACCCTGGTCCGGGAAGATCCCACATGCCACCCAGCAACTAAGCCCGTGTGCCACAACTACTGAACCTGTGCTCTAGAGCCTGTGAGCCACAACTACTGAAGCCCACGCACCTAGAGCCCGTGTTCCGCAACAAGAGAAGCCACCGCAATGAGAAGCCCGCGCACCACAACGAAGAGTAGCCCCCGCTCACGCAACTAGAGGAAGCCCGTGTGCAGCAACGAAGACCCAAAGCAATCAAAAATAAATAAACAAATAAATTTATTAAAAAAAAAAAATGACTGTTCAATTTAGAAAACTCTTTTACTATCGCAATTGCCTTCACACCTACTGGGGTAGTTTAGGTAACTAGGAATCTATAATTGTGCTTGCTAGGAGGATGAAAAAGGCTGAAATGAGACATGGAGAATTTTTTAAATAATTATAATAAAATATATGTAGTCAGTGTCTGCAAAATCCAGGCTGGCTCTCCTCCTATATGGGGCATTTCCCTGGGAAATGAAACTATTATCTATGAAGCACTCTGTGGACTTTCAAAACAACTGGCCACAGAATACGTCTGAAGTCTTGACTAATTACAGTGATTGGTATAAATAGGGATTTAGGCTCATCTATCAAGTAACTAAAGATCCCTTTTTTTCTCCCAGTCTTTTTTTTTTTTTTTTTTTAAAGAAATTCACGTTCTTTTATTTATTTATTTATTTATTTATTTATTTTTGGCTGTGTTGGGTCTTCGTTTCTGTGTGAGGGCTTTCTCTAGTTGTGGCAAGTGGGGGCCACTCTTCATCGCGGTGCGCGGGCCTCTCACTATTGCGGCCTCTCTTGTTGTGGAGCACAGGCTCCAGACGCGCAGGCTCAGTAGTTGTGGCTCACAGGCCCAGCCGCTCCGCGGCATGTGGATCTTCCCAGACCAGGGCTCGAACCCGTGTCCCCTGCATTGGCAGGCAGATTCTCAACCACTGCGCCACCAGGGAAGCCCTCTCCCAGTCTTTTTTGCTAAAATTCTTCCTGAAATGAATTAATCTATATTCCCGCCTTACCAAGTGCATTGTCTAGACCGGGGATTCCCAAACACCAAACTGGTGCCAGCCTGGCTATATCCAAAGCACCTGGAGAGCTGCTGAAAAATGCAGATTCCTGGTCTGCTTCAACCCACAGTCCCCACTCCCATTCTGACCCTGTGTGGGTCTAAGTTACATTCCAGAGATATTTTTTAATGACCCAAGTTTTGGAAACCACTAATCTAGATAATAATCAGATGTTTTGTAATATCAGAAAAGCCATAAAAATCTCAGAATTTTATTTCATTGCTGTGACAGAGACCATGCTAGGTGGATACCAAACCCTATTTCCTCTCCTTCCTGGGCACAGAGCTGGACTGTATTTCCCGGCCCCCCTTGCAGTTAGGTGGGTTCATGCCATTGGAATGTGGGCAGAAGAACTGTGTACCACTTTCAATCCTGGCCCCTAATAACTTCCCAGAGAATCTTCCAGGTTGGCTGTCTTCCTTTGTTTGCCAGTTAGGTTCTTTAGGTTCAGTGGAACACTGTGAGATTCTAGAGGAATATCAGAGCCACAAGATAGAGTCCAGGTTATCTGAATGAGCGTATGAAGCCCAGCAACCAACCCTCCCCACCACCACTGCTGATTCCCACTGCATTGTGAGGTGGACGAAACATCATCTTTTATTACGATAAGCTATTAGGATGCAGGGACTCTTTGTTACAGCCCTTAGCTTAACCTTACTAATACAACCCCCATAACATTTTTAGCAGACTTTGCTGTTGATTAAGCATTTCAAAATCATAAAGAGATATACTCACATTTTAACATCTAACATAGTTAGATGTCAGGAGTAACATCTAAAAGGCATAGGACCATAGGACACATTTAACCTTTAAAAGAAATTCTGATATGAGCTTATTTTTCTGTGGTTTTCTTCTTCCTTCTAAAAGTGGAGTACAAGAAAGGAAAAAAAAAAAAAACATCTGGCTAATTGAGAGTTCCAGGTAGTAAGATTTCAATTTAATAAGGTTTTATAACAGTTACAGGAATAAAAACGAAATATAGCAACTAATAAATCTGAATTTTCAAGGACCAAATGGATACAAAATAAAAGACTGTGAAAATTTAAGACTTAATAGAATCACACAACCTGAAGAGTATTCAAAAGGTCATGATATTTGTTTACTGTTGAATCTGTAGGAAGAAATTCTACCACTGAGCTCATCGTTGTCATTGCTTTGGAGGCAGTTTTACATAAAATGTTAAGAGGGCAAGGTTAGGAGTTAGAGCTGGGTCTAAATCCCAGCTCTTCTCCTTACTAGTTGGGAAATCCCGAATAAATGCTCTGAGCCTCACTCTCCCCATCTGTGCAATGGTGATGAAGTAATTTGCTTCATGGGTTGTTATGAAATTTAAATGGGCTCTAAGGCAGTATATGGAGCATTGTAAGTATTAATACTGACCTATATTACTATAGTAGTTAGTTGCAAAATACCATCTTTTTTTAGGGACAACCTTGTATCATCTACATGCATAAAGAAGATCTTGAAAACTCACAAGCCATAACTAGCTAATTTTTATCCCGAAAGGAAGAAAGAGGAGAGGGCTGGTGGTGGCTGTGCCTAGAATTTTACACAGCTTTACACTGTTCTTGTAAAGCAACAACTAGTGTGCTAATATTGATGCTTCTTAATCCTTTTTCTGCCAACCATGAAGACCAATAAGTCCTGAGCAAAGATCACTGGTGCTTGAAACTTCTCTAAAAATGCTAAAGCTCTCCCCATTCTTGGAGAAAAGAGCTGGGTGGCCTGTCATCGTTGTCCAATCTCAGCAAGCTTGAGCAGCTGGGGCCCTTCCTATCCAGCCCATATCAAAAATGCATCGGGTACCAGAGGGAGCAGAGATGAGGCGATGGGGTGCCGCCTACCTCTTCCGTCCCCGACAACCTGGCCGGCGGAGACAGCAGTGGGGCCTGCCACCGCACTTCTTTTGATAAGCTACTGAGGAGACACAGTGTCTCCTTGGTTTTCTAAGTTTTAGTTTGAAAATTGAATTCAGGAACTTGTCAACTCTGACAGCAGAGCTTTAACATTCAGTTCAAAAACAATCTGCTTGTACTTTATAAAATCCGTCTTCTGACTTCAGAGCAGTAGGATTTTTCAAAATCTTCGCTATGCAGGGAATGAAAAAACCTTCAGTTCTCCTTCTTTCCAATTAAACTTGGGTTCTTTATAAAAAAAATTCCTATTTCCTACCCCAATTCTTCTCCCCTAAACTGCCTCTTTCAGCCAATAGAACTCAGTCCTACATTTCAAAAAGACTGAGACTTTGCTGTAATGTGGGCCCTCCTCATCAGCAAAGACTGCAGACAAAAATAGATAATACCCACGGGATTAATTGCAAATCAGCACTGTTCAAGTGATGGGATTCATGACACTTGAGGTTTTAAAAACAATAAAAAGCAAAGCCCGTGGAAGAAATCGCTCCATGCCTTAAAGTTACAAAAGTCACACCTGGCAGCAGAAACCTCCATCGGAGGCTATATTGAGAAGTAAAATTACTGGCACTCAAAGGGATAGGTCAAAACCCTGAACATGGCAGGAAACCAAAGGTAAAAAGCATGATCCAGTGACAGATGGCAAAGGCCTGTCAATGCCTGGAAAATTACACGGTGAAATTCATTTCTGACATTTCATTCACATAAGAATAACAGGACCCCGAAGTTAAACAATGACATTCCGCAAGGAAACACCTCTGTGGGTGACACTTCTTGCATAGTTCAGCCTCCAGGCCATACATCCAAACCAGAATTTCATGTAGCTCAGTTGTGCATGGGAAGAGGGGGTGGGGAGAGAACGGAAGGAGGAGCCTGGGAGAAAGCAGAGAAGCCAGTAAGAGAGGGAGAGAGACAAAATCGAAGCCAAGGGAGGATACGGGTGACAGTTCATTCCTGCTCCTTCCCAAAGGACTTGAGTCTTCACTACATAGATTTTTTTAAAGTGATATTTGAAAGGTGATGCAATCATCCATTCATTTGGGTTCTGTCTGGCCTTTAAATGTAATATTTCAACCGAGAGTTCAAGCTGGTAGGGGTTTGAGGCGTTTTCATGAGAAGTAACCAAGTCAGACAGTTCCTATTGTCAAAGAGACCCTGTCGAAGGGGAGAAACACTAAAATTAACCACCCAGGCTAATTTTATTACTCAGGCCCAGGGGCACCAGCCTTCTAGGCTGTTCCATTCCTCCTAGCAGGGAGGTACTGAAAGGAAGCAATCCTTCTATTCTAGAGAAATCCGTTGGGGGACCTGGAGCCAGGGGAGACTGGAGGTGAGCGGGAGGGGCAGGGGTGTGTATCTCAGAGCTGTTTCCATTTACCAACACTGGAAACGAAGGAAAGTGGTTTTTGCGATGGGGAACCGAAGAAAAATAGAGCCCCCTTAAATTCCAAAGGCAGGCTCTAAGTTTTAGCTGCTAATTTCTGTCATGTTGCCTTCCGTTTGAATGATGATCAATAATTATTATTTTTATTAAGATTTATTTTAAATTAGTTCCACATGGCTTCAACAATGGATTTTGAGTGTCACTAATATAATGTACTAGAAATCAGTTCCTAAAATATAAAAAGGATCAGGAATGATTTCTCATCTTACAGCATCACACACATACCTACACACACACACACATACACACACACACTCCAAAAACTTCACTTTTGTTTTCTTCTTCTTTAGATAATAAACACAACTGCTTACAATTCCAGGTGATACTAAATGTCTCATGCACATGCATAGCTATTTTAAAAAGGTGATTACACACACATATTCCTTCCCACCTGAAACATCAGACTAGAGAGACTGAGTTTCCCCAGTGAGTCTCAGAAACACAAAACAAGATGTTTAATTTGTTTAAGTTTCTAAAGCAATTTACTTGAGACAAAAATAAAATGCCATGGCATTTTGCTGGCATCTTAAAAAAAGAAACCCCGTCTGAGAAGTACAATGAACCTCATGAGATCTCCAACATGAATTCTCTATTTGTATGCTCACATCCTTTTATGATTTTGTTCACTGAAGAATAGTTTAACATATTCCAACCCATGCACTTAGAGAAAGAGAAGCTTCCAACAAAACAGGTCTTTTTATGAGGCAGCCCCCAAGGTCTCCAACAGCTAAACGGGCTCAGGAAACCACCCACACTCACCTATTCCAGCCTCGGTAATCAAGAGATTCTGTTCCTTGGATCATCTTAATTTGAGAAAAGTTTCTCCTGTTTAATGGAGTTAGAGCACCATGCCAGCGTCAGCTCTGAGTTTAAAAGTCTTTAAAGAAAACTTCTATGCTTGTGAGTAAGGTACTGCCATCTATGCTTTCATTATTTTAAAATGAAGCTTGAAATGAGAAGAATGATTTTTTAAAAAGAAAAGAAATTATTCATCTGCAGCCCCTGGCTTCGACATTGTGCACAGCAGCCTAAGGAGGTCAAAGGCAGGCATAGTTTCAAAAATGGTAGGTTACTTTCTTTTTTTTTTTAAATCCTGCTTTTTGAGGTTTGCACTTGATCTGCTGCCATTGATGTCCTACCATCCTGGAAAACTTTATTTCCCTGCTTGAGAGTGAGTTCTCAAGCTATCTGTTGGTCTATTGATTCTCCCTACCATTGCAGTGAAATGTCAGCACAAGAAACCTCAGATGTATAGGATTCTCTGTTGTACTTCTTCTGCTTCCTCTAACTTGACCCTCAGCTTACCAGATACTTAATAACCAAAGACAGGATTTATGAGACACCATCGAATTATGAAGTGTCATTTGACATATCGATGCTACACTGTCAGCTATTCCACGTCACTTTAGAGTTCTTTGACTGCAAGCAACAGTAAATTACTCTAGCTAATTCCAGCAGAGAAAGACTGTATCAAAAGGGTATAGTGGAGTTCACAAAACAGATAAAAAAGCTGGAGATCTAGCCCAGAAAAAAAGTGTGAACCCAGAAAGGTTTGAGGAGGAAGTCTAGCTAACAGGAACAACTTGACAATCTTAATGAGGTACTGCTACTAGAATGAATGAGTGTGAATCATCTGAGGTGGTGGGGGGGGGTGGGTTGTTGCTTATACCACATCCCTGATGTCCCGAAAGGGAAAGTCAAGTTGGCTCAGATCAGGGGTTTATCAACCTCTGCACTGTTGACATTTCAGACCAGATAATTCCTTGCTGTAGGGGGCTGTCCTGTGCATTAGCAGTATCTCTGGCCTCTACGCACTAGATGCTAGTAGCATTCTCTCTGGTTTTAACAATGAAAAATGTCTCTGGACATTGTCAAATGTCCCTGAGGAGACAAAATCATCCCCAGTTGAGAACCACAGGCTGAGGCTGAATCACAACACTGCCCTCCTCATGGCTTAGGTAAGGCTAGGTACCTTGATGTATAATCCCGTAAGACAAAGGGAAAGTGGGTAAGACTCTAAGAAGGAAGCTGGATCCTGTTCCCAAAGGACTGGGGAATTAATGTTCACCATCCATTTCCACATCAGTAAGCAGAACGTTAAAGAAGGTTATGTTTTCCAGCCCACGTACTCAGAGAACATGAAAAAAAGTGGAATTTAAGAAACTTCTGAAAACAAACTGTAGAAAAAGTAATCCATCAGAATGCTGTATCAGTCCTTCACAGTGGCGTGATGGTCAGCATCCGTGTGCTGGAACAGCACAATCCTAGTAAGATGGGTGTTTTTTTTTCCATTTTTATTCAAATTTTCCATGTTCCCCATGTGCTTTTAAATCCTGCCAGATCCTTTTCCAACTCTTGGTATCTATGGGCTTATGGTAATTGACATGGCTCATTTAAGGGAAACTGACTCCAAATCCCAAGGAACACTCAATACATCTATTAATTAGTCAGTTGTTGGTTCCAACACGGTGCTAATGAGACCAAAGACATGAATGCAACCTTCATGCCCTATGGGCTTGTTCAATAGCCAGCTTGAAGCCCCGCTCCAACCAGCCAACTGATAGATAGATGTATATGGCTACTGGCAGGGACAGGGGTAGTGGGATGGGTGGGAGAGAGAATGGATATGTCCTGACAGATCCATCCCCACTGCTAGAACACCTCACGTGCAGGATCTTCCAGGAATGGGGTTCTCTTCTCCTCACAGAATGCAGAGCACCGCACACACCCACCACGGTACCCTTCCCTAACATTACAACATGTGATGAGACATCTTTTCCACTTCCCTTTCCAGCTCATACCTACTCATATTAGGTTCCTTTGCTGCCTCCTTTCCCTTTTGTCCATTAACATTTCTTAAAAATTGAAGTGTAGAACTTCGTCTCCAAGCTGCACTGACTCTAAATTCTCTGATCCTACCATCAGCAGCAAGACCAGGCTTGTCTCTTCTTCCATTATTATTTCTGACAGCCCCAAAGAAATCACTTAATATTCATTTCAGCCTCCTTTTTCAGACAGTCTTAAAAATCAATTTTAAAATTTTTCTTCTTGATCCTGTCATTTAGCACTGAAATGGCCCAAACTGATTACTTGGGGACATTAGTGCTTCTCCCTTCTCCCAGGATGTCAGCTTCACTTTGTGAGTCTTTTCTGGTAGGATTTAAGTTGGCTTTCACTTCAGGGTTGTTTTTCACTGAGAAATATGATTTTTTTTAGCTATATCTGTAGAACAACTTTCAATTATCCTTAAAAAAACCCAACAACAACAGTAAATAATAGGCAAAACACTTTGGCTGAGAGAAAATCCAATTCAGTGGGTGAAAAAAGAAAAAAAAAAAAGACTTAAAATTGCAATTACTCTAAAACCTTCAAGAATGCTACTTTAAAGCCTCTACTTTCCAAACAGTAAATTAGTAACAGTAACTTTATCATATTTATTAATAAAAAGAAGTTAAAATAGCCATTCATGATGAGCTGCTAAGAGCTGCAAGGAAGCCAAGAACAGGAAGAAAAAGGTCTGAAAGAGAAGAAAAGATAACGGCAGCTTTTATAAAGAAGAAAAAAAAAGTTCTTTTGTCTTTCTTGCCTTTCTGTGAACAGCCTAGAGAATTCAGTTCATTGTATTGTCTGCCCTTCTTCCTTGCTATAGTTTTGCTTTTCAGGTTGTCTTTAATTCTCCAAGTAACATTATTAGAGAATAGGAGAGGTCGAAAACCACCAGGAGGACCAAGGAGCAAAAAACCTAACTAAATGAAACGTGTCCAGAGCATTTTATTCCTTAGCCTGTGTTTTCTTCTCTTAGCAAACAGAGGATGATTTTTAAACTAAGGAATGCTGCAGACAGACATGACATTAAAAAAGGGCTCTGGACCTTTTTTTAAACACTCCTCCAGCTTGATAACCGTAACCAATTTTTTTGCCCAACCTCTTCAGAATCTCTGCTATATTTGTAATTCCACCAGACTGTTATTTATATTATTGCAATATCTTAACAGACCTCCCCCCCATCATGACTCTGCCTTGAAAAAGAAAATATCTGCTAAAGCGATGAGGGAACAAAAGCCATCGGCATGAACTGCAAGATAGAAAACAATTGGATTTTTCTTATAGGATCAAAGAGTCAAAAATCATTCTTTCTGGGACTGTGGAACATCAAACATTGGGACTTAAAAGTGTCACCTCAGGAATTAACAAACACCAGAATGTGCATCCAGCCCCAAACCACTTTCTGAGACTGAAGGTAAATTATAGGAACCCATCGACATCACAGCAAATGTAATCAAACAGACTTTGAAAAGGCACACTGACTTCTGGGGACAGTACCCTGTATCTTTTCTGCCTGCCAAACATGTAGCCTTTCTGTGCAAAGCAAGTGTCCTCCTAGTGCCACCAGGAGGCCACTTACAAGACAGACCATAGTATGGCCTTGGCTTTTAGGCTCTGATGGCATGAAGTCAGCCCATGACTACAGTGGACTAAAAATTACCTAATGTAACAAAGGGAAGGTGAGAGTACTATTACTTGAATGTTAACTGAACATCAGTAATGCCTTACAGTCCCCCTGCAACACTGCCCCTGACCAGGAATTCACTTATCTACATGGATGTGCAAGCAACCAGGTGATGCCTCGACAATGAGGAGGGAAAAGTAGGAATTGTTTAGATTACTGACTTTTTTAATAAATGACTTACCTTTGGAGACTGTGGTGGTAGCTGAGAGAAGAAAAACTTGAATATAGATCCTGAACTAAGTTATACAGTGAGAACAGATGAGTATTACATCTACACCAGAATTTTTCCCCAAGTTCTGCCAGACTTCAAGCAAAGCTGATAGAGAAATATCCATCCATACATTCAAAATTAGGTTATGATTCACTTTACCAGAGGTCTATTTATTTTACACTAAGGGATTTACTTCTAAATTCTTGCAAATAACATTAGCTCTTTGAATGCATTTCTAATTAAATTAGAATTATAAGCATTCAAACTAGACTCAACTGTCAGAGACAGAAAATCTGAACTTCTCATGTAATTAACGCATGTCCCTAGGCTAAGAGGCCTAGAAATAGGACCCTGCATCGGGATGACACACCCTTAATCTAATGATGCCAGGCTTTTAGCTCGTGGGTCGTCATCTCATGTTTCCTTATGATGCTTCAGCATTTGTAGAACTGTCTTTCATTCTAATAAAATGAGTGTAATAGGAACTCAATGCTGAACCACACAGCATTTTCATTGGCAGGCAACTTTATAGATCACCTAACAAAACATTCCTCCAAGGCTGGAGGCCCTTCAGCACATGCCTGATAGACTCACTTAACATCCACTGACAGGAGATAACTACTTTTCAAGGCTCTATGTGTCACTCAACTACAATGGTACAGGACCTTGTATAAAACAGTCAACATTGACAGATGAATGAGCAAAGTTCTACCATATATAAATGGGGGGATAAGGGGAGACCACATTTTTACCTTAGTCATCTGTGTTCTGCTGAAACATTGGTTTCCTGACCCTTCCATTTCAAATATTCTATGTAACTTCACTTTCATTTGAATCCCTTCCACTATATTGTCCTCAGATTTATTATCGAATTCATAAGAATGGCAGCACCAAAAATCCCAAATACTTATGACAAATTTCTTGTAAATCAACCATCAGATTACAGTAGCACATCCATTCACCTAAGGAAACACTGAGAGTGTCATGAGCCTCACGGAGACACAGTGGAGAAAAAACACTTTGGATTTCATGCACGCTTTAAACTTTCAAGTCTGGCATTCCCTACCTGGGAGTGGATCCTGGCCAACAGTTCCACAGACTAACAATTAATTGCCAACTATTTGTTGAAGGCCTTTTTGGTCTAACACTGGGCTAGTTATTATGCAATACAAAAAATATATATCAGATTATATATATATATGGTTCTTTGCCATCAAAGATCTTCCATCATCCCACTGGGGAGACAAGACTAATAATATACAAGGCCAAGGAATATATCATTAAACTAACATTTGTTTTTTGGAATTGAAATAGAAGAGGGATAATTTGTAGATTTGCTAATTATATTTCTGTGTCATACACGTTAGCCCTGAATGGCTCATCCATGGCTTAACCTGACTTCAGGGGTATTTCATCAAGTCCTCTCTTGATTCGTCCACATGTTTAGCTGACACCACTTCATAAGCATGGTTTCTTACAGAACACACTGTTTTGGTGGCTGCTCTAGCTCTTTCTCATTTATGCAAAGCAAATATGGAAGTTAAACACTTTCAACACCTATCCTGCATAAGTTTCCAAAATTTTCCATGCCAACATGCAAATAAGCTTCCAAAACCTAAAAAGCATTTTCATATAAATAGATGTGAAGCAGTTTTAAATACTTACAAACAGTCCCTTTCACACCCTGTTGCTAGATTTTCATGCATAATGTTAACAGGGGAAAAAAAAAAAATAACAGGAAAAGAAAAATAGCCCAAAGTGAGCAGCAAGTGAAAGCTTGAAAGAAACCACAAGAAAGAAATACATGTAAATTGTTTGCATGAATCCTTAGTCTCCCTCTTCTTAGATTTTAGCCTTACAGGATTCAATTTCACACTAAAAACACAGCAGAGATGGCTGAGACAAAGGAAGGAGAGAGTAAATCGCTTTATGTACATTCTAGAAGAAAATAACCCCGTTCTTTTCCAAACAAATTCACTTCAACTTCCCCTCCTCTGTGGATGAATAAAAGCATTTTTAAATAAAAAGTTACCATAAATTTTGATGTTACAAAAATAAATCCCCCAGACATTTTGTGTAGCTTCAGGAGTAAAAGGCTTCCAAAGCATTTACTCTGAATGTAATAGCAGACTCTACAAGAATACACTGGGCACTAAATCCTAAATAATTTATATGCAAGATGCAGCACACTTCACACTTCATTTTTTCAGATAACTGGGGCCATGAGTGCAATCTCTTGAAAATGCAAAGTTTTAGCAAATAAACTTTTAAATGCGTTTAAAAAAATTAAAGGGTGCTGCTTGAATCTGTCTGGAGTTATCACTTAAAACTAGAGAGAATCAGAGAGATTTTTTTTTTAAAGTCGGGGCAAATTGACAACATTGGATTTAATTCTTTGTTTTATAAAAACTTAAAAGATTATAAATGTTAATCACTGAAAATAATAGAATACCATAACATCTAAATGAATATTGAAATATATTAGGTAAAACTATTTCAAGTTTGGATCCCAGGAATCACAATTACAGGCTAGAGAGTTCCTTGGCAAAACTGAAGGAACTTAAAAATAATAATAATAATAATTTTTTTTTTGAGACAGCTGTGCCCTCTGGAGGTGGCACTTGGGAATTGAATAAATCTTCCCTAAACCACTAACAATGACTTTCCTAAAGAATTGAACATGCACTTGGAAATGCAAAGAAGGCTTAAAAGGTTTCATTCACGTTCCTTTCTTTGTGTCAAACCAGTTTTCAATGAATACTAATTTAGAATTTCAATTTAGAAGTGTTCAAATGAGTGCAAAACATTTTGGTAGAAGGGATTAAAAGCCGGTGTTCAATATCTGCAATATAATGATTAGGGACATGCTGAATATTATGAAAAGAAAGGACGGTAATACTAAATCAAATATCCTCAAAACCTCTTTTGGTGAACTGCATGGGAGCCGATGGCCTTCCCCCTTCATACCATATTTTCCAACACTCCCAGAGAAAACCGAATCATCTAGACTAGCAAATGCATATGTCCTATCTTCTCAGAACAATTCACCACCTCCCCTTCATTTTTCTGTTGACCTGTGGTTTTCTTCTTCATTCCTAATAAAGAGAGCTAAATTTCCCCATCTGGGGAATATATTATGCCAGTGGGAGAAGTAAGAGATAAGTACTTCTCACTGGAGTTTTAGAGATAGAAATTCATAAAGTTGGCTTTCTAATGTTTTTAATTTCAATAGGCAAAAACATAAATAAATTAAGGATATAATTATGGAGGGGCGATCAAAAGCAAAACAACCCCAGAAGTAGTCCTTACTTGATGTGAAAACCAGAACAAACCCACCACTTTTAAAGAATGAAGACATCTCCTTGATTGTGAATTTGCCTTGGATGTGGGTGAATGCTGTGTCTTTTTTTTTAAAGAACTGGGGAAGAAACTAAAAGGATTGAGTACGGCTGGTGCGTGGGGCGAGAGTATAACTACCATCCATGGGAGTGCAGGAGAATACCCCCAAATATCACTGAGGTGTGATTCTCTTAAGTAAACAAGTTCCCTGGTGTGCACCGAGCGCACCTGCGTTGCCAAGCAGGACTGCAACAGAAGGTTCTGGAAAAAGGAAGCAAAGGTCTTCCCCGCTTCCAGTTAATTTGGGCCACACTTGCATCACAGGTTCCGACCATCGGGCCAAAGACAACTTCACTCCCCGACCCCACTTGCTCGCTGCTCCCCAGAGGGGAGTCAAGGACCCAGAGTTCTAGAACCTCGCCCTACCGGCTTCCCCCGGCCTCTGGTTTCGACCCACCCGGGCAATTCTTAACTCTTCAAGTTCTCCTGCCCCTTAGCCGCGCCCCCACCCCGAGGCCGACTCCTTAAAGACGCCCAGGACAATGAGACTCACAAGTGATATCCAGGTCCCACCGAGGGAATGCGCTCGGCACCCCCAAACAGGAAGCACGCACTCAGGCCCGGCAGGCAGTCAGTGGAGCGACGCGCCCACCTGTGCGTCCGCCGGCGGGGCCGCTGCACCACGGGAGCGTCGCCGGCAGAGGGCGCCCGCAGCTAGACTCGCCGCCCGAGGCCAGCACGCCGCCCGGGGGTCCAACGCGGAGGGCCCCCAGGGAGCCAGGGAGATGCATGCACTCATGGGTAAGGAAGTCGGGGCTTAGGCCATAGGGGACGAACTTCTTAACTTCTCTGAACCTCAGGCTCCTAATCTAAGAAAATGGTGATAACCCTAATATCTAAGCCAAGTCGTCAGGTATGACTATATATTCA
The DNA here is from genome assembly GCF_949987535.1 of Balaenoptera acutorostrata. Classification (NCBI taxonomy): domain Eukaryota; kingdom Metazoa; phylum Chordata; class Mammalia; order Artiodactyla; family Balaenopteridae; genus Balaenoptera; species Balaenoptera acutorostrata. Next base: position 24,901,064 of record NC_080074.1, read on the forward strand.
GTCATGTATTCATTCATTCATTCACTCCCAACAAATATGCCTTGAAGTCCCCGCCATGTTCCAAGGGCTGTAGAGGCACTAGGAATACCCTGACAATCAAATTGGAGCCAGCCTCTGCCCTCTTTGAGTGTACATTCTCATGGGATTCGCTCGGAGCAGCATAAATGAGATCACGTGCGTGTCGTAGTCTTAGTACAACTCCTAGCACATGCTCAGCCTTCGGAAACTGTTGGGGCTTATTATTATTAGGTGTTTGTGTCTACAAAAAGTTCATCCTCCATCTGCAGGAGAGAGGGTTTGCTCATTCCTGGGTTCCCCCAGGGAGAGCACAAACTTATCTTAATAGCTCAATGGTAATGAAAGGGACAAAGCCCTGGGGCTGGTATGGAACCTTCAGGGTACCCTTCCTTCTAGGAAAGGCTTTGCGGCTTTGAGGGACTGACAGCTTTCCCAAGAAAAATAGAGCCTCTTCTGCTAAAAGAGGGGCGGGCCTACACAGGGATCTCCCCCAACCCAGACCCTCCTCCTGTTAAAAGCTTCCAGTGGTATTTTGGAATGTTAGACATTCCCCCCCATTTTTGTAGGTATATTTAGGGGTTGCCAGTGGTTTCAGCAGCCCAAAAAAACTTTCAAAGTTCCACATCAAAGGAACTGATCAGAGATGATAACTTACATCACGGAAGGGAGACACATCTTCGTAAAAACAAATCCTAGGCAAATGGAAATGCTTTCCTTAACCTTTTTTTTTTTTTTTTTTTTGAGGTGTTTAAGGTTTTAACTCCACAAACAGCATCTGAACTTGGGAGGCAGGGTCTATTTCTTTCTTCTGCCTGGGCCCGCTGAGACTGATTTTTTCTTTTTAATGAATTTCAGGAAGGTGTATTAGTCTTCCACCCCTACATAACAAATTACCACAAACTTAGTGGCTTAAAACACACTCACTGAACTGATGAGGATGAGTATAATTTTTGTGACTTTCTGTCTGAATTAAAAAAAAAAAAAATCCGGAAGATGGCGGAAGAGTAAGACGCGGAGATCACCTTCCTTCCCACAGATACAGTAGAAATACATCTACACGTGGAACTGCTCCTACAGAACACCCACTGAACCCTGGCAGAAAACGTCCAACCTCCAAAAAGGCAAGAAACTCCCCCCGTACTTGGGTAGGGCAAAAGAAAAAAGAAATAACAGAGACAAAAGAATAGGGACGGCACCTGCACCAGTGGGAGGGAGCTGTGAAGGAGGAAAGGTTTCCACGCACTAGGAGCCCCTTCGCGGGCGGAGACTGCGGGTGGCGGAGGGGGGAAGCTTTGGAGCCACGGAGGAGAGCGCAGCCACAGGGGTGCGGAGGGCAAAGCGGAGAGGTTCCCACACGGAGGATCAGTGTCGACCAGCACTCACCAGCCCGAGAGGCTTGTCTGCTCACCCGCCGGGGTGGGCGGGGCTGGGAGCTGAGGCTCGGCTTCGGTCGGATCGCAGGGAGAGGACGGGGGCTGGCAGCGTGAACACAGCCTGAAGGGGTTGGCGCACCACAGCTAGCCGGGAGGGAGACCGGGAAAAGGTCTGCAGCTGCCGAAGAGGCAAGAGACTTTTTCTTCCCTCTGTGTTTCCTGGTGCGCGGGGAGAGGGGATTCAGAGCACCGCCTAAACGAACTCCAGAGACTGGCGCGAGCCGCAGCGATCAGCGCGGACCCCACAGCAACAGGGGCGCAGAGGGAAAAACGGAGAGACTCCCGCACAGAGGCTCGGCGCCGAGTAGCACTCAGCAGCCCGAGAGGCTTGTCTGCTCACCCGCCGGGGTGGGCGGGGCTGGGAGCTGAGGCTCGGCTTCGGTCGGATCACAGGGAGAGGACTGGGGCTGGCGGCGTGAACACAGCCTGAAGGGTTTAGTGCACCACAGGTAGCCGGAAGTGAGTCCGGGAAAAAGTCTGCAGCTGCCAAAGAGGCAAGAGACTTTTTCTTGCCTCTTTGTTTCGCGGCGGGCAAGGAGAGGGGATTCAGAGCGCCGCCTAAACGAACTCCAGAGAAGGGCGCGAGCCGCGGCGATCAGCGCGGACCCCAGAGACGGTCGTGAGACGCTGGGGCTGCTGCTGCCGCCTCCAAAAAGCCTGTGTGTGAGCACAGGTCACTCTCCACACCGCCCCTCCCGGTAGCCTGTGCAGCCCGCCACTGCCAGGGTCCCGGGATCCGGGGACAACATCCCCGGGAGAACGCACTGCGCGCCTCAGGCTGGTGCAACGTCACGCCGGCCTCTGACGCTGCAGGCTCGCCCCGCCTCCTCCGTACCGCTCCCTCCCCGCGGCCTGGGTGAGCCAGAGCCCCCGAAGCAGCTGCTCCTTTAACCCCGTCCTGTCTGGGCGGGGAACAGACGCCCTCAGGCGACCTACACACAGAGGCGGGTCCAAATCCAAAGCTGAACCCCAGGAGCTGTTCGAACAGGGAAGAGAAGGGGAAATCTCTCCCAGCAGCCTCAGAAGCAGCGGATTAAAGCTCCACAAACAACTTGAAGTGCCTGCAACTGTTGAATACCTGAATAGACAACGAATCATCCCAAATTCAGGAGGTGGACTCTGGGAGCAGGAGATATTAATTCTTCCCCTTTTCCTTTTTTTTGTGAGTGTATATGTATATGCTTCTGGGTGAGATTTTGTCTGTATAGCTTTGCTTTACAATAGCTTTATTTTACTTCACTATATTATAGCCTCTTTCTTTCTTTCTTTCTATTTTTTCTCCCTTTTACTCTGAGCTGTGTGGACGAAAGGCTCTTGGTGCTCCAGCCAGGCATCAGGGCCGTGCCTCTGAGGTGGGAGAGCCAACTTCAGAACACTGGTCCACAAGAGACCTCCCAGCTCCACGTAATACCAAACGGCAAAAATCTCCCAGAGATCTCCATCTCAACATCAAGACCCAGCTTCACCCAAAGACCAGCAAGCTACAGTGCTGGACACCCTATGCCAAACAACTAGCTAGACAGGAACACAACCCCATCCATTAGCAGAGAGGCTGCCTAAAATCATAATAAGGCCACAGACACCCCAAAATACACCAGCAGACGTGGACGTGCCCACCAGAAAGACAAGATCTAGCCTCATCCACCAGAACTCAGGCACTAGTTCCCTCCACCAGGAAGCCTACACAACCCACTGAACCAACCTTAGCCACTGGGGACAGATACCAAAAACAACGGGAACTACGAACCTGAAGCCTGTGAAAAGGAGACCCCAAACACAGTAAGATAGGCAAAATGAGATGACAGAAAAACACACAGCAGATGAAGGAGCAGGCTCAAAACACACTGGACTTAACAAATGAAGAGGAAATAGGTAGTCTACCTGAAAAAGAATTCAGAATAATGATAGTAAGGATGATCCAAAATCTTGGAAATAGAATAGACAAAATGCAAGAAACATTTAACAAGGATGTAGAAGAACTAAAGAGGAACCAAGCAATGATGAAGAACACAATAAATGAAATTAAAAATACTCTAGATGGGATCAATAGTAGAATAACTGAGGCAGAAGAAAGGATAAGTGACCTGGAAGATAAAATGGTGGAAATAACTACTACAGAGCAGGATAAAGAAAAAAGAATGAAAAGAACTGAGGACAGTCTCAGGGACCTCTGGGACAACATTAAACGCTCCAACATTCGAATTATAGGGGTACCAGAGGAAGAAGAGAAAAAGAAAGGGACTGAGAAAATTTTTGAAGAGATTATAGTTGAAAACTTCCCTAATATGGGAAAGGAAATAGTTAATCAAGTCCTGGAAGCACAGAGAGTCCCATACAGGATAAACCCAAGGAGGAACACGCCAAGACACATATTAATCAAACTGTCAAAAATTAAATATAAGGAAAACATATCAAAGGCAGCAAGGGAAAAAAAACAAATAACACACAAGGGAATCCCCATAAGGTTAACATCTGATCTATCAGCAGAAACTCTGCAAGCCAGAAGGGAGTGGCAGGATATACTTAAAGTGATGAAGGAGAAAAACCTACAACCAAGATTACTCTACGCAGCAAGGATCTCATTCAGATTCGATGGAGAAATTAAAACCTTTACAGACAAGCAAAAGCTGAGAGAGTTCAGCACCACCAAACCAGCTTTACAACAAATGCTAAAGGAACTTCTCTAGGCAAGAAACACAAGAGAAGGAAAACACCTACAATAACAAACCCAATACATTTAAGAAAATGGGAATAGGAACATACATATCGATAATTACCTTGAATGTAAATGGATTAAATGCTCCCACCAAAAGACACAGGCTGGCTGAATGGATACAAAAACAAGACCCATATATATGCTGTCTACAAGAGACCCACTTCAGACCTAGAGACACATACAGATTGAAAGTGAGGGGAAAGTGAGTGGAAAAAGATATTCCATGCAAATGGAAATCAAAAGAAAGCTGGAGTAGCAATTCTCATATCAGACAAAATAGACTTTAAAATAAAGACTATTACAAGAGACAAAGAAGGACACTATATAATGATCAAGGGATCGATCCAAGAGGAAGGTATAACAATTGTAAATATTTATGCACCCAACATAGGAGCACCTCAATACATAAGGCAAATACTAACAGCCATAAAAGGGGAAATTGACAGCAACACAATCATAGTAGGGGACTTTAACACCCCACTTTCACCAATGGACAGATCATCCAAAATGAAAATAAATAAGGAAACACAAGCTTTAAATGATACATTAAACAAGATGGACTTAATTGATATTTATAGGACATTCCACCCAAAAACAACAGAATACACATTTTTCTCAAGTGCTCATGGAACATTCTCCAGGATAGATCATATCTTGGGTCACAAATCAAGCCTTGGTAAATTTAAGAAAATTGAAATCGTATCAAGTATCTTTTCCGACCACAACGCTATGAGACTAGATATTAATTACAAGAAAAGATCTGTAAAAAATACAAACACATGGAGGCTACACAATACATTACTTAATAACGAAGTGATTACTGAAGAAATCAAAGGGGAAATCAAAAAATACCTAGAAACAAATGACAACGGAGACACGACGACCCAAAACCTATGGGACGCAGCAAAAGCAGTGCTAAGAGGGAAGTTTATAGCAATACAAGCCTACCTCAAGAAACAGGAAACATCTCGAATAAACAACCTAACCTTGCACCTAAAGCAATTAGAGAAAGAAGAACAAAAAAACCCCAAAGCCAGCAGAAGGAAAGAAATTATAAAGATCAGGTCAGAAATAAATGAAAAAGAAATGAAGGAAACAATAGCAAAAATCAATGAAACTAAAAGCTGGTTCTTTGAGAAGATAAACAAAATTGATAAACCATTAGCCAGACTCATCAAGAAAAAAAGGGAGAAGACCCAGATCAATAGAATTAGAAATGAAAAAGGAGAAGTAACCACTGACACTGCAGAAATACAAACGATCATGAGAGATTACTACAAGCAACTCTATGCCAATAAAATGGACAACCTGGAAGAAATGGACAGATTCTTAGAAATGCACAAACTGCCGAGACTGAACCAGGAAGAAATAGAAAATATGAACAGACCAATCACAAGCACTGAAATTGAAACTGTGATTAAAAACCTTCCAACAAACAAAAGCCCAGGACCAGATGGCTTCACAGGTGAATTCTATCAAACATTTAGAGAAGAGCTAACACCTATCCTTCTCAAACTCTTCCAAAATATTGCAGAGGGAGGAACACTCCCCAACTCATTCTACGAGGCCACCATCACCCTGATACCAAAACCAGACAAAGATGTCACAAAGAAAGAAAACTACAGGCCAATATCACTGATGAACATAGATGCAAAAATCCTCAACAAAATACTAGCAAACAGAATCCAACAGCACATTAAAAGGATCATACACCATGATCAAGTGGGGTTTATCCCAGGAATGCAAGGATTCTTCAATATACGCAAATCAATCAATGTGATACACCATATTAACAAATTGAAGGAGAAAAACCATATGATCATCTCAATAGATGCAGAGAAAGCTTTCGACAAAATTCAACACCCATTTATGATAAAAGCCCTGCAGAAAGTAGGCATAGAGGGAACTTTCCTCAACATAATAAAGGCCATATATGACAAACCCACAGCCAACATTGTCCTCAATGGTGAAAAACTGAAACCATTTCCACTAAGATCAGGAACAAGACAAGGTTGCCCACTCTCACCACTATTATTCAACATAGTTTTGGAAGTGTTAGCCACAGCAATCAGAGAAGACAAAGAAATAAAAGGAATCCAAATCGGAAAAGAAGTAAAGCTGTCACTATTTGCAGATGACATGATACTATACATAGAGAATCCTAAAGATGCTACCAGAAAACTCCTAGAGCTAATCAATGAATTTGGTAAAGTAGCAGGATACAATATTAATGCACAGAAATCTCTTGCATTTCTATACACTAATGACGAAAAATCTGAAAGTGAAATTAAGAAAACACTCCCATTTACCATTGCAACAAAAAGAATAAAATATCTAGGAATAAACCTACCTAAGGAGACAAAAGACCTGTATGCAGAAAATTATAAGACACTGATGAAAGAAATTAAAGATGATACAAATAGATGGAGAGATATACCATGTTCCTGGATTGGAAGAATCAACATTGTGAAAATGACTCTACTACCCAAAGCAATCTACAGATTCAATGCAATCCCTATCAAACTACCACTGGCATTTTTCACAGAACTAGAACAAAAAATTTCACAATTTGTATGGAAACACAAAAGACCCCGAATAGCCAAAGCCATCTTGAGAACGAAAAATGGAGCTGGGGGAATCAGGCTCCCTGACTTCAGACTATATTACAAAGCTTCAGTAATCAAGACAGTTTGGTACTGGCACAAAAACAGAAATATAGATCAATGGAACAGGGTAGAAAGCCCAGAGATAAACCCACACACATATGGTCAACTTATCTTTGATAAAGGAGGCAAGCATATACAGTGGAGAAAAGACAGCCTCTTCAATAAGTGGTGCTGGGAAAATTGGACAGGAACATGTAAAAGTATGAAATTAGAACACTCCCTGACACCATGCTCAAAAATAAACTCAAAATGGATTAAAGACCTAAGTGTAAGGGCGGACACTATCAAACTCTTAGAGGAAAACATAGGCAGAACACTCTATGACATACATTACAGCAAGATTCTTTTTGACCCAGCTCCCAGAGAAATGGAAATAAGAACACAAATAAACAAATGGGACCTAATGAAACTTAAAAGCTTTTGCACAGCAAAGGAAACCATAAACAAGACCAAAAGACAACCCTCAGAATGGGAGAAAATATTTGCAAATGAAGCAACTGACAAAGGATTAATCTCCAAGATTTACAAGCAGCTCATGCAGCTCAATAACAAAAAAACGAACAACCCAATCCAAAAATGGGCAGAAGATCTAAATAGACATTTCTCCAAAGAAGATATACAGATGGCCTACAGACACATGAACGAATGCTCAACATCATTAATCATTAGAGAAATGCAAATCAAAACTACAATGAGATATCATCTCACACCGGTCAGAATGGCCATCATCAAAAAATCTAGAAACAATAAATGCTGGAGAGGGTGTGGAGGAAAGGGAACACTCTTGCACTGTTGGTGGGAATGTAAATTGATACAACCACTATGGAGAACAGTATGGCGGTTCCTTAAAAAACTACAAATAGAACTACCATACGACCCAGCAATCCCACTACTGGGCATATACCCTGAGAAAACCATAGGTCAAAAAGAGTCATGTACCAAAATGTTCATTGCAGCTCTATTTACAATAGCCAGGACATGGAAGCAACCTAAGTGTCCATCGACAGATGAATGGATAAAGAAGATGTGGCACATATATACAATGGAATATTACTCAGCCATAAAAAGAAATGAAATGGAGGTATTTGTAATGAGGTGGATGGAGTTAGAGTCTGTCATACAGAGTGAAGTAAGTCAGAAAGAGAAAAACAAATACAGTATGCTAACACATATATACGGAATCTAAGGGAAAAAAAAAAAAAAGGCCATGAAGAACCTAGTGGCAAGACGGGAATAAAGACACAGACCTACTAGAGAATGGACTTGAGGATATGGGGAGGGGGTGGGGTGAGATGTGACAGGGTAAGAGAGTGTCATGGACATATATACACTACCAAATGTAAAATAGATAACTAGTGGGAAGCAGCCGCACAGCACAGGGAGATCAGCTCGGTGCTTTGTGACCACCTAGAGGGGTGGGATGGGGAGGGTGGGAGGGAGGGAGATGCAAGAGGGAAGAGAAATGGGAACATATTGTATATGTATAACTGATTCACTTTGTTATAAAGCAGAAGCTAACACACTATTGTAAGGAAATTATACTTCAATAAAGATGTTTAAAAAAAAAAATCCCACAAGGACTCAGAGGCAAAGAATATACAAATCAATTTTCACTGCAAAGTAAAGGAGCTGTTACAGTGGAGGATTACTGGACTGAATGTCAATATTATGACATAGTATGAGTGTGTTTCATGTTTGGTAATTGCAATCATTGTTGCTTTTGTGGTCATCCATGTACAATGCTTGGTATCAGTCTATTTATTTCTTGTAAAAATAAAATACAGTGTGTGTGTGTGTGAAAAAAAAACGTTTTGCAAAAAAAAAAAAATTAACAAATACATTTTGATTCCTATCAAAAAAAAAAAAACACACTCTCTTATTATCTCACAGTATCCATGGATTGGGCATCAGGTGCTGGGTTCTTATCTCAGGATCTCACGGGGCTGAACTAAAGGTGCTGGCTGGCTGCATCCTCACCTGGAGGGTCCACTAGGGAAATACCATCTTCCAAGCTTCCTTGGGTTCTTGGCTAGATTCTTTTCCTTTTGCACATAGGACTGAGGTCCCCATTGTCTTGCTAACTATTAGCCAATGACCACTGTCAGATCCTAGAGACCACTCTCTGGTCCTTGCCACAAGGTCCCCTCCATACCCTCTCATACTTCCATTTTTCTCTTTTAAAACTCACCTGATTAGATTAGGCCCACCCAGATAATCTCCTACCTGATTAAGTCCACTGATTAGGAACCTAATGGAGTGAGGATCCCATCATAGTCACAGGGAAGGGGATTATACAGGTGTCTTAGTTTGGGCTGCTGTAACAAATACCATACACTGGGTGGCTTAAACAAAAAACATTTATTTCACGTAGTTCTGGAGGCTGACAAGTCCAAGATCAAGAGGCTGGCTGGTTCAGTTCTTGGTGAGAGCCCACTTCCTGGTTTGCAGATGGATGCCTTCTTGCTGTATCCTCACATGGAAGAGAAAGAGATCATCTCTCTAGTTATCTCTTTTCTTTAAGGGCACTGCTATCTTCATGAGGGGCTCTACGCCTTGGAATTACTTTCCAAGGCCCCACCTCCTAATACTATCACATTGAGAATTAGGGCTTCAACATGTGAATTGGGCGTGGGGGGGAGTTCACAGACATTCAGTTCACAGCAACAAAACATGCATACCAGGGGGTGGGAATCTTTCAAGTCATCTTAGAATTCTGCCTGCCACAGGAAAAAACTGAGGAAAATAAACCAAGAAATTATAAAGCTATAGGATTGTGCTAATTGACAGACACCAGATTCCTACCTAAAATAATGTGTCTAAAGGCCAAGGAGGCCTCCAGGACCCAAGCTACCCTCCTCTGTCTGGCCTCGAGCCCTCAGCCCTCTCCAGCCTTCTCATTCCCCTCCTCCACCCGCTGCGTGAGTGGGAGTAAAAGCCAAAGCTGGAACTCAGAGGGTAAAGGGCATGGACTGAGGGCCACAGAGAGGAAAGGCCACTGACACCCACCTCATGGTGCCTCTGACCTGGCAGCAAGGCAGCAATTAGAAGTAGGGGTCAGGGGCTTCCCTGGTGGCGCAGTGGTTGAGAATCTGCCTGCCAATGCAGGGGACACAGGTTCAAGCCCTGGTCTGGGAAGATCCCACATGCCGCGGAGCGGCTGGGCCCGTGAGCCACAATTACTGAGCCTGCGTGTCTGGAGCCTGTGCTCTGCAACAAGAGAGGCCGCGACGGTGAGAGGCCCGCGCACCGCGATGAAGAGTGGCCCCCGCTTGCCGCAACTAGAGAAAGCCCTAGCACAGAAATGAAGACCCAACACAGCCATAAATAAATAAATTAATTAATTAAAAAAAAAAAAAAAAGAAGTAGGGGTCAGGAAGACACACCTGGGTTCAGAGGCCAGCTCTGCCACTTACTCACTTTTTAACTTTCAGTCTAGTCACTGAATCTCTATTTTGAGGTCAGCAAAACAAAAACAAGTTTTCCCTCAGAGTCGTAAGCATCGGATGAGATAATATACATCAGGTGCTTTACACAGTACCTGGATGGTAAGGGTAAAATAATTGTAAAAAATAAAATAAAACCTACCTAGGAAGCAGCTCAGAGAAGGAGGAGTTGCTATTTCTCATAACATCTACTGGGTGCCCAGAATGGTGCTGGGAACTGTGAGATTTACAGACTTCCATAAAGCAGGGTGTCTAGCATTGACACATGTACAATCTAGTTGGAAAATCAAGCAAACAGGTGTCCTTTCATAGAGAGATAGATTATGAACACAAGAGTTCTCTTTCTCAAGGACTTTTCACCTAGGACCTGGAAGCACTTGGCCTCTCATGGTGTTCAAGCCAGGCCTTCAGAGGTCTGTGTTGCCTCAGTAGCTGGCCTTGCCATAACCAGAGTCCTCCTGGTCCCTGGACCAGATCTAAGGTCCCTAAAGTATCACAGAGAGACCTACCCATGGGACCCTCAGTTAGTGACACTCAATGTTCAGCCTACAGTCAGAGCTGGCTCCGTTTTCTTCTGCCAAGTAAGAGTAAATATCAAATGACACTGTCTTAGAGGGTGGGACCAGAGACTGCAAACAGTGCCGTATTATTTTCTTACTGCTGCTGTAGCAAATCGCTGCAAACTTAGTGGCTTAAAACCACACACATTTGTTCCCTAACAGTTCTGGAGGTCAGAAGTGTCCCTGGGCTAAAACCAAGGTGTCAGCGGGGCTGTGCTCCCTCTGCAAGGTCTAGGGAAGAATCCGTTTCTTTGCCTTGTCTAGTGCTAAACGCTGCCTGCGTGGCTTGGCTCCTGGGCCCACATCACTCTGATCTCTGCTTCTGCCATCACACCTCCCTCTCTGACTTTGGCGTTCCTGCCTCCCCCTTATAAGGACCCTTGAGATTACATTTGGGCCCTCCTGGATAATCCAGGATACTCTTCCTATGTCAAGATCCTTAATTTAATCATATCTGCAAAGTCTCTTTTGCCATGTAAGGTAACATAGTCACAAGTTTGGGGGGTTAGGACATGGAGATTTTGAGGGGCCATGATTTTGCTTATCAACAAGTACTATTTCCCTGAGTCAGATGCCTGTGTGTATTTTCCTCCCCAAATGATTCAGAAAAAAACTATTCATCTCTAACCATTGACCTGATGAAGTCTACAAACAACTCGGGGATTAAACACATTTTCATAGAAGTAAGTTTGTTGAAGTTTAGTGAGAAAAAGGTACCGTGCTCTGGACATCATAAGAGAATAATTGATCATTAAAATCTGCTCTTAAATGCAACTGATAGGCCACCGTTTAATAAGATGTGAAAAGAGAACCTATGTTTTAGTAGAGTTCTAGCATTCTTTACTTCAATGTTTGCAAATTGTGATGATCACTAACACCTATGTTCCCCCACCCTGTTTCTAACTATTCTTTAAATTGACTTGATACTGCATTTTTTTTTTGACAGTTCAGTGACAGGCACAAATTACTTCACTGTTACCGTGGTAACTAAGGGACCTCCAAACAGAGAAAAAATAAGATTAAAATAAAAGGGGAAAGGAACATTCCAAATTGGCATTGTTGAGTCATTGCCCAAGTGTAGTCGGGTGTCACTTGGTCAAGCTTTGGGAGTTTTTTCCAGTAAGGACCCCTGAATCAGTCAGCCAGCGGGGCAAGTTGCTCCTGTGAACAAGAATGCTTGTCTCCTGCAAGAAGCAATGGTTCAAAGTTTATAGAACCTTCTACTCTCCCTTACTTATGCATCTCTTTTATTTGGATCATCTCCTTTGTTTTTCATCTCTTCCTGCTTTTCCCCTTCTGAACACATTAGTTACTATGGAAACATTGGTGTGAATGTCAGAAAGCTCAGCTCAGAAATGCTTCATAAAGTCAATTTACAGAATGGTCTGACATTTATCTCATGTTTGGGAAATTTAAAGAATTTGTGATATTCATGACCACAGACAGGGGTGGGTGGTAAACACTGTGCTATATATGGATTTTAAAATTTGTTTTATATACAACTGTGAAAACATCAGGTTTTGTCTTTTAGGAGAAGAATAGCAACAAAAACAGGAATCTGGTTTGGGATTTGAAATTGGATTCATTTTCCATCAGTTCAGGGAAGATTTCCACTTTCTAAGTTTATAAGGCTGACTGGAACCTCTTGTGTCAAAATAAATGCTTTTGAAAAAAATTATGGTTGGCTTATTTTTTAAACTTTAACCTGATAATAAAACAAATGGTATTTCCCATAATAATGTACACAGGGCACCAGTAATATTAGTTAAAGGCACAGAAATGTTAATATCCATGCTGTAAAGATTCCTACTTCACTATGGGGAATTTCAGAGTTAGCGTTACCCTATGAAATAATAATAATAATAGCTAATGTTTATAGCACACTTACTATGTGTCAAGTCCCATTCTAAATACTTTACATGTAATAATTCATGTGATCCTCAAAACAACCTAGTGAGGTAGATGCTACCATAACACTTGTTTTACATACAAGAAAACTGAAGTACAAAGAAGTTAAGTAACTCATCCAAGTAAGTATTGATAGTTGAAGCAAAGATTCAGATGAAGGCAATTGGGTTCCAGACTGTATATTCTTAACCATCCTGCAAAACTGCTTCTTTATGAAAAAGTAAAACAATAGTAACAACATATCTAGCTAGAGAGCTTTGAGTTATCATTCCTGTACTAAAAAAGACAATCCAGGCATCCCCCAGCAGAACTTCCTCTCTAATGACATCGTTCAGAGCCTTAAGGCTTACCACATTGTCCTTGGGGATATAAGTTCCTAATGATTATGGTTTGATGATGAGTTCAGATTAGAGTCAAATTTGATTCTAGACTTACAGGCTCTTGTATATTTATTTTGTTACATATAAAAGAGTAATAATGTTTTGCTATATGATCAGCAGGAAAGCTATAAATAGCTGAAAAGATACTGACATTAACTCCACTGGATTCCATCAGAAGAATTTTAATTACAAAGAAAATCCAGTGTCAACCTGCAGGGCTACATTAATGCTTTGCCACCCAACATTCCCCACGTCCTCTGGCAACAGCTCCCAATCTTTGTTTGAGAAAGCCCCACCTGCTTAGTTCATGTGCTTGACTCTCCTGATGCCAAAGTGGATCACATGATCCAGGTCTAAGCCAATCAGCACATCTCATCTCCCTGACCTCAGTGACCCCTTGACCTCAGTGACAGATGGCATGTGACCAGATTAGAGCCAATGAAATGCAAGAAGATTTTTTCTGGGAATGCTCCAACAGGAAGAGGGGCTCTTTTTCCTCACTAGAAAACTTAACTGTGAAATGAGCTGCTCTAGCCATCTTTGCCACCACCAAAGACTTGGCCTAGAGCATACAGAGGCAGAGAGACCGAAACCCCCGGAACAGAAGGCATGTGAAAGATTAAAGAGAAATCCAGCCTGTGGTATCATTTGAGCCCTGGGTACAGCATTGTCCAAAATCTGTCTGCTAGAATTCTCAATTATTGAATCAATAAGTTACTCCACCACCACCACCACCCTTTTTTTTTTTTGAAATCTAAACACATTTGAACTGGCTTACAACAAACAGAACAGGCCTAATGGACAAAACAAGAAGCGTCTGTGTCCTCTGAGTGAAAACACCACCTCTTATTCACCTTGTTCGTAAGCAAGCAAACATTTCCTTATCTAAGATTCCAAAATCCACAAACCTCTGAAAACCGAAAGTCCCTTTGTAGCTCATTTGGTGTCAAAACAGACATGACCCACATGGACACAAGGCTGCCCATAGTCCTTCCTTATCCCACTTAATGTGACTATTCCTGTTTTGCTAAGGAACAATTAATGTGTGTGATTAAGGATGCTGCTTACAGACCCTGTCAGAATGGTCAGACTATACAAGGTATAAACTCTTACCTTTATTAAATCAAAGAATTATAAATTCTGAAGCCCCAAAGTGTTTCTGATAAAAGGCTGTGGACTTAGAGTCACAGGATAAATTGAACAAATAAACTGATTGAATAAATGACTGCTTACTCTCTGAACAGGATGGGATCTGAGTCAGCTATCAGTATTGTTGAGAACCACAGGAGTAAGGCATCCGTTACTCCAAAACTATACTGAAGGTAAGAGTATGCTTGCATATGCTAGACATCAAGTCAAACATCAGATTGATAAACACCAGGACAAAGTGAAAATTCATAAGCAAAAATTCATTACGAAAGCAAAAAGAGTTGAATGTCTCAAAGAATATTATCTATCAAAAGCTTCAAGAACAGAAAATCTGGGTGAATAGAAAGAACCTCCTGCCTGACTCCACACCAAGTTACACTACACTGTATATGCTATAAACAATAACTACAAGATGTAAAAGAATTATGACGCCGAGTACATGTGGCTACTATGACACTGACTAAATCTTGAAATCCATATTCCATGTCCAATGGGGATCCATTCTTAAACTCTTCTCCCTGAGTCCTCACATTATATATATAAAAAATGTCATTTACTTTTCATTTGACTGCAGCCAAGAAAATTATCATGTTATGCGATATTAAAAAGAGTACTGGAAACTAATTAAACACTACCCTCAAAATAGGAAAATTTTGGGTCATGACTCATCTGCTTTCTTCTTTATATCCACGACCTAAAACAGTAAGTAGTACATGGTAGGTTCTTAAGATGTACTTTATTAGTAAATGAAATATGTGCTACATTCTGATACCTTTGCCATCTGACAACACTGAAAAGTCAGTGGAACAACTGACAGAGGGAGGGGAAAAACTAGAGAAGAAAAAAAGCCCCTGAGGATGGTGACACCACTAGTACATGGATAGAGACCCTCCATGGGACTCCTATCACTCACAGAAAACCAGACTGAAATCAATGATCTCTAAGGTACCTCCCCCCAGCCCTATGATTATATGATTTTTCTGCGTTAAAAGAAAATCTAAAAGGGTGCAGATAGAAGTCTATATAACTTACTTAAAACACTGACTAATAGAGCATGGAGTAATCCCTACATTTGGAGAAGACTATTGGAATTTGAAATTTCATATATATGAAAAAAATACTGCATTAAGCATCTTACCATAATTAAAAGATGGTACAAGCCTAAAAAATAGTCCAGCTCAAACACACACTGGTCTGAGGAATATTGAATCCTTATGTTCCTGTTAATAAAACATCTAATGTCCAAACTCCAAGCTGTAAGAGCCCAACCAATCCCAGCATGTTGTCAAAGTTTTCTACCTCCATGACATTGCTTAAATCTAACCTACCTTTTCTGTGGAATAGTTCTTAACTGCCCCCCTTCACTCCAGGTTCTCCTCTAATCTTCCTTGCACACTATTGCCAGGCGAAGTTTCCTAAGGGAAAGCTCTGATCTCATCACTGTTTCAAAACCTTCAACGCTACCTTATTACCTTCGGCAGGATTTCACTAATTATGTGATGATAACACATTTCCCTATTTCCTCTCCTACTCATCATTCGGCTCCTTTTCAGTCTCCAGTACTGATGCACTCTCCTCTACCTGTCCTTTAACATGTTTGTTAGAATTCCTTAAATCTTGACTATAGCCCCTTCTCATTCTATACCTTCTCCTTAGGCGACCCCATCCTTACTGAGGCTTTCATTAATATCTAGATGCCAACGAATCTCATTAATTGTTTTTTGTGTGTTTGTTTGTTGTATTTATTTATTTTTGGCTGTGTTGGGTCTTGCTGCAAGTGTGCTTTCTCTAGTTGCAGCGAGTGGGGGCTACTCTTCGTTGAGGTGTGCGGACTTCTCACTGTGGTGGCTTCTTTTGTTGTGGAGCACTGGCTCTAGGTGCACGGGCTTCAGTAGTTGTGGCACGTGGGCTCAGTAGTTGTGGCTTGCGGGCTCTAGAGCGCAGGCTCAGTAGTTGTGGCGCGTGGGCTTAGTAGCTCCGCGGCATGTGGGATCTTCCTGGACCAGGGCTCGAACCCATGTCCCCTGAATTGGCAGGTGGGTTCTTAACCACTGTGCCTTCAGGGAAGTCCCTCATTAATTGTTTTTAATTACAGTAAAATATACATGAAATTTACCATTCACGCATTTAAAGTGTACAATTCAATGGCATTGAGTACGTTCACAATATTGTGCAACCATCACTATTACCTAGTTCCAGAATTTTACCATCATCTCAAATGGAAACCCCAGACCTATTGAGTAGTCACTCCCCATTTTCTCACACCCCTAGTCCCTGGCAATCACTAATCTGCTTTGTGTCTCTGTGGACTTGCCTATTCTGGATATCCCATATAAATGGAATCTTACAATATGGGGCCTTTTGTATTTGGCTTCTTTCACTTAGAAGCGTAAGGTTTTTGAGGTTCATTCATGTTGTAGCATGTATCAGTACTTCATCCCTTTGTCTTTGTCTGGCTAAAAAATATTTCACTGTATGGCTATACCGCATTGTTTATCCATTCATCTGTTGATGGACATTTGGGTTGTTTTCATCTTTTTAGCTATTGTGAATAATGCTGCTATAAACATTAGTGTACAAGTTTTTGCTTGAATACCTGTTTTCAATTTTTTTATTTTTTGGATATATACCTAGGAGTGAAATTGCTGGGTCATCTGGTATTACTATATTTAACTTATTGAGGAACTGCTAAACTGATCTCCATAATGGCTGCACCATTTTATATTTTCACCAGCAATGTATGAGGGATCCAATTTCTCCACATCTTTGTCAACACTTGTTATTTTCATTTTTTAAAATTATGGCCATTCTGATTGATGCAAAGTGCCATGTCTTTGTGGTTTTGATTTGCATTTGCCTAATGAATGACTGATGACATGGAGTATCGTTTCATACTCTTTTTAGCCATTTATATATATCTTCTTTGGAAAAATGTCTATTCCAGTCCTTTGTCCATTTTTAAATGGGGTTGTTTGTCTTTTTGTTTCTGAGTTGTAAGAGTTCTTTATATATTCTGGATGCTAGACCCTTAGTAGACATATGATTTGCAAATAGTTTCTCCCATTTTGTAGGTTGACTTTTTACTCTTGTGATAGTGTTCTTTGATGCACAAAAGTTTTTAACTTTGATGAAGTCCAGATTATCCTTTTTTGTTATTGCTGCTTTTGTTTTCATGTCATATATAAGAAATCATTAAAAGAGAAAAAAATTATTTCCAAATCCAAGGTCATGAAGATTTGCCATTATGTTTTCTTCTTAGAGTTTTGAAGTTTTAGCTCGTAAATTTAGGTCTTTTGAGTTCTCATTTTTAGTTAATTTTTGTTTGTAAATGATGTGAATAGGGGTCTAACTCCATTCTTTTGCATGTGGATATCCAGTTGTCCCAGCACCATTTGTTGAAGAGATTGTTCCTTTCCCCATTGAATGGTCTTGGCACCTCTGTCAAAAGTCATTTGACCATTGATATACGGGAACCCTTATTATCTCTTACACAGATTTCTCCTCTGAACTTAAGACCCACATGTATCCATCAGGCCATTCAACATATACACCTTGACATTCCCAGAGCAGATCAGATGGTGTCCAACATCTCCAAACATGTTCATATTCCACTGTTCTTTCTGGGCACCACCATTCATTTAGCCGTGGAAGCTAGAAACGTTTCCCTCTCCTTTATTCTCCATATCCAACTCCCATCAACTGAGTCTCCACAATATATCTTAAATCTCTCCAATTCTTTCAAGCTCCTCAACCATTCCCTAGATCAAGTTACTGTGGTTTACTCTCTGCACCATTAAAAGGTCTCCTAACCAGACTCATCTCTCTGCATCTATTCTTATACTCTTTTAGTCTATTATTCAGGGAACTTTTTAAAAAAGACAAATCAAATCATCTGTCTCTCTCACTCTCCCATCCCCACTCCAAGCCCACCTTGTTTAAAATTTTTCAATTTCCTCCCACTGTTTATAGGATAAATACCAAAACGGTAATGTGGCCTGTAAGGTTCTGCAGGACCTGATTCTGAATTTCCTCTTCAGCCTGATTATACCACTCTTTACCTTTCAAGTACATAACTCCTACTCAACCTTCAGGTCTCACCTCAAATGTGACTTACTAAGGTGACTTCTACTAAAGCAGGTCCCCTTGCTAATTGTTATTTTAACACACTGTGCATTTCCTTTATAGAGATTTTCACAACTTGAAATTATGTATCTGTGAGATTATTTGTGTCTATTCCCCACTAGATTTAAAGCTCTGTGAACTCCACATTTTCTAGCCTAGAAAATTTCAAGACCCTCCATCATCTGACCTTTATTGACTTACTCACAACTATTCTCCTTCACATTCCCATCCTCACATTCTGATAAAACCCAGTAAAAATTCTGTCATTGTATACATAGTTTGTCCATACTGTTGTTTTCCTGTTTTCTCTTACTCTATTTTTCTATTTTACTATTACTCTAGCTCATTTTCACTCTTCACTCATTTATTTAAGTTTAACTTAGGGAGTACCGACTATGTGTCAAGTCCTGTACTAGAGATACTGGACTAGACATACAGAACAGAGTAAGCCATGATTTGTGATACAAAGAAAGCAAGGAAACAGGTATATAAACAAATAGCTATAACCCCAGATGAAAGTTGATATGAAAAAGACTTCTAAAAATTATCATGGGAACAGAGAAGTTTCCTCTTCCTGAGAAAGTCATCAAAGCTCCACTACAGAATGCATAATTTTAGCTAGGTCTTGAAAAGTGAGTAAGAATGGGAAAGGAGAGGTTTTCAAGGATAAGCATTTATCATTGGTAAATCATGATGAAGGACAGTGACATGTTTGGGAGCAGCAAGTGGCCCACTTTGTGTGGCACACAGGGCTTGGGCAGAGGGTGCGACCAAAAGGTGAGATGTCCAAGTTAAAAGCCCATGCCATTATGTTTTGGACACAGCTGACAACCACAGTCTTGAGCAACTGCCCCTTTCCCTCACTCTAAAAGAAAAAGTATAACTTTCTAATAAAACATTAATATGAGAAACTCTCTGGTGGAAAGATTCTAGGGTGGCCCCAGTGAATCCTGCTTCCTGGTGTTCTTACCCTGTATAATCCCTTACCCTTGAGTGTGGGTGGAACTCGTGACTTTCTTGGAGCCAAAACTACAGTCTTGCCTATGAAATTAATGTCCTAAATCAAGTGTTGACCAATTAAAAGGGAGATTATTCAGGTTGGAGGAGAAAGGGACAGACTTATTCAGATGAAATCCCTCAAAAGAGAGACTGGATGCTCCCCGAAGCAAGAAACTCCACTTGTGAGGATGATGAAGTAAACAGCCATGTTGGAGAAGCTAACAAGAAACTTTGGGCAGCCTGCGGCCGACAGCCAGCAAAAAGCAGGGGCTGCAGGCACGTAGCCACAAGGAAACGAATTCCGCCAGCAACCTTAGAAATGAATTCTTCCCCAGTCAAGCCTCTTGATGTGAATGCAGCCCTGGCCAACACCTTGACTGTAGCCCTGTGAGATCCTGAGCAGAGAACCCAGTTGTGCCATGCCACACTCCTGACCTAGAGAAACTGTGTGACAATAAATGTGGGTTATTTGAAGCTGCTAATTTGTGGCAATTTGTCAGGCAGAAATAGAAAACTGATATACATTCTAAGCTAGTGAAGATGTTTTTGTTGTTGTCATGTGTTTCTTACTTTTTTTTCCCCCCAAAATGGCTTAAATACTGAAGGGACAATTGAAAGAATACATTGGTTGGAACAAAATTTAAGTGCATTTGTAGCCAACTCCCCAATAAAACGAAGTGACAATTGAATGCTTTAATTCGATTTGCTCTACTTTACTGGAATGTGTAACTTCCCCCCGCCCCCACGGCCCCCAGGCTTTCATTCTTAGTAGTTTCTTTGGCTTTTAATCAACTAGTTGCTCTCAGGTGAAAGAAGAAAAAAAAAAAAAGATAGCAGATTTAAAGATCAAAACACAACCATAAAAAAACAAATGGAAGAGCACGCTTACTGCACAACACACTACAGCACATGAAACAGTCCACAGCCTGTCTTGCTGCAATGCTTCCTCGCCTCTGCTATTTGAGTCAGTGTTTTCCCACAGGAATAATTTTATAGGAAGTTGATGACCCAGCATCAAATATGTCATTGCTATGACTAATATGGTCAATTTATATATAATAAAAGCAAAGAAGGGATTCAGAGCCTCTACAATAATTTAAAATGAAGATATTATGTTTCAACTTATAAAGATAGGCATAAAAAGACCATTCATCTTGCTTATAAAATAAGTTCACAAGTAACATAATAAATATATATGGTTTAAAATATAACTTTATAACATCATTTTTAATCTAACTAATATGCTAGACCAGATAAACACATCATTTAATTTCACCTAATTTTGTTAAGAAGCTAACTTATCCCCATACAGAAATCTAGCAAAGATAATTATAAATTTATATTGCTTATGAAAATAGAATTGAAACTCTGAAGTAAAATACCAGGGAAAAGATACAATAGTATATGAAAAGAGGAATCCTCCCTGACCATGTAGAATTTATCCCCCAAACAAAAGATGGGTCCATATTCAAAAATAAATCACAACAACTCATATCTGTAGGTATTAAAGAGGGGGATGTTCAACAGAGGTTGGAAACTATTAAATTTCTGTTCATATCTTTAATGTTTAAAACACTTTGAAAACTAGAGCTTATAGGATAATTATTAAATATTAAAAAGCCTTCTCAAACCAATAACCCACCTAATGTACAACAGGTAGCTTCTAAATGCATTCCAGTTTAAATCCACTATCTTTGATCAAGCTCTGCTTATTTCACCTTCCAAATAGTTCTCTAATCTTTTGATGGTTCAGGCCTTCAGTGTGTCTTACCTGGAGGACTAAACAGTCTCCTAAATGATGAATGCTCTGGTCTGAATGTTTGTGTTGCCCCCTGCACCAGATTCATATCTTGAAACCCTAACCCCCAAGATGATGTTGTTAGGAGGTGGAGGCTTTGGGAGGTGATTAAGTCATGAGAGCGGAGCCCTCCTGAATAGGATTAGTGTTCTTATAAAAGAGGCCACAGAGAGATCCCTCATCCCTTCTCCCATGTGAGGACACAGTGAGAAGGTGCTTCCTGTGCACCAGAAAGCAGGCCCGAATCTGCCAGCACCTTGATCTTGGACTTCCCATCCTCCAGAACTGTGAAAATACATTTCCATTGTTTATAAGCCACCCAGTCATGGTACTTTGTTATAGCAGCCCAAACACACTAAGACTACATCACTGCCCTTAGCCTAATTCGTCTCAAAGCCATTCTCTTCACTGTGGTCAGAATCATATTTCTAAATTTGATTGTGTCACATCCCTGATTAAAACCCTTTATTGGTTCCTCCAAAGAGAACCTAGTACTTGGCATGCTCCCAAGGTACATGCTTGATGATCTGACATGGCTCATCTCTGCAACTCACATCCTGCTTTCCCTGCCTGGCCCTTGCAGGTCCTGTGCATGCTATTTCCAGCCTCCTGTCTGGGAGGCATGTCCTCCTCCCTCTTTACCAGGTATTTATTCATCTTTAATCCTCAGTTCAGGACTTTTATCTCCTATTTCCTCTAAGAAGCCTTCTCAGATACTACTCTACCTTTTCAGATTGTTACTAATACCCCTCTCTGCTGCCTCCATAAGTGCCCTGTGTATATATCTATTCCCCACTCTTAGCACATGATTATTGAGTTTCTGTATCTGTCGTTTCTGCTCAATGAGTGTGCTCTTCAGTATGATCCCCAGTGCTTAGGACACAGGAGGTGACTGCTGTTCACTGAATGAATGATGAAAAAAAGTGAAGACGAGGGAGCAAAAGTGAGCCCTGTCAGTTGGAACACCTCTCCTGAAGCACAGTCTGGAATGGAATCCTCTGTGGGAGTTGCCCAGACCAGGGGATAATGCCTGAGAGTATTATCTACCACTAATCCTGAGAGAAACCCCAGCAAAGCCAAACTTCTACATCTGGGATATCCTATAGATCTACCCAAATCATCTCACACCCACACTCAGAGGATGTGCTATTCCCCTTTCAAACTTAAAAAGCCAAACCTGTTGTACAAAATGGATGTCAGCTACACTTACCTAACAAAGCTGAAGATGATGGTCACATTTAAGAGTGTGCATACTTTCTAACAAGAAGGGTAGAAACAGAGAAGTCAGTCCCCTCATTCTGTAATCTACAGGCAAACATCCCCCTGTTTACTAGATAAATTCTAAACTCTTAGCTATGTCCTACAAAGCCCTTCCTGTTTTCTCTTACTCTATTTTTCTATTTTACTATTACTCTAGCTCATTTTCACTCTTCACTCATTCATTTAAGTTTAACTTAGGGAGTACCTACTATGTGTCAAGTCCTGTACTAGAGATACCTTCCTCTCCAGTCTTCTCTTGTATAAGCTCCTCGTATGGCCCACATTCCAGCTGTTCCCTCCTACTAAATTTAGGCAACTTGGTTCTTTGCCAAAGTCAATAACTTTGATATTTAAAAAGAATTCAGTAACGATAGCAAAATTTAGATATCCAGATATTCTTGTTTCATTTCGGCAGATAAAGACTTAGTGTGCATGATCATCTTAAAAAATGAGAAATAAAATGTTTTCTTATTTCACTAGTATTCAAATAATAGAGTAGGTGTCTTTTGACATAAGATGTGCTTCAAACAAATTTTGAAAAGTTCAATTTGTCAGAATGCAAAATGAGGCATAATTGATTTTTAACATTTTAATTTTAAGTGAGCTGGTTGTCAGATTTCACTTGAAAAGGACCCACAATATCTACATCAAGGGCATGTCAACTATCTTCAACCATTATTGTCATTTTTCTATGTTCATAAATTTATCCTACTACTATAAATCCTATTATTTGACATGTGTGAAGAAGGAAGAATTATGGTTAACCAAATTTCCAGTTTATTGCGAATGTCATAAATACCATACAGAAATTAATAATTTATAACAATCCCTACATGTTTTCCATATTATTCAACAATTGATAAAATTAGATATGAGATGATACTGAACCTCTATGGAGGTCAAAGCACCATACTAGATATTGCAACTACAGACAGATTTCCAAAATGGCCTTTGCCCAGTGGGGAGAGAGACCTGGAGACAAACCAACCCAATTCTATAAGAATTATAATAGTGATAGGAAGTGAATTTTTGGATGCATGGAAGAGAGCATGATTGCCTTTAGGTTATGGAAAAGTGTCACAAAAGAGGTGACATGTGAAAAGTGTCCTGAAGGATCTGTAGAAGTTTGCTAGGCAGAGAGAACAATGAGAGTGATTGCCCAGAGCTATGAAATGGCATGGTACTTTCTGGTACCTGAGACTGAAATATCTGGGGCAGGGCTGTGGAGCAGCAGGAAGGATCAGGTTACCACATCAAAGACTACACATGGGCTTTTTCTATGGACAATTCGTTTTGCCTTTTGGGTGAGGACAACACTAGTATTATAGAAGTGTATGCAGCAAATAAGAAGAAACAGAGTAAGGCAAAAAGCCTAGGTAAGAGGCTCTTACAATAAATCTCAGCAAAGTATGAAGAAGCTCCAAATCACAGCAGCTGGAATAAAGGTGAGTCAAGATGTTTATCAGTCACCTATTGCTGCATAATAAACAACCAAGAAACTCCCAGTAGCATACAACCGTAGGCATTTGTTCCCATAGATCTGAGGATCTATTGGGCTGGACTAAAGCTGGGTTTGGCTGAGTGGCTTGGCTGAGACAGCTCTGCGTCACATGTCTCATCTTCCTCGGGACCAGCAGCTAGCCTAGGAAGCTTTTTGTGTTTAGTTTCGTTTTTTAAGGTCCATGTCAGAGGTACAAGAGAGCGGGTGGAAACATGCAAGACCTCTTAAAGCCTGGGCTTGGAATTGGCACACCATCATTTCTGCTTTATTGGCCAAAGCAAGCCACATGGCCAAACCCAAAGTCACAAGGAGGGGAAACATATTCCACCTCTTTAGTAGTAGGAACTGCAAAGTCAAATGGCAAAGGGCAGGAATACAGCTAGGGGTTTAGGACTGGTGACAATAATGCAAAATACCACATTCTGGCCTCCAGGACACAATAATTCATGTTCTTCCAAATGCAACATATGCTCACCCCAACCCAAGGACTCTAAAGGTCACACCCAATCACAGCATCAGGCTCAGTTCAAGATCTTGTAATCTACACTAGATTCAGATATGTTTCATCTTGATAAGAACAATGGATTGCTCTTTGTTCAGAGAACAATGAACAGAAGAATGACCAACTCCCGAGATACACGCATACGCACACACACGGAACCTACAAGCTGAAACCAGGACAGGATAACTGCAATAAACACTCCCATTTTAGAAGACTGGGAGGCTCCTAGCAGTCACTGGCCTACAGCAATTCTAAAATTCAACTGGGCCCAAGTTGCTCTGTGGATGGGAAATGTTTCTTAATTAGGCCTGGGTTCTGCTTCCTGGGAGTGCCTCCCAAATCCATTGTTCTCCACAATGTTTCTACTGCTCTTCAAGATGTCCTTCGTTTTTCATCCTCCTCAACCATTTCTTAAAAGGGCTTTGGGGGCTTCCCTGGTGGCGCAGTGGTTGAGAATCCACCTGCCAATGCAGGGGACACGGGTTTGAGCCCTGGTCTGGGAAGATCCCACATGCCGCGGAGCGGCTGGGCGCTTGAGCCACAACTACTGAGCCTGCGCGTCTGGAGCCTGTGCTCCACAACAAGAGAGGCCGCGATAGTGAGAGGCCCGCGCACCGTGATGAAGAGTGGCCCCCGCTTGCCGCAACTAGAGAAAGCCCTCGCACAGAAACGAAGACCCAACACAGCCAAAAATAAATAAATTAATTAATTAATTAATTTTTTTTAAAAAGAATTGAGCAGCTTTTATTAAAAAAAAAGAAAAAAAAAGGTCTTTGGAAGATAGGCCATTTTGGCAACAGAGCAACTTTCTCAGCCTGCCTCCTGGATTACAAAGTCGAGGGCTTGGAGAATTTTTTATATTTTTGAAAAGCCTCAATCTTTTAGTCCTAAGTGGCAGCAGTGATTTTGGTAAATCAACTGTTTAAAACACTTTGTAAATGTTTATGTATTTGACTCCAGTCTACCCAGTGAGCCAGAAGTCAAAAGTCATACCCACAATTATTTTCTAGACATACTTCTCTCTCACTCTTAATTACTGCTACTAATAAGTGCATATCAGACTAATGTGGGACCATGCCCTTAAGCTTCCTAAATGTCCTTTTTACCGGTTGAAAAGGCATACCACAGGTTCTCAATTTTTTTAGCCTCAGGTATCTTTTATACTATTAAAAATTATTAAAGACTCCAAAGAGCTTACCTTAGAAAATTCTAGAAAGTACAAGAACCCATTCCATTAGATATCAGGGCAACGATGTAATCACATGTCACATAACCACTGGAAAACTTCACTCTATGCTCATGAGAAAATAAGAATGAAAAAGACAATGTCTTAGTACTGTTATGAAAATAATTCTGACCTCATAGGCCCCCAAAATGATCTTAGGAATTCTCAGGGCTCACCAAACCACATTTGGAGAATTATTGGTCTACTAAAAGACACTTTTTTTCCTTTCAGAGGCTCTAACTATAGATTCCATAGCCACACCCTTGATTTTCCCACAAATAACATAAATCTAAAGACTCTCTCTTTACCTTTTTAACTCTGTAGTCTTTAAGAGCTCCATCTATCTAAGTATGTGGAACTTGATAATTTAATACATAAAATAATTTTTTACTAGAAATATGCAGTGATTATCTACAGTATTAACTTGTTTGGCATTCTGTTAACTTTAACTGCAAAGTAATACATCTAAACCTTATTGATACAAGGTAAGAAGAACCTTGAAAAGAAATAGAGAGACTAGAGCTCATGACTTGCCAAGTAGGATGGTCCTACTGGAACCCCAAGAGTTTGTTTGGAACTCTGAAGGGTTACACCTTAAAAATAAGAATAAACCAGGAATTTAAACTCAACTTGGAAACACCTCAATCCCTGATTGCGGTACAATGACATGGGCGTGCTCATTCCCCTAGCCTAACTGCCTGCCACGGTGGAAGTAAATCTTCTCAGGGAGAAGATAATAGCATTCAGAGACTCAGAGTATTTCTACAATTTTTCATGATATCAATCACTCAATAAAGAAATATTCAAGAAGATCAGATGACACAATGTGACCAAAAACTGAGAGAAATAATGTAAAATAGAAACAAAAGCATAGGATATCCAGATATTAGTTATCAGACACAGACTTTCAAATGACTAAGGGAGGGGCAAGATAGGGGTAGGGGATCAAGAGGTACAAACTACTATGTAAAAAATAAATAAGCTGCAAGGATGTATTGTACAGCACAGGGAATATAACTAATATTTTATAATAACTATAAATGAAGTATAATCTTTAAAAATTGTGAATCACTATGTTGTACACCTGAAACTTCTATTTTTTTTAAATTTATTTTTGGCTGCGTTGGGTCTTCGTTGCTGCGTACGGGCTTTCTCTAGTTGTGGCCAGTGGGGGTTGTGGTGCGCGGGCTTCTCATTGCGGTGGTTTCTCTTGTTGCAGAGCACGGGCTCTAGGTGCACAGGCTTCAATAGTTGTGGCGCACGGGCTTAGTTGCTCCGCAGCATGTGGGATCTTCACAGACCAGGGCTCGAACCTGTATCCCCTGCATTGACTGGTGGATTCTTAACCACTGTGCCACCAGGGAAGTCCCTGAAACTTATATAATACTGTAAATCAACTATATCTCAATTAAAAAAGAAAAGAAAATATTTGCTGTAGGTTTTTGGAAGATATATTTTCTCAGGATAAGGAAAATTTCTTCTATTCATAGTTTACCAAACAATTTCCTGAATTTTATCAGATACTCTTTCTGTATCTATTGAGATTATCCTTATTGTGGTGATTTAAAATAATGGATTTGTTTAAAGTTAAATTATCCTTGTTTTCTCAAGATAAATTCAAATTAACTATAAAATAGTTATGTGATAAACACATATATGTGTATGTTATGTACTACACACACTTTTTCTATAGCTTTGTTTCAGTATAGTTTACAAAAAATAAAATTAACTTAAAAACCGTAAAATTAATATATTTAAGGAATTAAATTATAAGATTTCACCAAGAGAATTAGAAACTATAAAAAAGAACAAAATGGAAATTCTAAGCTAAAAAATAAAATAGATGATATTAAATACCAGATTAGGTAAATACTAAATTAGACATAGCTGAAGAGAAAAATAGTTTCTGCTAAAATTTTTATTATTACATTGAATCTGAAAATCAACATGGTAAAAATTGACATTTAACAATGTTGAGCCTTCCAGTCTATGAACGCGGCATGTCATTTATTTAGGTTTACTTTCTCTCAGTAATGTTTTGTAGAATTCAGAGTACAGGTCATGCATAACTTTTATGAAATTTATACCTCAGTATCTCATGTTTTTGATTCTACTGTAAATAGTATTAACTTTTAATTTCAATTTTAGTCTTTTGCTAGTATATAGAAATGCAATTGATTTTTGTATATTGACCTTGTATACTGTAACCTTATTAAATTCACTTATTAGTATTAAATTTTTAATATATTCCATAGGGTTTTCTATATAGTTGAATTTATCATCTGTGAAGAGACTTCTTTATTTCTTCCTTTGTAATATGGATACCATTTATTTCTTTGCTTTGTCTTTGATCTTAGGGGAAAAGCATTCACCATTAAGTACAAGGTTAGCTGCATGTTTTTCTTAAGATGCCCTTTATCTAAAAATAGAACTACCATATGATCCAGCAATTCCACTGCTGGGTATATATCCAAAGAAAATGAAAACACTAATTTGAAAAGATTTATGCACCCCAGTGTTCATAGCAGCATTATTTATAGCAGCCAAGATATAAAAGCAACTTAAGTGCCCAATAACAGATGAATGGATAAAGATGTGATATATATAATACATATATAATATATATTGTAATATATATATGTATATAACTCAGGCATAAAAAGAATGAAAGTCTGCCATTTGCAACAACGTGGATGGACCTAGAGAGTATTATGCTTAGTGAAATAAGTCAGACAAAGACAAATACTCTGTTATTGCTTATATGCGGAATCTAAAAAATAAAACAAACAAATGTGTATAAAAAAACAGAAACAGACTCACAGATATAGAGAACAAACTAGCGGTTACCAGTGAGGAGAAGGAAGACAGGAGGGGCAAGATAGGGGTAGGAGATTAAGAGACACAAAATACTTTGTATAAAATGAGCAACAAGGACATATCGTACAGCACGGGGAAATATAGCCATTATTTTGTAATAACTTTAAATGGAGCATAATCTATAAAAATATTTCATCACTAAATTGCACAACTGAAATTAATATACTATTGTAAATCAACTATACTTCAATTTAAAAAATTAATTTAAAAAAAGATGCCCTTGGGAATTCACTGGCTGTCCAGTGGTCAGGACTCCGCATTTTCACTGCCAAGGGCCTGGGTTCAGTCCCTAGTCGGGGAACTAAGATCCTGCAAGCCACGCAGCGCAGCAAAAGAAAAAAGAAAAAGACGCCCTTTATCAAGCTGAAGAGGTTCTGTTTCATTCTTACTTGGCTGAGAGTTTTTAATCAGAAATAAATGTTGGATATTGTCAAATGCTCTTTTTGCACTTATTGAGATGATCATATGGTTTCCCTATGTTAGTCTGTTAACATAGTGAATTACATTAATTTTATAATGTTAGCCCAAATTTGCATTCTTGAGATAAGCCTCACTAAGTCATATGCATTATCATTTTTTATACATCATTGGATTCCAATTGCTAAAATTTTGTTTAGTACTTTTGTATCTGTACTTCTGATAAATATTGGTTTGTAGTTTTCCTGTGATTTTGGTGTTAGGGTAATGCTGACCTCAAAGAATAAGTTGGGAATTATCCCCTCTTCTATTTCCTGGAAGCGTTTGTTGAGAACTGGGATATTGTCTTCTTTAAATATTTTAAGGAATTCACTAGTGTAGCCATTTAGGTTTGGCATTTTCTTTGTCAGAAATATCTGCAGAATCTGTAGTGATGTCACTTCTTTCATTCCTGATATTGGTAATTTAAGGGTTTTTTTTGGTTTCTCATCAGTCTAGCTAAAGGTTTATCAATTTTATTGATCTCAAAGAACTAGCTTTTAATTTCACTGATTTTCTCAATTGATTTTGTTTTCTATTGCACTGAGTTCTTCTCTCATCTTTTTTCTTTTCATTTGCTCCTTTTGGGTTTTACTTGCTATTATTTTTCTAGCTTAAGGTGGAAACTGAAGTTATTAAATCCTTTCCTTTTCTAATACAGGTATTTAATGATATAAATTTCCCTGTAAGTACTGCTTTAGCTGATTCCCACAAATTATAATTTCTGTTTTCATTTGTATTCAGTTCAATATACATTCTAATTTTTTTATTTCATCTTTTTATGTTTAAACTATTTGTATCTTTATATTTAAAGTGGATTTCACGGATTCAGTACACAGTTGGATAAAAAAGATTCAATCTCATAATAAGGGTAACTGACAACTTATACTTAATGCAATTATTGATATTGCTGTTTAAATCTACTATTTTACTGTTTATTTTCTATTTGTCCCATTTATTCTTTGTTCCCCTTTCATCTTTTCCTTCCTTCTTTTGGATTATTTGCTATGGCTACATTTTATCATCTTTGTTGGTTTACTAGTTATAACTTTTTCTTTTGTGGTTGCTTTGGGCTTTACAGTATACATTCTTAGCTTATGACATTCTACTTTCAGGTAGTATTATTCTGCTTCACAGTTAGTATAAAAATCTCAGAGTAGTGTACTTTCATTTCCCTCCTCTCACCCTTGATGATACTCTTCTCAGACATTTCACTTTACATATGTTAATCACACAATACATTGTTATTATTTTTGCTTTAAATTGTCTATTAGCCTTTAATGAAAATTTAAAATAAGAAAAAAAAGTCTTACATTTGTACACATATTTACCATTTTTGTTGCTCTTTATTCCTTTGCATAGAAGATTTCTGTCCAGTACCTTTAACATTTTCTGTAGGGCAAAAGTCTTCCTGTGATAAATACTTTCAGCCTTTCTAGGTTTGAAAACGTTTTATTTCATTTTCAAAAGGTATTCTCACTAGGTACAGAACCGAAGTTGAGTTTTTTATTTTCAAAAATTCAGTATTTGAAAATTATTTCAAATATTTTGTGTCTTTTTAAAATTCAGTTGTATAAATCCAATCTCTATTATGCTATCTTGGCCAGAGGCTAAAATTCAATTTCAGGTTTCCCATTTTTACCATTTAAAATTTTTTGTGCTTATTTAGCTTTTAAATTCCATGACAAAAAAAATGTTTCATCTTTATGCATAAAGTTACTAAAATTATTTTATTTATCCAACCTCTTTTAATACACATTATGTGCATTTATAGAAAAAGGCAATAGGAAAATATTAACGGATTTAAATACAGCATGTAGCAAAACACACTTCTATGTCTTCTAAATCTGTTTGATAATGATATATAAGAAAACCTGTTACAAGCCATAATGCTTTTATAACCTGTCAGGAAAAAAGATTATATAAGCACTCCTTTATGCTTTAATACAAATGTATTCTCTGAGCCGCACTAGGACAAAGTAATTTGCTTTTATTTCTTGAAGTAATTATTAGTATGTTTACACTTATTTAATATATCCTTAAAATCTCTCATCACTCAGGGGAAAAAAGTTAGTAAGCTAGCTAGATTTCTTTTTTTTTTTTTTTAACAGAGCTCTTTTAGTAAATACTTTCATCTCAGAAGTCAAAATTGGGCAGGAGTGCTATATACAAGGTACATAGTTTAAATCTTTGGGACAAAAGACTATAAGAAGGGAAACAAGCCAGTTGCCCTCCTAATCTTATATCACTAAAAATGTAGATCAGAGCAGGCAGATGTCCACATCTACATATTATCAAAGAGGTGTAAATTCTTTTGACAATTAACCTTCCTGTTGTTTTTTTTTAAATTTTATTTTATAGTAAGGTCAATAGTATAAAAATATTACACACAACACACAAAGAATTAGAGAAAGTTAATGATATAAACCACAAAACAAAATAAACCACACCTCATTTGGGAGAAAAAAAATGGCACTAATACTGTAATATTTAGTATGTAATATGAAATTTCCACTGTTTATAAGTTGAATTATATTGATTGAAACTTTATAGTATAATTTTGTATGTTATTAATTCATGAGATAATCTGCAAATATGCAGTTCTGGTTGAGTCTTATAAACCCTTAAAAGTTTTCATAAAGTGAAGTTAGCTAAAAAATACCAACCAGGAGTAGAGATTTGTTAGAAGTATAATACAGTAACATAAATGCAATAGATACAATGTAATCTGTGCAATTTGAAATTCTGAAAATTTTCTTATCAAATGTACAAGTAATAAATAATAGTCATACTTGACTTCATCAAGTTAACAAAATAATTACTAATCAACCTTGTGTTTTATTAGTCAATTGCTTAGAAACCCAAAACACCAATTAAAATTACTTTCTCCATAAAAATAGACGGTATCTCAAACTCTTAATCATCAAACATCCAAAAAAATTTGGAAGGCAACTGTCAACCAAAAATATTATCTGTTTAAAAGAGGTGATTAAAAAACATACATAATCTATTTTTTTTTCCTGCACAATTTTCTTTTCTTATGAAAAAGGACACTTAGTATATAGCTAAAGCTTTCAGAAAATAAAGATTCTGTTGGCTTTCCTCTTAGGGAGATGACACAGTGTACAGTTTTTAATATAAAAATATAAATATTTTTGACAGAAAAGATGAAATAGTGGTTGGTATACAATCCCATCACCCTTTTACTCGAAAAAAAATTTTCCCAGAGGCCATGAAAACAATACTGATTCCATGTAGCTTTGTGTTGCCAGAAGCTTCCCAAATTACAGAACATTAAAGTATTCACTGAAATTTCAAAAGTGTGCCCGTAGTCTTTTGTTTTCTTCTCGTAGTCTTTCAATTTCTGCCACTAAACCTTCATTCACTGAGTATCTTTCCAACAAAGAGTGCATTTCATTCTAGAAAAGGGAAAAAAAATGCTTTTAAAATTACTGGCATTTCACATTTATTTGGCAAGCCGTTTTACATATTTTCAGCTATCATTTTTCTCATGTTCGATTAACTAACTGAATGATTTTTTTTTTTAACTTAACCACTCTTACTACTTTGTTAATATAAATGAAAGAGCACTGGTGAAATTTATATATTTGGAAAGCTTATATTTGCACATTTGGGAAGCTTTTTGCTTACTTACCGCAAAAAAAAAGCTGTGAAAAAGTAGCTATCATACTTTTTTATCATACTATCATATCTTTGTAACTATCATAGGTTACAAAGAAGGCTGACTAGTTAAAATCTATTTTACTTATTAAATTTCTAAAACTCCTTGTTTATTTCTTAGCAATTAGATATAAGTAAGTAAAAATACATCACCCCTTTATGGACTTTTTAGATCCACAGCTATGCTCACTTACAATAAAATATGTCAATACATACCAATTGCATATGAAACTGTTTAATCATCTCCACTTGCAAATTCACAATATCCCTATGGCATGCTTCTCTAGGGAAGAATGTAAAATATTTATTAGAATTATAACAGTTTTACCAGCTCTAGATCATTCAAGAAAATGGCTAAACTCTGATCGTTTCACGTTACTGAGTGTTAATAATTATTACAATAGTAAAAATACCACTGCACCTAGTATTTATTTACTATGTGCTAGGCACTGTTTCTTGTACTTCAGATGTAAGAACTCATTTAATCTTCACAACTAGGTGCAATTATTACCTCCATTTTACCAATGAAGTAACTGAGTCATAGAGTAGTTATAACTTATCCAATGTCACACAACTAGTAAATGGTGGAGTAGGATATAACCCCAGGCTGTCTACCTCCAGAACTCTCATTACACTACATTCCTTAATACAGAAATTACCATTAAGGAAAGACACAGGTTTATATTACAATGAAATACAGATAATGCTCTAGGTTATAATGTTTTAACTATTATCAATGTTTAAGCTATCAAAAAAAAAAAAAAAAAAAAAACTTCCAGCAGAATGAAAAGCGCCTATTTGGGTGGTTGTAACAGAGGTTACTCAATAAAATGCAATTAATTCATGCCTACAAAAGCCATAAAAGTGGGAATTCCCCGGCAGCCCAGTGGTTAGGACTCAGCACTTTCACTGCCGTGGCCCGGGTTCAATCCCTGGTCAGGGAACTAAGATCCTGCAAGCCACACGGTGCAGCCAAAGAAAAAGACATAAAAGTTATGAAGTATAACAATAAAAGGAACATTCAGCCACCTGCCACACAACTTATGGGCTAGAACATTACCAAAATCATAGAAGCTTCCTGTGTGCTCCTCTCTGACTCCAACATTTAACTCTTGGGAGAAGCCTAAGAAAGAAGTCACTATGCTGCTGAATTTTGTTTGAGCAAAGAAATGTTTTAAAAAGAAATATATATATATATATATATATATATATATATATATATATATATATGTATGTATGTATAACACAGAATCTGTAGTCAGTATATTTTCGTTGTGCTTGCTTTTGAGCATTACAAAAAGGGTACCATATCCTATGTAGGCTTGAGTAGTGGACATTTAAAAAATCCAGTATCATGTTTTCAAGGTTCATATTCTATATACCTGTAATTCACTGATTTATACTAGTGTGTACATTCTCCTGTCAATTTGAATTGTTTTCAAGTGTTTCTTATTACAATGTTGTTATAAACAATCATGTATATGTTTCCCAACCCACATGTGCCAATTTCTGGAGATGATATTTCCAAGAGTAGATATGTTGAGTCATAGGTATGATCCAGAGGTACACTGTTCAGACTTACAAAATAACAGGAATTATTTTCCAAAGTGGTAGTATCAATGGACACACTCATCATCAGTATAACAGAGCTCATCTAGCTTTACATCCACACCAAGACTTGGTGTTTCCAAGCTTTTTACAATATTTTCCCATCTACTGGGTGTGAAACGGTATCCCATTGCATTTTCAGTTGTCTGATTAATTTGTAGGGCTGAGCATCTTTCCTTATGTTCATATACCATTCCTCTTCTGTGAAATGCTTGTCTATGTCTTTAAACTATTTTTCTACTGAATGTCTTTTTTAAAAAAATTATAAGAGTTCTTTACATAATCTGATCCTTTATTGGTTATAATGAGTACTGCAGATATCTTTTGTCTTTTCATTTTATTAATAGTGTCCTGGGATGAACAATTCCTATTAATATTCTCAAATTTACTAACCTAATATTAATGCAAATTTATCAATCTATTTTTATAGGTAGTGTACCCTCTTATTTTTAAGTAACTTCCCAAACCCTGAAGTCATATGTTGATATAAATTCTCTTAAAATAACTAAAATGTTTCCATTTACATTTAAACTTTCACCCTGTATGGAACTGATTTTTTAAATAGCATGCAACAGGGATATATACATTTCCTCTGTCATATATCACATTTCCATATATACATAGGCTTTTTTTTTTTTTTTGCCTATTTGATCCCTTTGGGCAATTTGTCTACCCTGTGCTAATGATACACTATTTTAATGATAGCCTATCTATCTGACAAACTAGTCCCCTTCAACCTTATTCTTCTCCAGTGTCTTGGTTATTCCTGTATCCTCCTTCTTTCATATACATTTTGGAATTATCTCATCATCTTCTTCCAAAAAACCCAGTTGGGATTTGATTGGAATTGCATTCAATCTATAGACCAAGTTAGAAGAACTGACAGCTTCATAATATCTTCCCATTTAAGCGTTAATGCTTTCTAATAAATTTTTTTAAATGTTTTTCCACACAGATCTTTACCATCTTTGGTTAGATTTATTCCTAAGTACCTTATTTCTTCTGTTGCAACTAAAAGATATTTAAAAAATTTTTTTTCTCTTCTGCTTTTAGTTATGACAAAAGCTATATTAAAAAACAAACACAAACAAACAACAACAACAAAAAGTGAAGGCATCGTAGAACCACTAAATTAGCCAGGATTGGAGGGACCATGGTCTTGTAAAGAAGGCGAGTCTACTAGGTAACCTCCACATTTACCTCTGCTTTTCCCTCTGGGGGATGTGCTGATTCCACATTGTGGGGAAAAGAGGCTGAGATGAAAGCAGTGGCCTGGAGTTTGAGACAGTCTCACTTGGTTGGGGAGTATTAGAATTCAGAACTCCCAAGGCAGCCAGGGCTGCAAGGTCCAAGATTCTGGAAAGGGGGTACCTGTAGAAAGTAAACCTGAAACTGTGCAATTTCCCCTCGAGACATCTTTGACTCCTAAGCAATGACTGTACTGAGTTAGATGGCAGGAAAACAAACATAAAGTGGCAGCTAAAGAGGAGAAAAGGATTTTGAGAGCCCTGTGATGAAGAATTGGAGGTTAAAGTCCGGGACCCACCAAGATAAAAAGGCCTGGTGAATACTCCAGACATTCAGCTCACATCTTAAAAGGGCACAGACTAAACCCTAGGAATAAAGGCAAACCAGAAATAAACTAGCCCTAAGAAAACCTAAAACCCAGGAAGTGATCTGCTTGTCAGAAGAAACTTAAATCTTCTTGAAAGACAACAGAAATAAACCCACAGACTTCTGCTTAGGATGTTAGCTCCCCAGCCCTAATAATGAGAACAAGCCAGATAACCTATAAAATCATACATTTTAAATAAATTCAACTTTGAGAGTGCAAAGAAATCTAAATGAACTAAAATCCAGAAAATGGTGAGTCCCTCCAGAAGAAGAAAGACCCACAGTTGTTTTCATCCTAGACAGAGCAGCAGGGGAAGAAAGCTGCCACTGATAGGGTAAAGAAAACTAGCTGAAATTTTTATAGATTTGTAAAGGCCAAGTGAAGACTGTCAAGACAGTTTAGAATCCCAAGGAGTCCCAGCCAAAAATAAAGTCTCCATTCACTCAACAACTTTTTGCCACAGGCCTTCATTGAGTGCTCACGGAAAAATTAGGGGCAGAGCAGGAGGGCTGAGAGAGACAGCCCCTAGGGCACAGATGCACAGAGCCTGGTGAAGACTTAGGGCAGGGGAGGAGAACTGAGAGTAACCCCTCTGAAGCACTCCAGGCCCTCACAGAGAAGTCAGCCTCCAGAGCTGAGGGAGAATGGCTAGCAGAGAGCCTCTCAATAGCCCGCTCTGTCCTTCCATTGTAAGGTACAGCTGGCAACACCTACTGGAGGCTGAAGTCAGAGCAGGTGAATTTGCAGAAATCCTCTGAGCCATTCTGGGTCCTCTAAGCAGAGGCTGCCTATGGTTGACAGAGGGGCAGAAGGGCAGAGAGAGGCCCCTACCCACCCTCAATCCCCAGGTACAGGCACACAAGGCATGATTTCTTTCTAAATTTGCCCCAGAAGAACTGCTCCCTTTCTGTGTTTTCAACATTGCTTTATTCACATTATATTACAGCTGTAACCAGACAATTCTGCTATTTTGCCCTATATATGCATTCCTGAAATATCTCATATTTTTAAAAACTGTGTGTGGAAAAATAATAGGACCAGATTTTTTAAAATGTGGTATGTACATATAACAGAGTATTATTCAGCCTTAAAAAAGAAAGAAATCTTGACATGTGACGTGGATGAACCTGGAGGGCATAATGCTAAGTGAAATAAGCCAGACACAGAAGCACAAATACTGCATGATCCCATTTATATGAGATATCTAAAACAGTCAAACTCATGGAAGCAAAGAACAGAATTGTGGGTGTCAGGGGCTGGGGAGAAGGGAAAACAGGGAGTTGCTAATCAACGAGTATAAAATTTCAATTACACAAAGTAAGTTCAAGAGGGCTGCTGTACAATATCGTGTCTATAGTTAACAATACCGTTACACTTGTACACTTGAAAATCCAAGAGGGCAGATCTCATGGTAAGTATTCTTACCACAATAACACTGAAAAAGCAAAAAAAACAAAAACAAAAAAGAAAATAACAGGATTTAAGGAGAAAGGACTTGGGCAGACCACTCAAAACCTATATAATCTTTGTAACCTGAGCACTAACAAAAACAATTAAATCCTAATAAAAATACTAGCGTAGTTTAAATATTGAAAAATCAAAGATTTCACCTTAAGAAAAGTGAGGGTCATTTGATATAAGAGGAAAGAAGATAGAAGAAAGGATTGGGGCTGTCAAGCATGGAGGCAAGGATAAAATGCCCAAAGATGGGGAAAAATCACAAAACAAGCACTTCCTAACACAGAGCACATAGCCAAACCAAGTTAAGAGGAAGGGAATAGGAAGAGATGGACATGGATAGGTGATTTGCTGCCTTTACCTGTGTTCATGTACTTTGTTTTGGTGGCTGTTACATGAACCACCAAAATTTCCTTATCATGTTGTCATTACTGCCCTATTTACAAATGAGTTAATTCACATCAAAGAAATACACATCATAGCAGCACACACTATACCTACCCTAATTAAACTATAATGCTTTTGTGGGCAGATCATCCGTTTTGTATCCTTAGTATCAGTACATACTAGGCACAGTATAAATGTCAAAATGATTATTTTTCTTTAAAAATATATTTGTTAACATTTAAAAATTTTTTCAAAACATTTTTAACATTAAAAAGAAATATGCACCAACAAAAACTGCACATCTTCTCCAACATTCTTGCTCATGGTATTCCAAATCTGAGCAAGAGTACTAAGTAACTAAAGGTCAGAAAGGGAAAAAAAAATGCAAAAGATTCTAATAATTGAAAATAGCTTTCAAAATATATTGAGATGACAGGTAAAAGGAACCAGCATTCTAGAACATTCTTACAATGTTCAGAATTCAAAGAGTGAGAAGACAAGGACAGATCCAGGCAAGAACTTCTTAAAATTAAGTATTACATTCTGACGCATTCTATTTGAAAATATTCAGAATTCCTTTAAAAACTATCTTTCTCTACTATATTACTGCACGTAGCATACTTAACAGGTGATCTATAAATATTGTAAGAATCCCATTTGAGCTTACCAGAATCTGTCCATAGTTTGATGATGAAAAAAATCCACAGTGGCAGCCAGCCTGCTACGCCATCCTGCCAAGTTATCTAATAACTGCCCTAGGGAAATGTGCCTTTTCCTAGTTGATATAAAATAAACTCAGCACGTCAAGATCAACAAAACTCGTATTTTCTATGGTTTTATGGACCCCAGAACCTAGGCAAAAGTAGTAACCACAACATTACTCATAGTTACAGTTTTACACCTAATAAAAAAAGCTAGTCAAGGTCTAGATAATTTCTCAATTACCTAAAGTCATCCAATGTTTCCTGTATCATGTTCTGAATAAAACGGATTTGAACAGATGTCAATGGTGCATTTGGCCGATTATTCCCAATGGTATCAGCTATTTTTTCTGATAGTGAACTGGCAACTCCAGCAGTAACAGAAGATGCTATCTTTGGATCTAAAATTAAAAATGGACAAAATATTAATAGTCAACTTGGACTAAGAGACACCAAACACTTCTAAATATGATTTGGCAAGAGAAAACTTGAAAAACTGGTAAAAAACAGTGATCTTGTGACATTTAGAAAGATTCACTGTCTGGAATACAAATCTTAGAAACTTTCAAAGACATTATTTCTAATAAGTCATTTATCTATCTATCTATCTATCTATCTAAACTTCCAACTGTCTAATGTAATAACATATGACAGAGGAATTAATCTTGAAGAATCTCTGAATCATTTTCTCTTACAAAAGATGAATGTGACAAGCCACACCACAAACTAGATAAACCAAGACTATTAGAAACAAACAGAAAGAACAGAGGAGTAAAGTAGTTCTACAGGCAAGGCCCTAGAGTTTAAGCTAATGCAATATACCCACAGAAACCTTAAAATATAGGTATCTATATAAAAGAGCTACTACTATACAAAGAGTTTTTTGTATAGGTAACTCTTATTGCTGAACCTAATATCGCTTTAAATGTGATCGAGTTTTTAGGGTCTCTGCCATGAACTCTATAGATAGAACTTTAATACGGAAAAAAAAGACAATTTCAGGTACTTAATGACCCATTTTCAAAGCGTCCTATATTCCTATCTGTACCATAGTAGATCAACACACTTACATATTGGATTGAAAATGAAATTCACACCCAAAGAGTACCAAATCAATGTGGCTGAATTTAACCTTTCATACCCATTTCATCGTCTTCTAGTAAGAGAGTCACACACTAGAGAAGTGTCATAAATTTTAAATTCTTTGAATTTTTTCATCTATGATCACTCTCTTATCTTTTTCAAGTTAAATACTGGGAGTTTTCAACTTAGCACTCAAACATCAGGAAGTTTTATGTACTTACTTGGAGTTGAGGATCCATTGACTGGAGGTTCATATATAAACTGGGCTTCAATTTCTTTTTCTGGCTTTTCAAATTTCTCAGGACTTCTTGTTTGGTTGGATGATGGAGAGGTATTTAGATTTCCAGTTTCAGCACCAGAGATCAACTTTGCAAACTTCACATTTAAAATAAACAATTAATATATAAATTCTGGTTTTATCCATATTATCCACATAATTTGTATCTACTTTTCTCTTTTTTCCAGTAAGTAGGGTCAGAAAAAGGAAGAATAGAAAGGTATCTTGAAGGAGAAAAAAATGTTGCTAGGGCCAGTCGTAAAATAAATCAACTTTACTAATCAAAAACAATTTCAATGATAACATGATAAGCAACAGCTCATTTACTAAGAATCTGCAGTTGAATATCATTTAAAATGGCAATCACGGGCCAAAAACTAAATAAATAAATCCCCAAACTCTCATGTGATAACTGGTCAGAAATATTTCAAAAATAAGTCAAAAGACTTTTTTGTACTTCTTAAATGGTATCTTTTCAACATCATTCTAAAAAATAAATATGAAAATAAACAGACATACTGCACAATAGACTCTATTAGATTACAGCAGAAGGTAATGATGATGAATTACCTTCTCAGCACCATCAACTTGCTCTAAGACTTAAGGTAAAAGACTTGACCACCAACTTGGTGCTTTGTGCTACAATGGAAATACATTCTAAAAGAAGTCAGGTATAAAATATTCTTACACAGACAGTTAAATCAAGTATCTTGTCTTAGGAAACAAACAGTGTAAGATTACACCTGCTGTTACCTCCAACATATCCAAAGACAGATTTCAAAAGTATTCTTCAGTTTTTAACATGTGACACCAAGATTTAAGAATATTTTCTACCTAGTAAGTGCACAGCACTGTCAATAATTAGGACATATCCAGTGGCAGCTGCCTGCTTTCTAGTGATGAGATGCATTATACTTGCTAGTGATAAACACACACAGTGAGTTCAATGTCATTTATAGGCAGATACCTGCTTGAAGGAGTCTTTAGGTTCCTGTTTTCCCAGATACATTTTCTTAGATTCAGCTGTCAGATCATGATTTTCATTTTCTTCTTTCCCTGGAGACCCCATAAAGACATTAAGAGGACTAGAATGCAACACTGAAGTGCTTGAAGCTACTGGATTTTTTCTTGGAGGAAACACTGAGTTCAACTGTGGTAGAAAGTCAAGGCCTGAAAAAGAGGAGAAAAAAACTAGCACTTATATGGGATGTTCCCCAATCTTGGATATTTAAGAAAAGCACTTAACACAATAGACATGTGAATACAGTAGAAAGACATGGGATTTCGATTCAGAAGACAGGTTCACTTATCAGCTCTACCCCTTATTTCATTTGAGTTTTTGGGTGAAAGTCATAAAACTCTCTGTGACTGTTAAGTGATCTGTAAATGTGAATGATGATATCCACCTCCCTGAGTGGTGAGGTTTAAAAGAGATATTGTATGTGAAGATACATTGAAAACTGCAAAATACAATGAATGTTTTAGTAAATAAAAGTTTTTGACATATGTTAATTTGGTGTATGTCTGTGGTGTATCTTGGTAGGTAGCCTCTATGATGGTTCCTCATGATCCCTGCCTCCTGCCAAGGATCCACGGCCTCGTGTAATCACCTCCCTTGGAATGTGGGTTGGACCTAGGAACTTGCTTCTAACAAAGAGTATATAGCAAAAGTGGCAGATCTCACTTCCAAGATTAAGTTACAAACACACTGTGGCTTCCATCTTGAGTGCCCTCTCACTTTCTCGCACCAGCTCTGAGAGAAGCCAGCTGCCGTGTTGTCAGCTGCCCTGTGGAGAGGCCCACATGGGCAGGAACTGATATCTTTGGCCAATAGCCACATGAATGAGTGTGGAAGCAGATCCTTGCCCAGTCAAGCCTTGAGATGACTGCAGCCCTGTTGACACCCTAATTAAAACATCATGAGACATCTGAAGCCAAAGGTACCCAACTAAGCCATGCTTGGATTCTACACCCACAATTATGAGATGATAAGTGTTCTTTTAAGCTTCAAAATATTGGGATAATTTGTTTGTTACACAACAGTAGATAACACAAAATCACTTTTAACTTTGATAAAAATACTTCTCAACAGTTCTTACCATCTCCTTTGCCTACGGACTCATCACTTCCTTTGTTAGCTACAGCATCTATAATAAAATTAGAAAATAAAATTTAAAAAATAGTGAAAAAGAAGCCATAGCAATTTAGGCTTCCTATTCGTTCCCCAAAGAGTTCAGAGACTACTAGTTTTAAGAAGAAAAATCTGAGTGAAGGTAAAGCTAGTATTCACATAAACTTCCCTTTTCATTCTTTTAGCTTCATGCAGAGCAGCAAAGATAACTCTATGTATAGAGTCATTTAATGAGACAGCAAGGTATATTAGAAAAAGCACTGCAGTAGGCTCCAGAGACCTGTGATCCAGTTCTGCTTATACCACTGAATAGCTCTGTGACCTTGGACAAGACTTTAATATAATTATGCTTCAGTTTCTGTACCTATATAATGGGGACAATGCCCTGACCATCTCACAAGACTGTTTTGAGGATCAATTGAAACAATGTAAAAATATTTTGTAAGCAACACAATGTTATTAAAAATATAAGGTTTTATTAAAATTTTTTCAATGGTAGAATATGTTTAAGAATATTTCAATACTGTAATATTATTCATTTACCAAATAACAACCAAAAATTGCTTAACTCCATTTTAACAGATTAATAGAAAAATGGGCAAAGGTCATTAAAAAATTCACCAGAAATTCAAATGGCCAATAAATTGATTATCATACATGATTATCATATTAGTAGGACTATAATCCATCTCTCCATCCATTCATCTGTCTATCTGCGTGTGTGTATTATACCTAGTGATCGCACAACACAGACACTTTTATTAGTTACTCATTTTTTCCTAACAAAAGCAGAGGTACTCTTATTTAAAAGCTGAAGAAATTGAAGCACAAACAGATTAAGATTTTTATCTAAGTAGTGTTGAATCTTTGAGATTAAAACACAAATCTCTTGACAATGAAAACCAGTACTATATTTAGTATCCATGGTTTTTTCTTATCAATAATATCAAACTCTAATAAATGAAGGGCCTATGGCTCAAATTCTAATCATGTCTCTTTAAACAGCAAAAGCAATTAAAAAGGAATTTATATCCTTTATTACTTTCAAAAACCATTAAAAAGTATTACATTTATAACTCACTTTCAAAAAGCCCCTTCAATTAAAAAATTACTCCAGCGGTTCTCATAAACAAAGCTCCGCAATTGGGTACTAACCTCCAAAACCTTTCTCAACGCCAGCCCAAGCCACTTTTAAAGATTTTTATTTATTTTATTGATTGATTGATTGATTGCTATGTTGGGCCTTCGTTTCTGTGCTAGGGCTTTCTCTAGTTGAGGCAAGCGGGGGCCACTATTCATCGCGGTGCGCGGGCCTCTCACTGTCGTCAGCCCAAGCCACTTTTACCTCCTTTGCCCACATCTCTCCTCAACTAGGTAGTATGACCTCTCTTCATCCCGAAAGAAAGGAATCCTTCCTCTTTTATTAGATGGAAGATAGCAATCTGACCGGGCAATTTAAGGAGTCATTTTCAAGCTGGGGTAAGGCAGAAGACACTCAATAATTCTGTACCACTACATATATATTTATTCTTTCTGCTTATGAAATTAGTTGAAGAAAATTTTGAAACCAGACAATTTTAAACTAAAAAATTAAATTTTATAAGATCATGAGTGGATGTAATAATTTAAACACCCTGCTACTGATGACATTTAGATTCACTCCTGTTTTTCAATACTATAAATAAACAGTAAACACACAAATCTCTGTGGGCGTCTCTGAATATCTTCTTAGGTAAATTAATAGAAATGTAATTAACGGGACAAAAAGAATGAATATTTAAGTCTGCCAAATCATCTTCTAGAAATTTTCCCATACTGTTGATAATATTGCTATTAGTAGTGAGACTATCCCAGTAAAGAAAATAGTATGAACATTAGTACCAAAAAAGCACAGCCAAACAATGTGCCTAGTTCCTACAGAGTGAGCAACAATGATATATAATGTTTCCGTTTAACAAACTGGCAAAGGTTTTTTTTTTGTTTTTTTGGCTTTTTTCTTTTTAATGGCAATGTCTACTAGCAATGGGGAGTGTGTGTGTGTGTGTGTGTGTGTGTGTATGGTGCTTTCATACGTAGTTAGTGTAAAAGATGAGGCAATCTAACCCCCAGCCATATTTCTCCATGTAAACATTTAATACCAGTTAAATACTAATAATCAAAGAAACAAATTTTTTTATGTTAGGAAGATATTTTTTGCCTATCAAAATATCCAAGATTTGGGGAAGATTTATTTAGAAGTAGATACAAGTAAAAGATTGCCTATGGAGGCAAAACTTCCTTTAAGAAACTTCTGTGGAAATTAAAATGCTAACTTGAGAGCTATTTGCTTGGTTCCCATGTGAAAATTACTAGCATATACTTTGGAATGATAACATTTGAAATATCTGGGCAAAGGGAAAGATACCACCCCAGGGATTGAGAAAATTAGCAACTGTCATGAATAGAGTGAGACTGAAGCTATTATCCACATCTTTTAGCCAGAATAAAAATGTCATGACTACCAGAGCAAGAGGACATGATCCTCTGATCTGAACAGACTTACCATCTCTGATAGGTGAGAACATGTCACCTAAACTACTTTTTCCAGTATCATCAAAGCTGGAGAAATCCTGGGTTTTCCCACTCTCTGTTTCCTTAGATAAAATATCTGTGTTTATGCTTCGAGGCAGACCTTATAAAAATTGGATATAAAAATAAACATTTTTATTATTTCTCATAATAAATTTATCATGAGAAGCTAGGTTCTAAAAATGAATACCTTACCTATATCATTGGTAATACTACAACTGTGGGCATCAGGAAAAGAAAGCAGAATATAACAATAGCTCAGTTAAGCACCGTTTTCATGGAATGAAGGGCTCCTCAAAAGTAAATAACTTATTTACTCAAATAACACCACTTTTTAAATCTACTTTGATAGAACTTTTCTAAATAACTTATGTACTTTTCTTACACAACTTATTTTTGTTAGTGACTGACTCACTGTTAGGATCATCTACCAATGATTAACAAAAAGTCT
This sequence comes from Balaenoptera acutorostrata, assembly GCF_949987535.1. Taxonomy (NCBI): domain Eukaryota; kingdom Metazoa; phylum Chordata; class Mammalia; order Artiodactyla; family Balaenopteridae; genus Balaenoptera; species Balaenoptera acutorostrata. Next base: position 24,946,037 of record NC_080074.1, read on the forward strand.
CTAAGGCATATAGTACAATGCCTACCATATAGCAGTATTCAAGCAACGTTAGTTCCTTTCCCCAGCTTGCAGTGAATGGATCTCTTTTTTCCCCTTTTTATTTTTTTCTTCACTAACAGTGGGAACCTAACACTGCTCTCAGCGTTACTGACCTTAAATGACTTCACTAACCTTGGGATAGTTTACTGAGAGGAAGGAAACCAGAATGCCAAACTCATAAAGAATAGTACAATAGACAACAATAAAGAGGCATGCAGCAGTTTACTTTCTCTCTCAGTATGTATTGCATGACTTTAGGGCAAGGACGTTATAATAGGAACTCTGCAGGCTCAGTAACTTTTTGCTCATTTTTGGGTCAAGGACTGAGTTCTAGAGATTCAAGAACTTTGATGAAATCTTGGCATTTGAATTGGTAGCATATTACTGTCTTACATTTTTAAAACTGTTTTATTTGCCATCTTGGTCCCAAATGAAAACTGAAAAGCCTGGGATAAAAACAAAGATTAGCTTTGTTCAAAATATTAAAAAATGTCCAAGCCTGGCTAATGAAATAAACCTAATAACCTCACAGAAAGTTATGACCAAACATCTGTACATCACTGTCACTGAAGGGTGTTTATACCAAGAGTGTAATCGGTTATAAAGAAGAAATTTCTCTTTTTCTAGGTCCTCAACATGTCTGAATGCATAACTCTAGCCTCTGGAACTTTATGAAATAGAAGCTTGGTATCATTTGAAAATAGTGCTAAAGCCTTATTTTTCACTTCTTAAATGGCTGTTTCCTACTGAAAAGGAGCACTAGCAACAAGTCTGCAGACAGAGGTTCTTTTTTTTTTTTAATATATTTATTTTTATTTATTTATTTTTGGCTGCATTGGGTCTTCAATGCTGCACGCGGGCTTTCTCTAGTTGTGGCGAGCGGGGGCTACTCTTCGTTGCGGTGCGCGGGCTTCTCATTGCGGTGGCTTCTCTTCTTGCAGAGCACGGGCTCTAGGCGCGCGGGCTTCAGTAGCTGTGGCACACAAGCTCAGTAGTTGTGGCTTGTGGGCTCTAGAGCGCAGGCTCAGTAGCTGTGGCACACCAGCTTAGTTGCTTCGCGACATGTGGGATCTTCCCGGACCAGGGATGGAACCCACTTCCCTTGCATTGGCAGGCGGATTCTTAACCACTGCACCACCAGGGAAGCCCCTGCAGAGGTTCTTTTCAATAACTAAATTAGGACACCTTCAGTAGAAGCCATATGAACTTATTTCAAATTTTAAATTTATTTTACACCATGCTTAAAGTAATAACAATAATGATGATCGTAACAACAATATTAGCAACACTATAATTTATTGAGTGCCTACATGTGCTAGGCCCTTTTGATACATTTTCTTCGATTTTCACAATAACCCCAAATGTTAAATATTACCTATGGAAGAGAAAAATGAGAAAAAAGTGTGGTTAAGAAAACTGCCTACTAATAAGAAACTGCTGTATAGCACAGGGAACTCCACTTGGCTGTACAGCAGAAACTAACACAACATTGTAAAACAACTATACCCCAATAAAAAATTTATATATAAAAAAGAAAACTGCCTAAAGTCATCCAGGTAGGAAGGTGATAGATCTGAGACTGAAGCCTAACATACTCTCAGTGTTTCAGAGCAGGAAAAATGTACGTGTGTGTGAGTTGAGAGAGAGAAAATGATGCAGCAAATGTGGCAAAATTTATAAAATGGTGAATCTGCTAAAGGATATACTAGAACTCAAGAGTTCTTTGTATTATTATTGAAACTTTTCTGTAAGTTTGCAATTACTTCAAAATAAAATCAATAAACAGAAATTTCTAACTCTTTGTGGGTGCACAGTAAGCATTCATTTTGCCAGAAACTTTGCTAATCAGCCAAGAATTATCATTAATTGGTGGCCCTGCAGACCCAAGTCTTCCATATCTAATTAATGCTGCCATTGTTACATATAAACTTCCGTATTAAAAACTAAATGAAAGACACTGAGACTTCAGAAAGTTTACAATAAATGAGAGAATCTTTATTTTAATTTTTTAAAATTATGAATAAAATTAATAATAATTTTTTTTTACTAACACCAATTTTCCTAATATAGTTAATTCAACATCTTGGCAAACATTACTTCTTCTTTTAAACAGATAGCAATAGTATTAGTTTCTAGGCGTTCTTAAATAAGGACCTTATTATTTTTCTACATAATATATAATGATTTTTATCTAAGGATGATATAGATATTCAAAGATAATTTATAGTGAATATACTTATTATATATTTTTAAAAAATTCTACACTACCAAGACTAACAAATTAAAGTTCTGCTTATACTTGGAAATAGTAAACTCATATTGAAAAAGCACCAACAAATATTTGTGTTCAATTTAAATACCAGTCCTGAAAATTCAAAAGACATTAGTACATTCATTTCTGGTAAGAATACTTTAGAGACATACTGGTATATCACATGCAGACTTTTAAAAATATGTTGAAAGTTGACAGTATAGCATAACTTCTTAAAATAAAAACAAAAAGCCTTTCAGGAATTTAGGGAATTACGATCTTTACTGTAGGCAAAGAATATCTTCTACAATAAGTATGGGGAAGCTTATCACCATATTATACCTTCACAAAGTCTAAATGGACTCTTCTTTAAGAACTGTTTCATCAATATGATTATCAGAGTAGAAGAAATTACTTAAAAATTTCAACATTTTCATTTATTTTTATTTAACAAATGACTAATTTATGGCTTAATATGTGCCAGGTACTATTCAGCACTTAAATATATTCATTTCATCACCTGACTTACTTTCCATTCTGAAAAATGAAATACAGGAGCCATTAATAGCTTTTTTTTTTTTTAACTAAGAGATCAAATCATAATGAAAGCATCAAAGTTTCATATTCTCTACTGATTAAAGGCACAATGAAAAGTCATCTAGCCTGTAGCAGTACCTCTGAGAGGGCATTATTCTGTTTTTAAAATATCTTACAACAGAAGTTCAGCTAAATAGAGTAAGTGAAGTACCTTTCATTAATCTTTTAAAAATTTATAGCTAAAGTTAAATTTTTCACTTTTTCAATTTTCACTATCTACTAATAATTTTACCAGGCTTCCCTGGTGGCGCAGTGGTTGAGAATCTGCCTGCCAATGCAGGGGACACGGGTTCGAGCCCTGGTCTGGGAAGATCCCACATGCCGCAGAGCAACTAGGCCCATGAGCCACAACTGCTGAGCCTGCGCGTCTGGAGCCTGTGCTCCGCAACAAGAGAGGCCGCGATAGTGAGAGGCCCGCGCACCGCGATGAAGAGTGGCCCCCACTTAACGCAACTAGAGAAAGCCCTTGCGCAGAAACGAAGACCCAACACAGCCATAAATGAATGAATGAATGAATGAATAAATAAATAAACCCAAAGTTTAAAAAAAATAATAATAATAATTTTACCTAAATACGCAAGTGAATTTAAGTTCTAGGTTCTTAAAGAAAGTGATAATGATATCCATTTGGGGAGGAGACAGGATGGGAACTCCAAATACTATCTATAAGCAACATTTACCTGCTTTGTCTTGAACAGCAACTGTTCCTTTCCCCACAACTGCTGTCGTGGGCTGTGGCAGAACTGTGGCAATGGAAGTGGTAGCTGCTTCTCTGACAACTCCAGAATTCTGGGCTCCTCCACTAGCAGCGCTCACATTAACAGTACGTTTGTTCACAGCTGTGGGCTTATTTGAACAGCCTTTATTTAAACCTGACTGAAACGGAAGGGAATATTTAAAAGCTCAGGTTTCTAATGCTCCATAAGAGACATTAATATTTTATAAATCCCTATTAGTTTAAAAAATATTGTTTTTCCCTTAGAAATCTTAAGCTCGCTGGTGGATGTGAGAGTTTCCCTCTGAACCATAAAAGCCTTTTAATATTTTTGAAGAGAGAGAAATGTGAAAAGCACACACACAAAAAAAAAAAGTTTTAAAACTAAGTATCAGATGGATTTGTACTAAAATTATTTACAATGCTTTGATATAAAAATGATTATGAAGCAAAACTACACTGTGTTTAATTGATAACATATGATTTCTATATTCTGAACTAGATTTATTTAGTAAAATCAAAAATGCTGAAAAGAAAGAAAATATCTTACCTTAGAAAGGACAGTGGAGTACTGAAATGCTATACATTGCACAGATGTCTTATGTGCACTGATGGTTTTAACTGGTGATTTCAACATCCTTAAATCATATTGGTATACTTTCCCGCGGGAAGATCCAATAGCCAAAGCGGCTCCATCAGGCATGAAATCTACCGCAGTTAGAGGAGCGTCAGCCACTAAAGTTTTCACTAGCCTTTGGAAAGGAGAGCAAAGTATATGTAGATATGTGAATGTATACATATAAGCTTACACGACATATAAATAACTGTAAACCAAAACCAAAGTTACTTAGATTTCGGCAAAGTTACTTAGAATACCCATCTCAAATATTTGTTTAAAGCAGAAATGTAGAATTAGACCTGGAGACATTTCTACTACAATGGCATGTAAAGGAACTGCTAAGCACTCCATCCTATCTTTCTATTGGCTTCCAATAGATACAATACATTCTATATCTTCTAGAAACAGGACCTATCTCTTTGAGTAATTATTATTTTGGCAGTGAACGTGATAGAATTCCTGCAAGTTACTCCACAAATAAGGGCTCTATAGCCTCAGGGTTAAGGAGGCTCTAAGTATCCCCTTTCCATTTAGTGACTTGCTTAGGCCTCAAGAGGATTATGACCTTTGACAAGGAAGCAGCTGCTACTTGGCTCTTGGTTATGCATCTCTTGACCCAAAAGCTAACAGGATTCATGAGGCTTAATCCTCCCAGAAGCTAATACAGAAGTATGGATACTGATCTGCTGAAGCTGAACTCCTTGCTGGAGTGTCGGGTATACGAGAGGAATGGTTTACTGTTAGGGTTCTCAGTAAATTAGTTCAAAAAGAAAATAATAAAAAAAAAAGAAAAGAGAAGCGTAAAATAAGTAACAGTAAACTTTAAAAAGAGGCTCACAGTAGGTCCTTCCCTAGCAGTAATATTATAATAATGCCACTTCCTTTCACATGATCATTAGATATTGTTAGGTGTCTTGAATACACCTCTTGCAGTCTCGCAGTTTTTTTTGTTTTTTAAGTTAACCAAGCACACTTATAACTGTAAGAAGAACAAGAAGGCATAACAGACCTGGATACTTAGAGAATTATGTACCCTTTAGCTCTATATCAGTGGTTCTCAACTGGGGGTAATTTTACTACTTTTAATTTGGGGAGTACTACTGACATCGAGTAAGTAGAGGCCAGGGATGCTGCTGAATATCCTACAGTGCTCAGGACAGCTCCCCACAACCAAGAATTATCCAGCCCAAAACGTCAACAGTTTAGAAACCCTGCTCTAGATAATGAATTCATTTTAAAGCAAATTAATCGTATTGTTTTAAAAATATACAAATTTAGTTGTATTCTGAAAAAGAGTAATATGCATGCATGCTAAAATAAAGATGTGAAATCATTAACATGCTACCCCTCAACATTCATCATCCAGAAGTACTCTAAAGCAGGGGTCCCCAATCCCCGGGCTGCACACAGCAGGAGGTGAGCGGCCTGAGGGCGAGCGAGCAAAGCTTCATCTGCTGCTCTGCGCTCGCACTACGGCCTGAGCCATCCTCCCAACCCCCCACCCCACCCCACCCCACCCCGTCCACGAAACCGGCCCCTGGTGCCAAAAAGGTTGGGGGCCGCTGCTCTAAAGAACACCCACGTCTCATCTAGTCTTTTCTGCATGGGAAAAAAAAAGAAAATTCTACCTTATTAGATAACAAATACACAAACTTTACATCTTCTAACATTAATCAGAGGTCTATACAAATCACAAATATGGCTGCTAATGAAAGAATTATTTGTTACTAAATTAAGAAATGAGCATGTTATACTTACTTCTTACTTGAAGTGTCATAGAGAATGATTCTTTTATCCAAGCCTATGGTTACAAATAGCAATTCATTGACAGGAGAAAAACAGATGCCTGAACCTGGAGCTTTATGTGTACCGTCAAAGTTGTGGTACGGGCTCTGACTATTCACGTCCCAGAGAGTTACTATTCCATTATCCGAAACACTGCCCAGTAGCGATTTCTTAAACAAGGAATACTTCAAGTGCCGAACAGACTACGAAAATAAAAATAAGTTTTACGGAATTGTAAGCATACATAAGAACATTTTATATAAAGTATAAATATGGCCAACCACATTATTCACAAGGGATTTAGAACGTCTCTGGTTTATAGCATAACACGTTTCAATCATGACAACCATAAAATCATTTAGTGGGCTATAAGATGACCCTAAGACATCTTAAATCTAGTAACTGAATATTTGTCATGATTTTATTATGTTGGAGTAGAGTTACCTCAGTCACCTCTTTTTCAGAAGAAAAATACAATATATTGAGGTAAACTACATTAATTCATCAGGATTAGAACATTCCACTTAAATAAAAGGCCCAGTCACAGTCAAATCATGAATAAGTATAAGGGAACACTGGTAGAGAATAAGCAATAATATTTTGCATTTGTTTTCAATATATATTTTTGATATCTGGATACGTTTGTTTGATGTGCTGGCAATTCAACACTTGAAGCACAATAAAAAATTAACTAAAATACAAAGGGGGAACTGGCAACACTCTAGACTGGGGATGGACTATATACCCATTCTTTCAAAAGCTTTGGCCTGAGGGCAACGCGAGCCTTTCTCTAAAACACTCATCTCTAGAGGCAGTGGAGACATTCTTTCTAGTTTCTGCTGGATAAGAATATACAAAGATCCAGCTTGAGTAAACAGGTCTTAGATTAAAATTGGATGAATTTTATCTACTTTTACTAAAATGTTGCTTTCAAACTTGACTGATATTATCATTTATTGTGCTGAGAATTAAGTATTTTACATTTAAGCTATTTTTTCCCCCACACAGAAATAGCAATATAAGTATAGAAATGAATATTAAGTAGAATCCACAAGAGTGGGAAACTAGCTATAAGACACCTTCAAACAGTTTATAGTCCAGAGTCAAGCAATGAATCACGTTCTAGATGGCAGGTATCAACTACACATATAGGTCCCAGATAAAACTGCCACAGAACAAAAAGTCAAATCTGAGGGCTTTTTGTTTGTTCTATCTAATCTATCACACTCCAAAAAGATTTAAAACCACTAGCTTTTATATATTAAAAAACTCATATTCTACTTCTAAGATGTTTCAAAATATTAAGTATTAGTCCTCAACAACGAAAAAATATTTAGGAATAACATAACACAAATTCTGTCTAAGGAAACAAGAGTATTTGTAACCTGACACCTAAGGTAAGATATTACTACGGCCAACCATTAAATTTGGCTCTTCATTTTCATATGGCTAAAGTACAAACAAAATTTTGGTTTATACTTTCCATTTTTGTTGAGGAAAAACATATCCATTTGAATAGACAAATCTTTCCTCTGGTCTACACTCAAGAAAAAATAAACTACATGGACCTTGACTATATAAAAGATATAGAGAGCCTTAGTGAATTATCATGTCTGCAGAGTCACATATCAACCTACCTAAACATAAGCAAACTATTAATTTGTAAAAGATTTCTGTAGCATTTTAGAGTTCATATAGTTATAGTCCTTCACATAATCTAAATTTGGATAAAATGCACAAGCAGAACATTAAAAACAAAACACCACCATAAAACCATAGACCTTCTAGATTCTCAAAGTTCATAAAGTTCAACCTCTTAGGCACAGTAGTAATTTGCTAAAACACCCTTAAAATCTGGGCCATCCGGAATCTGCTTGAATACAGCAGGGAACAAGGAGCTTACCGTTTTATATACAGTAGTCCCTACCTTGTCCACAACTTCACTTTCCATGGTTTCAGGTGCGTACCGTGGTCAACCACAGTCCAAAAATATTAAATGGAAAATTCCAGCAATAAACAATTCAAAAAGATTAAATTGAGCACTAAGTAGCATGATGAAATCTCACTCCAGCCCGCCAGGATGTGAATCATCCCTTTGTCCAGGGTATCCTGCCCATTAGTCACTTAGTAGGCATCTCAGCCCTCAAATCAACTGTCAAGGTATTGCAGTGCTGTGCAAAAGTAACCCTTATTTTACTTAATAATGGCTCCAAAGTGCAACACTAATGATATTGGCAATTCAGATATGCCAAAGAGAAGCTGGGTGAAGTGCTTCCATTAAGTGAAAAGATAAAAGTTCTCAACTTAATCATAATAAGGAAAGAACAAAAACTATGGTAAGAATGAATCTTCTATCCATGAAATTATGAGGAAGGATAAAGAAATTAGTGCTAGTTTTGCTGCGCACCTCAAACTGTGAGTTACAGCCACAGTGTGTGATAAATGCTTAGTTAGGATGGAAATGGCATTAAATTTGTAGAGTAAGATATTTTGAGAGAGAAAGAGAGGCCACATTCACTAAACTTTTATTACAGTATATTGTTAAAATTGTTCTATTTCATTATTGTTGTTAATCTCTTACTGTGCCTAATTTATAAATTAAATTTTATTATAGGTATGCATGTGTAGAAAAGCACATAGTATACACAGGGTTCGGTACTAACTGCAGTTTCAGGCATCCACTGGGGGTCTTGGAACGCACTGCCCACACATAAGGAGGGACCACTGTAAAACTTAATAAATAATTAAAAATGAATTTCTTAAGTCAAAACCTAAATTCCATATATTGCCTCAAATTCTGTGGACCTATATGGCAACTCATTTAGAAAAGAAAAACAAGACTAAAGATAACCATAAATCTTCCTCTCAGATAAACCTGCGTTCAAGTAGAGCCAAACTCTGTATGACTGGGGTAAAAAACTTCTTACGTTCTCCAAGCCTCAGTGTTCTCGTGTACAACAAAGAAAACACTTTTGTTTGCCTGTCAAGGTTACTTTAAGGATTAAATAGCAATTCTGCAAAAAGCCAGGTACATAGTAGGCATTGCTACTATTCTCACAGGTTCATGACTCACACATTCATTCATGTACCATACATTTGAGCATCTTTTACATACAAGTTTTTAAAAGACCCTTAAGTAGCCACACTGGTTTCTGTCAATAACTCACCTCTATCTCTTTGATAACAGACCTTTATTTCTGAACTTTCTACATCTATTAAATCATCATCTATTTAGAATATCAAGAGAATATCTAATGATCCTGGATAAATGAAATATTAATCTAAATTATATTTAAAATAAGTATTAACTCATTTTAGTGTCAACAGCATTTATTAAGTCCCTATCTTTTTCCCTATTCAAGATACTTCTAGGAAAAATAACAGCCAGCTTATAGGTCATAATTTGCTGACCCCTGCTATAAATATTTGGAAATGTTTTTTTTTTAAAAATCACAAAAAGGAAAAAAAAAAACCATCCATAATCCTACCACCTAGAGAAAAACTGGTTAATAATTTGGAAGATATTCTTTAAGTATTTTTCTGTGTATATGTATGTTTGCGTTTGAGTAAAGTACCAACAGCAAACTTGGGACCATACTTTATTATTATAAAGTTAGCTGTGTTATTAATATCTTCTACTACATGATTTTAATAGCTGGATAATATATGAATGCATGAGTATATCAATTTGTCTAAATAATCTAATGATGGACACTTAGGTTATTTCCAATTTCCAAGTACCCTGACTACTATTATTTTTCAAAATTGCTACTTTATAAAAGAATTTGTATTTTATTGTTGTTCACGCTTTAAAGGTGCTCGGTTGAAAAATGCTAAGTGACCATTTATCTTCCTTCTTTTGTGAACTGCCCATTAATCTACTTTGCTTATTTTCTATTGGGCTATTAAGATTTTTAAAATACTAATTTGCAATTGATCTTAATATAATAAGGACATTAATGCTCTCATAGACATAAATATTTTCCCCATTTTCTTTTCAACTTTGTTGAATTTTATTGTCTTGCTTTTTGTCAGATTTTCGATTTTTATGTACTTAAATACATCAAACTTGTCCCATGACTTATGACGTTGTTCCTACACTTAGAAAAGTCTCCCCTTCACAGAGATAGGAATGTACATTCACGTTCTTATAGCTTTATAGTCTCTGATACATATATGACTATATATGTATATATGCATGTACATATACAAACATACATACATATACACACTCATAAATATACTGTATCCGTTCAACTCCATTCCTCCCTCTTCTTCATTCCCAGTGTCTTATTTCAAGCGCCAATCATCTGTCACCTGAGCTACTGCCCATTTCCATTCTCAATGGCTTGCTATCCATCCTTCACACTATTGCAGCAATAACCTCTTCAAAACTGGAAATCTGAACGTAAATCTGCCTTGCTTAAAGTCCCTGTAACTGGAGGACTCTGAGAAGATAGAGGTTATGATGGTGGCAGAGTTTTTTAATCTCCCTGAATCCCCCCATTTGTGTGTGTATGTGTGCACAAGCAGGCCTGAGACTGCTTATCTTTGCAAAGTCCTGCTTTCAAGATTGGCCCTTGGCTGGAGTCTTGGAACTTGGATTTTTGGAGGGTTCCCACCACCCTTGCTGAAGAGAGTGGCTCACCGACTGATAAGAGTGGCTCACTGTACCTAAACTGTTTGTGCAAAAGATATGGTTTATGGCTGAACCATGGCTGAACACCTGCTTTCCTTACTAGAGTTTGGAATTTCGGCACATGCTAGGTAGAGGGTGCCTAGGTAACCAACCTCCAATGAAGTCCCTGGCCGATGAGTCTCTAACAAGCTTCCCTGTAGACAATGTGCCATACCTGTTGTCACAATTTGATGCTGGGGAAATTAAGTACATCCTCCCCACTGAGAGAACACTCTGGGAAGCTTATACTTGGCTTCCTTGGGACTTCACCCAATGCACCTTTTTCCCTTTGCTGATTTTGCTTTGTATCCTTTCACTGTAATAAATCATAGCCATGTGTATGACCACATGTTGAGTCCTGTGAGTCCTCCTAGTGAAACATCAAACCTGGTCTTGGGGCATCCCAGCACAGACAGTGAGTAGAAGTATGTGAGTGTGTGCGTATGTGTGTGTGTGTTTTACAGATAGATAGCAAACCAAATAGCAAAACTAAAACCCCATGAAAACATTTACAACAAAACTAGACCATCAGGTATCCCCATGAGCCCCAAAATACACATTAGTAAGTCAAACATTTAACAGCCATAGTCCTTCATAGTATTAGTATCTGTGCAAGAGGAAGCAGAAGGAAATTACAGGGACTGAGACAGATCTGAGAACAGGAAAAGCCCCAAATAGCCAAAAGGTATTCACAGGAAAGCATGGTGGCCAATTGATAACATCAGCTAGACCAGGAATATCCAATGCATTAGTGGTTCTGTGCAGGAGGTTTGCAGAAAGGTCTGAAGGGCTAGAGCAGTTTAGCTCCAATGAACTCCCAAAACTGTCCAGCCAAGGCATCTCCTTCCCAGGTCAGGACACCATACTGAGAAGACACTACTAAGAGTGGAAACAAACTGAATGGGATGGAGTCAATATAGTTGAAGGAAAGTGAAAATTCACATATAAGTACAGGAGTAGCACAAAGCCAAGCAACCTCAGAAAAGTTAGAAAAGATACCCTCTAAACTCCATCTCTGTCTAGGAGTTCAGGGAAACTGACTTCACAGATAAATCAAAGTTATCTGAGTTATCATACAAAGTTATTATGAGAACAAAGAGAACAAGAAGAAAGACATTCTCAACAGATGACCAGAAAGACAATAAAATGATACAAGACCTTCAAAAACAACATAAATCAGAATTAGAAAACTCAGAAATGAGATGTCAGAACTTGGAAAACAATTAGAAATTTTAATCCTTTTAAAAATGAAGGCTACATTATGTAGCCTTCATTAAAGGCAAAAGGAATACAGAATGAATAAATACAACAAATAATACCATAAAGATAGGTCAAAAAGGAAAGACTTTTTAAAAATAAAAAATAAGGAAAAAGTTAAAAATGATTTGAGAGACAGTAGTAAATCACTGAAGATAAGAAGATCCAACAAGGAAAAAACAAAGATAAAGAAAATATCAAATACTAAAAACTATAGTTCAAGAAAACTTCCTGAAAGAAGAAAAGATTTGAAACTACATGTTAATTGAGCATACCATGTACCTATGAACAGCAATACAGAATGACCAACACCAAGACATAGTCTAGTAAAATTACTGAATTTTAAAGGAAAAAAGAAATCTTTTGGACATACAGGGAAAAAGAACAAGTGACTTATAAGAAAAAAATACTTAAATTATCATCAGACATTTGAGACCAAAAATGATAGAGTAACACACTTGAACTCCTCAAGGAGAGAAAATGTGAGCCTGCTACTACTGAGTTATGTTGAAAGAGAGTTTGTAATCTCAAGGAAAAAGTCAAAAGCAGAAAACACACACTCATGGAAACAATATTAACATAGGTTACTCGTGATTATAAAAATTTGGAAAATACCTAAAATACAGAAATGTTTAAATAAGCTGTGGCATTTGAACAATGGAATATTATGTAGCCATTAAAAATTATAGTTATGAAGACTAGCAATATGAGAATACCTGGGATAGAACACTAATAAGAAAAAGCAGAAGACAAGATTGGACCAACAGAATGATTATAACTTTATGGAAGGAAGACAGAGCTATACAGAGAAACTGCAAGAAAACATTCTTCAAATCACTTCCTATTAAAGAAAATTTAGAAGAGAAGAACAAAAGGAAAAATTATACTTTAAGAATATATAAAAATATACAAGTTTATTTTATGCCAACATGTCAATCATAAAACTGCTCAAAAACATAATATAAAGGCTAGAAAAGTATACAAATACTAAAGAAATATATAAAGAGAATCAAGAACATATTATACCATAGTATACAACTGTATACCAACATTCCCATATAACATAAAGGAAACCACTATTCTAGATATAAAGCTTTGTAGTCAGTCAAACTTTTTGAGTGCCAAAGTTCAGGTATAAACAAAACCAGTCAACCAAGTTAACCAAACTGGAATTACATTCATTCTTGATCAAATAATTATTTTTAAAATGTAATTAATAATTGTTTTACCAGATCTCCGTACCCATAAGGCTTATTAATACTTACAAAAGCTATACCTAAAATGTCAAAAATTTAACTGAAGAAAATGGACTTATTTAACATATACTGAAAAATGTTATATTTAAAATCTCACAGACACTGCATTTAAAAATCACTTTTAAATCTAAGGAATCAATAAAATAGATCCACTTTTTAACTGCTTTCAAAAAGGCTGCAGTCTGAGAAAGGCAACACAGGTTAACCTATTTGTGAGCCTAAGCTGCTGAACTTGCCAAATAGCGACTTGCAATTATATTCTAAGGAGTCTGTCAGCCCTGGCAGCTCTGCAGAAGCAGTAAGGCTCTTTCTCCCCTGCAGACAGACACTGCGATCCACAAAAAACTAATAGCTTCAATTCAGCTCAGACACTTCAAAGTAAGATTCTCAATATATTCAGGCAATCTCATTTCCAATATGAAATTCAGTATAATGCAGATTCAGTGAGACTCCATGGTTTTGTCACTTTTGCTAAGAAATCAATTTGATGATTTTTAAAGATTTCAAATTCTTGATTGTTCACGGAAACAAAAATAGAAAATTTTAATTGAATCATTATATGTGCCCTACCTACTATTATTCCCAAAAACCCAAACCCTATAGTAAAACTGTCAGCGTAGGAAATGGGCTGGGTGACAGTGTATTGGAATTGAATTATGTCAATTTTTAGACAGACTTGAAATTTTTATGAACATTGTTTAAATTTAAAAAGTGAATATTTAATATACTTGAAATTGTAAATGAATTGTGAGGAATCTTAATTAAAAAAAAAACCTCCGGGCTTCCCTGGTGGCGCAGTGGTTGAGAGTCTGCCTGCCAGTGCAGGGGACACGGGTTCGAGCCCTGGTCTGGGAGAATCCCACATGCCGCGGAGCAACTGGGCCCGTGAGCCACAACTACTGAGCCTGCGCGTCTGGAGCCTGTGCTCCGCAACGAGAGAGGCCGTGATGGTGAGAGGCCCGCGCACCGTGATGAAGAGTGGCCCCCGCTTGCTGCAGCTGGAGAAGGCCCTCGCACAGAAACAAAGACCCAACACAGCCATAAATAAATAAATAAATAAATAAATAAAAATTAAAAAAAAAAAAAAAAACCTCCACAGATTTCAATTATGCTGCCTGTAAAATGGAAACATAAGTATACAAAATCATAACTGTGACTTTCTTCACTAAGAAAACTGAGACTTCATACTTACATACACAGAGGCCAACTGGTGTTTCCTAACCCATGCATTCTGCTTTAACGTTGTAGAGAAAAATGAAATAATATAGTACATGAAAAATATATAAACATTTGTTCCAGGAAAAGGGAAAAAGCCAACACACTCCAGTTCGATTTCTTCACCTTCTTTAATGCTCTCCTTATTCTAAGTTGCTCTAAAACACAAAATATGATTACTGAGGTCAAGTTACAACTGGTTAATTAGCAGGGGTTTGGAGGGAAGGCATTAAACCTAAAGATGTTCAAACCAGTTTGCAGAAGTAAATCACAAAAGCTATTTTAGTAAATTAATATGATTATTCATTAAAAGTTCACACTAAAGCTCCCTAATCTCCACATGTTAGGAACTATGTTAGCATCTCATCTAGACCAAAAACAAAAAACAAAAAAAACCCAAAAACAAACAAAACCCTGTTGAAAGTATATTTTCATTCTCACTTGACAGTTAAGGAAAAGGAGGCTTGAGAGTTAAGTCACTTGCCCAGGTTCACAAAGCTACCTCTCCAAATAAATGTGGGATTTACAACATAAAGCTATACCAAAAAAGCTTATAGAGATGCCAACTGCCCAAGCAAGAGGCTGCAAGAACATGAAAATCTAGGTTCTGGTTCATCTGACCTTGCACAAGAGATAAGCTTTGAGCATTACTGTTTTCCTAAACTAGAAGATATATTCAGTTTTGCCATGCAAAGTAATCAAAGAAAAAAATCCTTTGAAAATCAACAATACAGCAACCTGTCACCTAGAATTTAAAAAAATTTTTTTTCATGTGAGGAAGAGATAAGAATAAATGTTGAACTCCTGCACAAAGTGACAAGAGAATACTGCAAAGTTTCCAGAAGTTTGGATCCTCAAATCCTTATACATTCAGCTGCCCCTGAGCTAGAAAGAGATTCAAAAGGAAACAATGCTACCACTCTTCAAGGGTCGACCTTCAGATCAGTCAATTAAGAATCCTGTGATCAGAAAGTCCTGGAATCTCAGTTTTCTCACTTGTAAAATGAGAATAACCTATACCTCACAAGTGAGTAGCAAAGAATAAATGAGAAAATGTAATATAAAGCAATGATCACTATACTTGAAACACAATAAATGGTGGTAAGAATTCTACAAGGTGAAAACCTCTGCCTGAATGCTCTCCGAACCCTCTCACCACCTACACTCACCCCAGTGGCAATCGGATGGTCTTTGTAATAAATAATGTTGGCATAATTATATACTTGTATGGAAAGATGAACCCCATCTCACACCATATACAAAAATTAATTTGAAATGGAGCATAATAGACATAAATTTAAGAACTTCTGTTCATTTTTTTTAAAGGCATTAAGAGAGTGGAAAGGCAAGCCGTAGGCTAAAGGAAGATATATGCAACGTGTATATCCAAAAGATGACTCCATCTGGAATACAGAATAAACTATAAATCAATCAGAAAAACAGAAATAACCCCAAACAGAAAGGAGAAACAGACTTGAACAGTGACCTCACAAAAGACAGTATATAAAAGTATGCCAACTCATTCAACATAGAAAAATGCAAATTAAAACCACAATGAGACAACTACACAACCATCAAAGTGGTTAAAGTTAATAAGGTAGACAATATTTGGTATGAGCAAAAACGTGGAGCAGCTGGATCTCACATACATTGCTGGGAGAAGTACACAATGGCACAAGCACTTTAAAACCTTTATGGCAATTTTTAATAAAGTAAAAATTGATGCCTACCCTAAGACCCAGCAATTTCACTCCTGAGTATTTACTCAAGAGACATGAAAACATATATCCATAAAAAGACTTACATAAGAATATTCACAGTAGCTTTCTCACAGCAGCTACAAACTGGAAACAGCTCATGTGTCCATCAACAGTAGAATGGATAAGTAAACTGTGGCACATCCACATAATGGAATACTACACAGTAGTAAAACAGTATGAACTACTCTTACTCCATGCAACACAGCAAACATAATGCAGACTAACAGAAACCAGACACATACAATTCTTTTAAGAAATATGAGGTAGGGCTTCCCTGGTGGAGCAGTGGTTGAGAATCTGCCTGCCAATGCAGGGGACACGGGTTCGAGCCCTGGTCTGGGAAGGTCCCACATGCCGCGGAGCAACTGGGCCCGTGAGCCACAATTACCGAGCCTGCGTGTCTGGAGCCTGTGCTCCGCAACAAGAGAGGCCGCGATAGTGAGAGGCCCGCGCACCGCGATGAAGAGTGGCCCCCGCTTGCCGCAACTGGAGAAAGCCCTCGCACAGCAACGAAGACCCAACACAGCCAAAAAATAAATTAATTAATTAATTAATTATAAAAAAAAAAAAAAAAAAAGAAATATGAGGTAGTGACTGGAAAGGATTAAGATTCTGTATCTTGATTCTGGTAGTATGTAGTTACACAGGTGTATGTATGTATAAAAATTCATCAAGCTGTGTATTTAAGATATATGTACTTTATTATATGTAAGTTATCTCAATTTTTAAAACTTTAAGATTTTACACACAATAAGGCCAAGAGCAATAACCAAACCTAATGTTTTCAGGACTATTCCTTCATCTTTTGTTTTAATAAGAAAACTCTCTAGCAAAATACAAAAAAAACTGAAAACTAAGAATATACATGGTAGTATCTGACCTAATATTTATGTTACTGAAAAGTCAACCCAGAATTTATAAATCTAAATTTAGCATGCTTCTAATATACCAAAGAAGAGAGGAGGAGGAAGAGGAAGAAGAAAGAGAAGAAGAAGAAAGAAGAGGAAGAGGAAGAAGAAAAAGAGGAAAAAGAAAAAAGAGGAAGGAGAAGGAGAAGATTACTCTATTTCTTTAAAAAGCAAGGCATCTGAACACTAGATACGATTTTTTTCCAATAGTTCTAACTTCTGTGGGCTTAGGTTTTATGTTTCCATTATCATAATACAAATAACCAAAAAAATTACAAAAACAAAATATTATTTCCTATTTTTATGACAATATTAATACATTCTCTGTGGCAAATCACTTATCCTCATCCATAAAATGCAGGAAGTGAGATTACCTCTAAAGGCTTTTCTCAGTTCAAGGTTTCTATGATTCTAATATTCAACTAATCAAAAAATTCTGAGTTCCCTAAATGCCTTCCAAAATAAAAGCCAAACTTTGGTCTGGCATTCAAAGTCCCACATCAACACTGTGTTCCTGCTTACCTTTCTAATCTTTTTCTCACATTAGCCCTATATAAAACCCATATGCTTTCCTTTCTCCTTGTTTTTGTTCATATGATTTCCTCCATATAAAATATCCCTCTCCCAAAGTTCTTTATTAGCCTATGAAAATCTTTGTTATCTTTAAATGTATTCATCTACTCATATATTTATTGAGGATTTTTTCCATATAAGGCACAAAGTTAGACAATGGCTGAGTACAAAGAAACAAGACACGGTTCCAACTATAATGTGGACATGTAAAGAGCTAACCCTAATACAAGCTAGAATCAAATAACTGTCAGAGGTCAGTTTATATACTAGTAAAACAAAATCAGTTATAAGCCTGAGACCCAGCTGAAATCCTCCCTCTTTCAATTTTCTCTATTTTATTCCCGATCAGACAGTCTTCTCTGTTCTGGATCACCATAAGATTGTTTTTCATCAATCTTCCATAATATCATTTATATGTACATCTCTTTTATTACCTCAATACATATGAAATCTGAGAAAAGACTTTTTTCTGTACATTTTTAATATCCATTAAATTTTCCTTAAACACTAAATACTATTCAAATAATGACTTTAACGCTTTCAAAATTGAAGAGCTCCCATATTTTATCTAATAATACTTATGGCCAAAGTGATTACCATAAGAAGATTAAAAGAAGTTTCACCTCATTGGAAATTCCTGTGGAGAATTTCATGGACAGTTAGCCAAGAATTAGATTTCTTGAGAAACTGAATTTATTCTTTTAAGAATTTTATAGACTAATTTTTTATAAAGAAAAAAATTCAATAATTGACTAATTTTCCTTTATAAAAATTTTCCCTAAATACTCATATTAACCTGAAATACATAAATATGCTTTGATACTTTAACTATCACATACTTGAAACAAACAAAAAAGAAAACTCAATTTACCCTGTGCCTAAATATTGGGTTAGCCGAAAAGTTCGTTCGGTTTTAAGTAAAAATAAAAGACATTTTTCATTTTCACCAAGAACTTTATTGAACAATGGATTCATTAACCAAACGAATTTTTTGCCAACCCAATACAATTATTCCATGTCCACCAAACAGAGTATTTATGAACATAAGTATCTGTCTTGTAGCTGACATAGCTTAAGCTATGCAACACTTCTATAATTGTAATGTCATAATTAATATCCATTCCTTTGGCTTAATCTATTAACAATTATCTGTATTTTTTATACATAGTTAAGTTCTAGGAGCATGTGACTAATCAGTGGCATAACCGAACTCATGTAAGCACCATCATCTAGTATGAATTAGCTTTTGCATACTACCATTAAAGAATAGCAACCAAAGTTTTTTGAGTGAGCTAAATGCAAATTTAAAATACTCAATTTTAAAAACTCAAATTCATTGTCTTATGTAAGATAATTTAAAAATCTATCTTATCAACTTTATTTTGAATAAACCCATACTGTACCTGGTTACTACCATGGCCAAAAGGAGTACTAGATAAATTAGTGGTTACACTGTGCAAAATAATTTCACCACTGAGAGATCCAGAAGCAATGTAGCAGTCATTCCAATTATATGTTACACAAGTTACTTCATCTTTATGATCCTGAATGAAAGAAATGAAAGTAAATACAGTGCCACACAACCTTCAAACAGCATATTTTCATGGTTTTTTGTAAATTTCATGTTTTGTAACTATTATGTATTTGTCAATCTAATATATGCTTTAACATTTTCCTCAAATAACCCAAAAAAAATTACTCAAATGAGTAGTAAACTATCCGATTAACATCAAGTCTTTTCAGGGAATAAAGATTTATTTTTCATAACCATAATAATGGTCAGGCACCCTGAAACAAGAGACAAAAAGGAAAGGTAATTTTCTAAATGGCATTATGTCTACCTTAAAGAATTCACTTCCACTGACAAGTAACATTTATTGCAAGTTGATTATTATGAGAGTCCCTGCCCTTGAGAATATTACTGTTCAACTGAGAAGACAGGACATTTAAGTGAACATGCAAATGGCAGAATGAATGCTAAATGAGTGGCAGAGGCAAAGTGTCAGAGGAAAGAGAGTTATCACTGTGAACTGAGTTGACAGAGGAAGCTTTATGGAAGACAGAAAGCTTGAGTTCAACATTAAAAAAAGTAATAAGAGGTAAGTTAGGGGAAGGAGAAAGAAACCTGACACTGCAACATAGAAGAGAGCAAAAAACAAAAGCCCCAAAGCCAGAATGAGCAAAGCATGTTTGAGAGTTGATGGCTGCTGCTTCCATCTGCTGAGTACCGACTAAGGCTGGGAGTTTTATATATTACTATTAATCTTTAGAACAATCATGGGAGGCAAGGCCATTTTCCCCATTTGATAGATGAGTTAACTAAGGTTAAGAAACTGTGCAAGCTCACAGGACTGCCAGTGATAGAGCCAGGATTCAATCCAGGTCATATTCCAAAGCTTATTTTCCTCTCATTATACTCGACTGTCTCCCAAATCCAAAGGGGAATCAACTTTGTGGAAATAAAACTGTTCAGTTTTAAACAAACTGAGTTCACAAGGACTATGTTTTCCAAAATTAAATTAGAGATATCTAGCCTAGGAGCATAGTGATCAGCATAGTTTTTAACAGTTTGATGTCATACCTTAATAAGATAAACAAACCAACCTTTGTATCTTATAATTAGATTAATGTAATATCAAGAATAGTAGCTATAATATTCCACTTATTTTACAACTTTTTCAAATGGTCCTTGAAGCATGCTGGGAGATGCCTTTACATTTTACTGCTTTTTTAAATCAAACAAATGCCATCCTGAGGAAAAGAATATCTGATAAGAAAGGAAAAAGAAGGAGTGGACATATATAGTGCATCATTCCCATTTGAGAAATTATAACGTGGGGTCCAATACAACTTCTATGACTTTGTAAAGAGGCAGGTGTGTCTTCCTGATTTCAACTGTGGAAAATAAGTCATTCAGCTGAGGAGAAAAATGAGTAGAATTTTGCCATGTAAGGAGGGATGGGAATAAGTGATGCTCCTAAAACGTGTGACACTGTGTGACAAAACTGGCCACAGACTTCTAATCTCTTCTCAATTCTTTAAGATATTCTTTATTCATACTAGGTATATCCCCCTAAATAGCTTTAATTCAACTATTTCATAATTTAAAAGATTAAACAATGAATAATATCTGAGTGTGCCTCTCATCTTTGCCCTTACTAGTTGCTTGACATTGAACAAGTTCTTTAACATCTCTGAGTCAGAGTTTCTCCATCTGTACTTAGGAATAATACTACCTGCTTTGCAGAGTTGTTGAGATAGATAGAGTAAATATGTTAAGCACAGTGGCTGGCATGTCAAAGAATTCAATAAAAGTTAAGTATTCTCATTATTGGCAACTTTTCAATTTTCCTGAAGACTCTTCAAAGTTTAGTTAATACTTAAAATAATGAACTTCCAAAAGTACTTTTTAAACAGCAATCATAAGATTATATTTCAACTTAGCTAAGAGAAAACCATTCTTCTATATACTATTTCTCTAGTAAGAATTAACTCAATGACATTAAGATATGTAATAAAATTAGAATGATCTCTGGTATTTGCTTCAAAATACTCTGAAGGTCTGAGGATGAGAGAGTAGATGAGCACATAGATAAAACAATATTGGCCATGAGTTGATCATCACTGAAATCAGGTGATGGATACATGGATGATGAGTTAAAGGAAGTTCTTTCTCTGTGTATATAGGTATGTGTGTGTATAGATAAAAATATGTTTAAAATTTTGCATATTAAAACTTTTTTAAAAGACATAAAAATTAAAAATAATTTAAAAAATGAACTTCCAAATATTAAAAGGACAGAAGTCCAAAAAAACAATCGCGACCAGGGGCTTTCATGATGATTATTTTCATTTTCTGAAACTGCAAAAAGCTAACTATTTAAAGAAACACTAACTGTAAGTAGTAAACTATTTTAGAAACATTTCATTACCAAAATGAAAATACATACACACAAACTGTAGCAGAGAACTAAGAAGCCATATCCCCAAAGACTGTCATCCCAAAACCACTCTCATTATTTCAAAGTGCCTTAAAAAGATCTCTAATGACAACAAACCATATTTTTTTTTTAAATGAAGTAAGCGGTTCACTCACACGAGAGCAGACCAAAGTGAAAAAATAAGGAAAAAGTTTTAACCCCAGCAATATAGCAATAGAGTAACATATGTGGAGGGAAAAATAAACCAAAAAAACTAAGTTTTTGGCTACACAGCATCTTTATTTTCCCTAACAAATCTCACTTCAATTCTGAAGCAGCTTATTTTTATCATAAAAGCTCAAAATTAAAAGTTTGGTAACTATTCCTAATAAACACATTGTGGGATACCCATTTCTGTAAGGATTAAAAAAAAAAAGTTGCTTACCTTAAGAGATCGATGAACTCTTTTTGATTTTAAATCCCAAATATTAACAGTGTTATTTAGGCCTCCGCTTACCAAATACATTGATGTTGAATTTAAACTGACACATGTCTGCTTTTGCTATTAAAGAAAAAAAAAGTCACATTAACTTAACAGAGCCCAGAGATGACTTTCAAGTCTCACCCAACACTTAGTAAGCACATGAAAAATATTTGTTGAGTTAAATGCTATAAACATGCCAATTCTTGTACTAAAGATTCACCTCTCATTATCTGTCACATGGATTCAATACTTTGCAAAGTGTTCAAAAAGTCTTTAAGGAAATCAACCAGATTCATGTTCTAGTCCACAGAAAGGTGGTTACAGAGGAAGCTTACAGAATACCAGCAAGTCTTGGGCTCCCATCAGGGCTTACTTGCCCTTAATATTTCCCTTTAATAAAACCTGGTCTTAGACTCCCACAGAATATCTCACATTAAAATCAACCCACAGCTCAGAAAATTCTTAAGGTAGAGGGAACTGTAAAGAATGCCTAGTTTAAAACCCTCGTTTTACAGAGGGGCAAAGTTTTATAAAGAGGATAAGATACTAGTCCAGTGTCACAGCAAATCTCCCCCTAATGGCCCAAGTCTCAAACATCATGTCATCAGAACCTAACTCTACACTCTCCCCCACCACTGTAAAGGTCCCATTCATCCAGCTCCTCAAGATAAAAGTCCAGAATTAACCTTGATTCCTTGTTCTCCCTCTGCCCAATCTATCAGTAAGTTCTCTAAACTACAAGCCTAAAATCTATCCCACATGGGCCCCCCTTTATCTACTGTCACTGCTGGCACCCTAATCCAAACCCTGACAAAACACAACAGCAGCCTCCTAACTGGTTGTCCTGCTTCCACTCCTGCTTCCTAACATCCCATGCTCCATAAGTAGAGTGACCTTTAAGAAATGTAAATCAGATCATGTGTCTCTCATTTAAAAATCTTCAATGGCTTCCAATCACACCTAGAATAAATTCCGAACTCATCATTAACCTGGCTTTCAAAGCCCTATTCATCTGGCCCCTTCTTACCTGGTCTCTCACCATTTTCCTCCTTATCCACTAATTCTCTAGCCACACTGACCATCTTCCATTCCATAAACACTGTATTTGCCTCAAGGCTTCTACACAGCTAGTCTTGCCTGGAAAGTTAATTTCCCTGAATCTTGGCTTGAATGGCTCCTTCTGGTCAATAGATATCAACTTAAATGCCACAACTTCAGGAGACCTCCCTTGGCCACCTAACGTAACTTGCTATCTCAATATCTTATTTTAGCTCTCTGCATAACAACTTATCGCTATCACTCAGTATTCTGTTTACTAGTTTATTGTCTCTCACCAGAATGTCAGTTTCCTTAGAGCAAAGACCATATCCATGTTCAATAAATATTTATAGAACAAACGGCTAAAGTACAGAGGTAACCAAGTTTTTCTCACAATGAGTATCTATGAGTGTCATCTATCTGGTAGTACCATCAGTAACTACGCTACAAAGCACAGTATTGCATGTTTTTTCTATTTAATTTTCAGATACACTACGTAGTTACATTAATTATTCTCACCTCCAGCTGAATACCATGAGGGGAAAAAAGAGAAATGAATTCCAAAGGGGACATTCTGTGACTTAGTTATAGGTTAAAAGGCAAACTATGTAGGTGTAGGCAAGTCATGTCACCTTTCTGAGCCTACGTTTCTACACCTGAGAAATGAGAGATGAGGACTAGATCTACTGCCCTTGAGAGTCCATGCATCTCTAAAACATCCTCTGCTCAAGAGAGCACCAGATTCTTAAAAGGGTGCAGATAACCCCCTTTCCCTCCCCCAAGGCTTCTTCCAGCTCTGAAATTCTGACTGAGTCAAAATTATTAACACATACAAAAATATCAGGAGCACATTACATCAATGTTTCAGTATGGTCGCTATAATTCTCTTGCAGGTCATTCTAGGAACTGACTTTAGTCTAAACAGACTAGTAAAAGTTAGAATCTGGTTATCATTGCAGATCAGGACAGTTTGCTAAGAGCTATCAAAATAACCTTTAAAGAAAACAGACAAGAAGGGCATCCATCAAAGATCAATATATTAGGATTCTAATCA
The DNA here is from genome assembly GCF_949987535.1 of Balaenoptera acutorostrata. NCBI lineage: Eukaryota > Metazoa > Chordata > Mammalia > Artiodactyla > Balaenopteridae > Balaenoptera > Balaenoptera acutorostrata. The sequence continues at coordinate 24,970,186 of NC_080074.1, forward strand.
TCGAAAACCACTCAAATTATTCTTAAGGGCTCAGAACAAAACCTGTATTTACAGCTGCTTACCCTAATGCCCCAGTCTCTTAATATCTGTGGCTGGAACTGATGCTGAGATCAATCCAACAGATACCTTTAGGAAAGGACTGATAGAAATCCTAAGTCCTTTTTACGTTAGATGAGCTTATATTCCAATGTTCTGCTGTGTTCTACTCCACTGTAATTGGAGTAGAACAATTATTAACTGGGCTGCCTTATCTACTCCAGTGTGTAAAATTAGGACAATTCATAATGGTTTACAGTCTGCCACGAAAACTATTAAATTTAAAAAAAGAAAAAGCTACCAACTAACTACTTATTCCTTTTTATTTAGATCTTATTTAAAATGGAAATAGCTTTCAAGAAGTGTGTGACTGGAAATAAGAAAGCCAGCATTATCCTGAATCAGAGGGATTAACTTGTAAAACTAAAGAGTAAGAACATATAGTGAGAGCTCCATTTAAATGCTCTGGGACCAAAGCTCTGGGACAAAGGCATCCTGTTGCAGGAGAGCCTGGGGAGACTCAGGCAGTACCATGTGGACAGAAGCTAAAGCAGAAGGCTACCATCAGATAAGGCTCTTTAGCTGATGGTCCTGAGCCCAATGTCAGTAAAGGTAGGGCTACTTCATTAGGACTCTTCTGCTCAAATCAACTCAGTGACCTTGGTGGAACATCATCCTAAAAAACCACAGCAATACCAGAGAACCTCCCACAGAGGGGAAATGGAGAAAGTAACTGCCTAGTTGATGAAATCTAAGTCCTTGATTGCTCCCCTAGTACCTAATATTATTTTACCTAAAGATGTTTCAGTAAGCACACTTATTTCACCTTTAAGTGTTACTGTATTATTTTAAGCTCAGGTTAAGAATAATGCTTTGAAACACCTTTATATTTAGTTGTCAGCACCATAATAAATAAGCAATTACCACCCAAGCAAAACTAAGATTTTTAAAAGTTAAAAAAAAACAAAAAAAAACTTACCCCTTCACCAAGCTCTAAAAGTGGAACAGGTTTACATTTGCAACTTGAAACAACTATTTTGTCACCACTGGAAGATGCTGTCACTAGAAAGTTATCTAAATGAAGAGTTATGGAGAATCGAAAAATCCATGAGCAGCTCTAGCACTCGACTATCATTATAAGAATTGAGATGATAAAAGCAAGCACATTAAGCAACGAATATAGCTGATACATTAGCTTTCAAAACTGGCTCAGATTACTAATTACTAAGACTAATTCTCTTTACTACTACTGCAGGGAAGAACTATCCTTTCTGATTTTGCTATCGCTTGAAAGCTATTTAACCCATGTGAAATACTACTCCATTTTCAAAGAGTAGGCCAGAAGGTCTAATTTTATCCTTCAAGAATGAGAGCATGATAAAAGCAACATCGGGCAAATATCAACCAGCCTTTTCATCTATAAATACTGTTTAAGATAGCTATTTAGCAACGCAGTGCTTGATACCATTTTAAGCTAGGAAGCAAATATCCACATTAGTCTCCTATTTTTCCACTAAAAAATAAAGCCTGATATTTTCTCAGGATGGAATTTTTGTGATAGAGTGTTTTCATCTTAAATGTATTAAGAATATTACAGTATATGTAGCAAATATAAATAAGTGTGGTTACACAGCAACTATGTTCTGAGAGTTTTGACTTTATTTCAATTCAATTAAATTCAAATTATTTAAAATATAATTTTAAATTATTAAAATAAATAATTATTTAAAATTTAATAATTTAAAATTATATTTTCCTTATTTTACATAAATTATAAGTGGAATAATCAGTAAACACAAAACAATGTAAGTATTTTAAAACTAAAATGACTAAATACAATAATATAACCAAGACCAAGAGTCTGATTTTGAGTCAAAACAAACTAAAATATCAGAAGTTTAAACCTATACTTTTAACAAGCAAAATCTTAACTGCATTACTTTTGGATGATTTACATAACATTCAGATATTTTGTGAACAGACCATGGATTGTAATTTTATTATGATATATGATTCAAACAAAATCACTTCCACCTACCTAGATATTACAGCATTGAGAAAAATAAATCATTTCCCTTTCCTTGGCTTCTTCCTATGTTTATTGTTACTTTTCTCCTTAGAATATATTAAAGAAAGGACTGAAAGAAAATAATACAAGAAGGTACTCCAGTTACTCCTCTTATTTCTCATGTAGTTTTAGAAATCATGAGAAAGTGCGGAATATTACCTAGAGAACCAAAAAAAAGAAAACTAATCTCCCTGGCACCTCACCATTAACGCTGTCCTTGGAATCCATGCTAAGTGGTCCCTAAATCTCTGAGTCTGGGAATTCCTTGGTCTTCAGTAACTAACCTCTATGGAAGGCATCAAAGCCTCAATAGGTATAAAACTACACAAAGGTTTTCAGTGCACATGTACTTGTACAACAAAACTATACAGAAATAAGACCAGTTTCCAAAAGTCATAGGACACCATCACATAGTTACATCAGTTCTGTTGATAGACCATTAAGTGGTTTATCAGTAAATGTATCAACTCCTAATAAAACTCCTTGGGGGAAAAAAAATAATAAATCTCATTAAGAACTGCTACTTTTATGCAGTGAGTAACAAGGAAAATTAAGCTCTAAACATAATAAAAATCTAATAATAGAAGCAACCTCACATATTTGTGACTCTTTTTAAAACATCTTACCCCACTATATATCTGGAGAGTCCTTCAAAAATGCAGTCCCTTCACCATGAGTTTGATTAATAGAGCACCAAAGTTATTTATTTTGCTACTTTAATACAAAATCAAGGAATGATGAAGAGGTAAATTTAATTCAATAAGAAAATTCATCATTTTTGTTATGTATTTGCAAGATTAGATTGAGCATGAAAACTTCTAATGTTTTTGTTCATGAATCATTCATATTTTAAAGCTTTGATATTTTTACTTTCATCAGGAAGCAGAATATTACTACTTTGATACTGATAAGATCAGACACATGTTAAAGCTTAATCTGTTGTTTAAGAAATAGTGTATGCGTATGAGTTCCACAGACGAATGATTATTTCTAGCATACCAAGTATACAGAACATTTTCATACAAAAGGTGGTAAGAATACTTTGTTTACAGCAGTGGTTCTCAACCGAGGGTGAGTCTGGCTCCCAGGTGACATCTAGCAATTCTGGAGATGATTTTTGGCTGTCACCATTGGGGCTACTGGCATCTGGTTGGTAGAGACCAGGAAGGCTTCTAAACATCCTACAATGCACAGGGCAGCCTCCATAACAAAGCATTATCTTGCCCAAAATGTCAATATTGAGATATTGAGAAATCCCTATTTATGAAGTCATTTTATCCACATTTAGGAACTTATTAAGACAGGGAGGATGTCAATCAGAAACATAAAAACCTTAGGAAAGTTCAATCTAGATAATTTTCCTGTCATTTTGGGAAACAAGACTATTTTCATCACAGATAGAAAGGAAAAGAAATACAGAGAATACATCAGTAAGATGGGAATGTTTGACAATTTTTATCTCTTCCCTCAACTTTTGCTTCTGCCTTCAAGTTCTGTCTTTAATTTCCCAACCAGATCCACAAATATCCAAACACAGACACAAAACATCATTCCAGAACCTTTCAGAACTTTTCCCACCATTACCTACCTTATTCCGTTTGATTCAATAACAAACTGTTAATAACGAAACTAATTCTATGATCTGCATCTAGTAGCGAACATATTTTTAATAGCACTGTTTTTCAATGTAGTGAATTGCAAATAAGTTTTTAATGAAATCAACAGAGAATATCAGTGTGCATCATATGATATACTGTTTACTAAATTCCTATTTCACTTTACATTTCACAGCTATGCCAAATATATTTCTCATTATGGATCACATGCAAAAGTTTCATTGATACTGGTTGTTTAACCTAACAAAAAGTGGTTGTTTAAAAAAGAAAAGGATACTATTGCTGCTCCAACACACTGAGCTGATTCCATGTGGTGATGTGTGTGGGTTGAACTTATCCACCAATGTCATAGATGAAGCATCCCATATTTTAACATCATCGCCCGATGAAGCAAATCTGAGGTTTTCCTGCATGACTGCACCTGCAAATAGTTTAAAACAACATATTTTAAAAACAATTAAGGATAGGTTTTAAAAAAAGAGTTAAGGGCTTCCCTGGTGGCGCAGTGGTTGAGCATCTGCCTGCCAATGCAGGGGACACGGGTTTGAGCCCTGGTCTGGGAAGATCCCACATGTCGCGGAGCAACGGGGCCCGTGAGCCACAACTACTGAGCCTGCGCGTCTGGAGCCTGTGCCCCGCAACAAGAGAGGCCGCGATAGTGAGAGGCCCACGCACCGCGATGAAGAGTGGCCCCCGCTTGCCACAACTAGAGAAAGCCCTCGCCCAGAAACGAAGACCCAACACAGCCATAAATAAATAAATAAATAAATTAAATAAATAATTTTAAAAAAAAGAGAGTTAAAATGAGGCATCTTATCTAAAACAAGTGGCTCTACTCATTCGCTTTTGTCCCAGAGATTGTGCTCACCACAAAGTGTTTGGAGTGATCTCTCTAAAACATAAACCAGATCACATTCTCTTAGCTGAGCTTTCCAATGACTCTCCAGAACAATTACAATGAAGTCCAACCTCCTTAGCGTGCCTTACACAAACTGGCCTGCTGTAACATTCCTACCTCTCTTTCCCAGGGCCACCAAACTCACTGGCCTTCTTTCTCACCTCCGAGTCTTTCTGTTTGCAGCCCCATCTGCCTGGAATGGTCTTTCCCGATTTCCCAAGGTCATCTCCTTCACATCATTCCAGTCTCAGCTCATGTTTCTTCCTCAGAAAGGCCTTCCCTGACCACCATGGCTAAAGCTGCTCCATACCAGTTGTCCTATATCCCATTACCCTGTTTCATTTTTTATGGCCCTTCCCGCTATCTGCGGTCTTATTCTCATGTCTGACTCCCCTTGTCTTGAACAAAATAAAGATCCTTAGGACAGGGATTTCATCTTGTTTACTACCAGTCTTGAAACATTCCTGGCACACAGCTGGTACTCAACAAATAACTGTTGGATAGGTAACTTCCTTACCTTTTAAAAAATTTATGATAAACTGTAGCACTCCTGCAGGTCAGAATCCCGCCATGGCAGGTTTTCCAAATAAGTCTAAAATTAGAAAATACAGCCTAAGAAGATGTCACTAAGTCCCTATACCAACACACGGTCTACAATGCCTTCGCTTGTATTATCTGTTCACAGTATACAGTTCAAACACAGAATTCTGACAAAGTGATTTCATAAACCAAGGCAGTCCAGAAGACAAAAGGCAAGTAGTAATGCATGACGGGTAAGAAAAAAATGCTGAGAAATACCTGGGAGAAAGGGGAAGGGAAGGGATGGGGGCCTAGAACTATACCCTTCACACCTTCCTGGTGCGGACAGTGCAAGAGTGCAGGAGCGCATAAGTGATATTACAGACAGGTTCCCAAGTCATCAACAAAACATCACACTTTCGAGGAGCAGACTCTATTTCAGAGGACAACCTAAACGCATAACAAGTTATAGGGCCCTTTCATTCTCCAGAGACAAAATTTCAATGTGTTTATAAAGAAGCTAAAACTTTTGTTAACTAGAAAAGCCACCTATGTGATTCACTATGCTTCATTCATCAGATAAATACAGTTCTACTAAGAGCCGTTAGTCATCTGTTGAAATGTAAACACAGTGTTTGGATTTGGTGCCTTAACAGGTGGTAACATGTGCCCTTTTGGATCCCTACTCAACAACAATTAAGTGCTGGAAAAGCATCTGTAAACCCAGTAAAAACCACTGAAAGATATCTTTACTATAATCTTGGACCATTCCTGTTGAGCGGCGTGATGGAGCGGAAAGATCCCTTTAGACCTGGCTCAGATGATCTGCCCCAGAGTTAGATGACAGTCACTTTGGCCAAGTCATTCAACGTCGGTCTCCTCCTCTCAAAGTGGAGCGGGGAAGGGCCCACCAACCTCAGTCTTCCGAGAACTAGCACATTTTAAGGGCGGGGCATCGTATCAGCCTCAGGAAGAGGCTCCCATAAAAACTGAGCTGTGAAGACACAAGGCGGTAGCACCGTCAGCCCCGGATTCGGGGAGCGCGGCTACAAGAAACAATTCCACTACGACACTTAGCTTAAACAAAAGTTCTACAAGTTTCAGTCACCCAAAATGCATTTTACTTGCAGGAGTCTTGCTCAACTGGGGTTACCTCGTAAAATGCATTTGAGCGCCTGCTAAACGAGTTGGATTTGAGAGGTTTACAAAAAGAGAACGGGACTGTAGACAAGCGCAAACTTTCACGTGGCAGCGCAGCCCCCGGAGCCGCCACCGACCTACCCCAGTTGACCCGGGCCACCTCTCAGGCCCGACCGGAGCCCGTCGCAGGGGGAGGTGCGCGACCCCGGCCCGCGGCTCCCTGGCACTTCCGCGCCAAACGCGCCGCCGCACCCCTGCCCGGCAACCGTCCGGAGCGCCAGGCCGGCCGGCCGGGGCCCCGGGACCCCAGGGGCCTCCGCCCCGCCCCATGAGGTGACCGGAGAGCGGGTACCAGTAGAGGGCAAGTACTCGGCAGGTGTCAGCCCCTACCTCGGGCCCTCCGGAACCTCACCTCTCAGCCGCCGTACACCGGGGGCCACAGCGCGGGCCTCTCCGGCGGTGGGCTTCCGGCTCCCGCCTGGACTGTTAAACTTCGGCGGCCGGAAGTCCCGCCCCCGAATGGCGTCACCGGGAGAGGCGCTGCCCCAAGCGATGGCTCGGGTTGGTGGCCAGGGGCAGGGCCAGGGGCAGGGCCAGGGCCAGGGGCGGTGCTTGGCTTGGGTGGGGGTCCTGGTCCTAGCGCCTGGGAGGGATCTGCGGGCCTGGGCGGCTCCCTCCACGCCCCACCGATGGCGCTAGGGCCAGCGGCTGCTGCCCTTTTGTCATCCATTTGTTCGTTGGCTGCCTACTGTGTGCCAGGCACTCTGCTAGACTCTGGGTGCACAGTGCTGAGTTTCGCCTGGGAATACAAGGGTACGGTCAACGCTCGTGGTCCCTGGCCCGGTGGAGCTACAGTCCAGTATAAGGGGCAGACGTTAATAAATACATACTTAAATGAAAATCGAAAACTCTGAGAGTTGCCTCAGATGAAAGGTACAAAATGTATGAAAGGGAAATGAACATGGATGTGGGTTTGGGAATGTCTTCCCTGAAGAGGAAACCGTGGACAGCCGATAATACCCGATGCAGTTTACAAACCAGGAGACATGCCAAGAAAAGCTAAGAAATAACAGAAAGCCTAAGTGTCTGAGTTATCCGACTTCAAAGCCTATGATATTTTTTCCAAATCATGCTGCAGGGTCAGGAACATCGAACACCATCTGGCTGGGAATTCTTCTGAAGGAGATGCTTCTCAGAGTGGAAAAAGTAGTAGGTGGATTGAGCTTTCATATTCCCCTTCTACCAGGGCTTTTTTTTTTTTTTTTTTAATAAGCTCTGCTGAGAATCCTTTTTAAAAATATAGGGCATTTTTTCTAAACTGTGTTATTATTCTTTCAGCACAAGTACATACTTGGGAGTGTGTTTCTGAACTACGTACGTAAGCCCCGGTTATTTGCAACAATATTTCAAATAACTGGAAAACTCTAATAAATGCAGAGAAGAAATTTTTTCAGAGCAGAAATTGAAGCCCTAGACAAGCTGCAAAGATTGATGGGGAGCCTCAAAACGAAGACAGCAAGCAGCAACCGCCTTAATTGTAGTTTACAGTTCTTGAGGTTATTAAATACATGTTGGCAGGGGTGGGGACCCAAAAGTTGGGAAATAAGAAAACAGAGTAGGAGTAGGGGCAGGAGGAATAAGGGCAAATAGAAGAAAGAAAAGATAATTACTAAATCTCTGAAAATTTGAAGTCAGCAGGAAAGTGGAGACTAGAATATATGAATATATGATATAGCAATATATCATATTATATATTATACAATGACATATAAAAATATTTATGGAACAGATACTTTGCTAAGCACTATATATTTGTGTGTGTGTAGATATGTATATAAAGTGTATATGTATACTATATATATGTAATTTTATCTTTCTGAAAACATGTGTACTATTATATGTCCCCATTTTACATATGAAGAAACAGAGATTAAGTAACTTGCCCAAGGTCACACAGTTAAGTAATGGTATGGACAGCAGTTAAACCTAGAACCGTAAGACTACAAAAACTGTGCTCTTAACCATTATGCTATATTGTCAAGAGCATAAAGGGCCAAATGTTAACCTCTGCTGCTTTCTCGCTGCTGGTCCTACAGCCTCATCACCTGACATGGTTGTGGAATGGTCCTGCCATTCTTGTTCCTACCTCTGTGTCTGTCTATGCGCATAGTGTTTCCTAGTTCTGTATAATACAGTCTACAAGTAATAGAAGCCAAATGTTGGAGACCTCACTGATATATGAATTATATAAACATATGCAGCTTTCCAAAAGTAGACATCAAGACAAGGAATATTCCTAGGGACAAAGAGGGATATTTCATAACAATAAAAAGGTCAGCAAAACCAGAAGCCATATTAATTATAAATAATATGTGACCAATAACATAAGTTCAAAATATATGAAGAATAAATGTCAGGGACTTCCCTGGTGGTCCAGTGGTTAAAACTCCACGCTCCCAATGCAGAGGCCCTGGGTTCAACTGCTGGTCAGGGAACTAGATCCGCATGCCGCAACTAAGAGCCTGCATGCCGCAACTAAGACCCGGCACAGCCAAATAAATAATTTTTTTTAAAAAAAGAATAAATTTCAGAACTAAAGGGAGAAAAAAGAACGTGCATAATCCTAATCACTGTTGGAGACTTTAACAGAATTATCTCAGTAATTGATAGAACATCCAGATAAGAAAAAAAAAAAATCAGTAAAGATGTGGAAGATCTGAACACAATCAACTACAGTATTTTAACTGACATTTATAGAACACTGTACCCAACCTCTGCAGGATAAATATTCTTTTCAAATACACATGGAACATTTACAAAGATAGACTATATGCTGCCATGAAACAAGTCTCAATAAATTTTAAAAGAATAAATCATACAGTGTATGTTCTCTGATCACAATAGAATTAATAGAAATGGAAAACAGTAAAGCATGTAGAAAAGCCCCAAACATCTGAAAATTAAACAACTTTGCTTGTATACAATGCATAGGTCAAAGAAGAAATCAGATCACAAATAAATTAGAAAATATTCAAACTGATGATCAGTAAAATGCAACATATAAAACTTTATGGAATTCAGCTAAAGCAATGCTTATAGAAAAATATATAGGTTTAAATACTTATATTATGAAAAAAAAAGATCCAACATCAATAATCTATTCTCTCTCTTAAGGAATCTAGAAAAAGAAGAGCACTTTTTTTTTTAAGTAAAGATTAGAGAACAATGAAAATGAAAACAGATGGACAGCAGAGAAAAATCAATGAAACCAGAATCTGATTCTTTGAAATTATTAATAAAACTTATATAGCTCTAGATAGACTTATCAAGAAGAAAGAGAAAACACAAATTACCAATATGAGGATTGAAAGAGAGACTGTCAATACAGAACCAAAAGACATTTGAAAAGATAATAAGGGAATAGTATGAACAACTTTATGCCAATAAATTCCATAACAAATAAAATGGACAAATATCTTGAAAGACACAATATTAATACTGACACAAGAAGAAATAGATAACGAGTAGTCCTATAGGTATTACAGAAATTAAATTTGTAATTAAGAAAACTCTCCTACAAAGGAAACTCCAGGATCAGAGGGCTTCACTGTTGAATTCCATCAAACATGTAAGGAAGAAATAATACCAACCCAATACAAATTTTTTCAAAAATGGAAGAGAAAGGAATATCCCTTAAACTCTTTTTTTTAAAGACAGTATTACTCTGATGCTAAAACCGGACAAAGACATTACATAAAATAATAGACTCAAATCCCTCATACATAGAGACAAAAATTATATATACACTTATAAATGTGAGTTAAACCCGGTAACATATAAAAAGGATTGTTACACATCATGACCAGGTAAGGTTTAATTCAGAAATGCAAGGTTGGTTTAACACTCAAAACCAGTTAACATAATTCGCCATATTAACAAAATAAAGGAGAATCGCATTATAATTATGCCAATAGATAAAGCAAAAGCATTTTTAAAAATTCAGCATCCATTCACGATTATCAGCTCTCTAGGAAAAAAAGAGAGGAAACATCCTCAACTGGTTCAAGAACATTTATGGAAGGCCCACAGTTAGCACCATACTTAATGGCAAAACACTGAATGCTTTTCTCCTAAGACTGAGAGCAATACAAAGATGCCCTGTCTTACTGCTATTCAACATTCTACTAGAAGCCCTAGCCAGTGCAAAAAGTCAAAAAAAAAAGAAAGAAAGAAAAGAAAAAGCACACAGAATAGAAAGGAAGAAGTAAAACTCTATTTGCAGACAATATGATTGTGTACTGGAAAATCATAAGGCATACAAGAAAATGACCCTAGAACTCAATAAGTGAATTTAGCAAGGCTTATGCAAAGTCAATATACAAAAATAGAGTAGTATTTCTATATACTAGAAATAAACAATTGGAAAATGAAATAAAAATTACAATTTCATTTCCAGTAGCATTCAAAAGGATGAAATATTTACAATTAGTTTAATACAATATGTGCAATAGCTATACATTAAAAACTATAAAACGTTGTTGAGAGAAGCTAAAGACCTAGATAGAGAGCTATATCATATTAATGAGATGGAAAACAATATTGCTAGAATGTCAGTTTTTCCAGATTAATCTATATGTTCAACTTAATCTCCATGAAATTCCAGCAGGTTTATTTTTTGTGTGTGAAAATTGACAGGCTAATTCAAAATTTTATTTTGGAATGCAAATGACCTAGCCAAAACACTTTTTTTTTAAAGGCAAAGTCAGAGGACCTACCCTGATATCAATCCACATTTAATGCCAACTAATCCATAGAAACAAAAAGCAGTGGAGCACCTGCCTTGGTGGAAGGAGGAATGGACTGTAAGGAGTCAAGGAAACAATTGGTGGTGATGGAATTGGAATTGTTCTTTATTTTGATTGTTGTGGTGGTTTCAAGGTAGTTTCAAAATCTCTGTCAAAATTCATAAAACCGTATATTTTAAATGATGCAGTTTATTTTTTGTATACTAAACATCAATAGATTTTATTTAAAAATATCTCAGGGACTAACTGCTCCTGATTATTAAAAAATAAAGTGATGTCCTCAACTTATAAATAAAAAACAAAATTAATTCTTTTTAAAAAACACACCACAGACTTCCCTGGCGGTCCAGTGGTTAAGACTCCACGCTTCCAATGCAGAGGGTGTGAGTTCGATCCCTGGTTGGGGAACTAAGATCCTACATGCTACGTGGCATGGCCAAAACCTAAAAAAAAAATTAAAATTAAAAAAATTTTAAAATACCATAATAGTACATAATTGTCAAATTACAGAACATTGGCTTGACAGATTTTTTTAAATATTTATTTATCTGTTTGTTTGTTTATTTATTTAGGCTGCACCGGGTTTTAGTTGCAGCACACAAGATCTTCCTTGCGGCATGTGGGATCTTTATTTGCAGCATGCGGAATCTTTTTAGTTGCAGTATGCAAACTCTTAGTTGTGGCATGCATGCGGGATCTAGTTCCCTGACCATGGATCGAACCCAGGACCCCTGCATTGGGAGTGTGGAGTCTTACCCACTGGTTCACCAGGTAAGTCCCAAGAGATTTTAAACATTCCCCAAAATGAAGGAAAAAAGAAAAAAGATGTTACTAAACAAGTTTCAAGAACCAGAATACCCCTATCCCTGGGGCCATTTGTTAAAAACAAATAATAAGAGGATTAAAAAATTTTTTTTCAATTTTTTAAATTTAAAAAAATAAAAAAACCAAAATAGCTTCCACGTTCTAAGTAGTAACACTAGAATTTACAAAACAGTTAACAACGCCTTCATGATTCTGAGCAAAATGGTTATTGTAGTTAATATTATCTAGCCATATTATCATTCAAGTGTCAGGGAGGAATAAAAACATTTTCAGACATGTAAAGTCCCAACAAATTTACTTCCCATGCACCCTTTCAGGAAGTTACTTGAGGAGGTGCTCCACCAAAACAAAGGAATGAGCTGAAAGAAGAAGACGGCATCCAGTCTGAGAAAGGTAAATGGAACCCCTAGGATGTCAACAAAGGAAAAATCCCAGGATTACTGTTGGGCACTGGGCCAAAAGAGCAACCAGTCCAGATGGCAGGTCAAAAGGCTCCAGGAATGCTATTGTCAAAAAACAAAAATACATGCACACACACCCACACACACCCATATCTGACATGTTTAATTTTATTAGGAAGAGATTTACAGAACTGGAGAGGAGGTAAGGGACTTCATTCATGATCGAGTACATAGAAAACTAGAAAACCAATCAACTGACCAACCAATAACAGAAAGCTAACACTAGGGAAACAAAAAGTTGTGCAAGAAAATAAAAATGGAAATAGAAACCACAATATACCACATAACTCTGCTATGAATATTTACGTAGTCATAAAAAAGTGAACATAGAATGTTAATTTAACCAAAATTATGATACAGCTATATTGGGTATCAACTCAATATGGATGGGAAGTGTGCATCTGTGTGTAGTAGGAGTGGAGGAGGGTGCTGTGAAAACTGATTCCTTATATTTTATGGTAGAAAGTTAATAGGTAAAGCCTAAAATTGAAAGAAAAATTGTGCATTAGCTTATTATTCAGGGAGATGGAGATAAATACCAAAAGACACAGCAAAAGAGTTAAAAGGGTGACCTCTAGAGAAGTAGTAACTGGGTGTTTGTAGAGAGGGACAAGGGACTGCTTTTTTTTTTTTTTTTTTTTAAAGCCTTTTGGTTCTATGTACTTCTGTTTAACTTAGTCCAATGTGTCTCATTTGTTTTTAAGTAAACTAAATTCTAAAAGAAAAAAAATTTAATGTGATATTGACCCATTCATATTTTAAAGCATGAAGATTTATAAAGGACAGAGCAGCCAGATCATATGTTTTATAGTGGTTTTCAGAAGTCACGTTCAAAAAGTCACCTCATTTGTCATTATTGTTCTGTCAACATACATTTGTGGGCCCTAGGAGTTCCCAGCAATCTGTGCGGTGTATTTCAATCACCAAGGTGAACAACATCCCTACCTTGGAGAAGCTCAGGTTATACCAAAGTAACAAATTCTAGTGATACAAAGTGACATGTGCTGTGAAATTTATCAAGTGCTGGGCAGTCATGATGAAGGAAGGAATTAGTACTGTCTAAGGGGCTAGAGATGGTTGCAAAAGGAAGCAGATGACATATAGTACTTAAGAATTTAAGGTGATTATACAGATTTGAATATCTTAAACATATTTCAGTGCTGTGGATCATATGAAAATATATCTGAGTTCTCTAATAAAATTTGGAGCTGGGATTTAAAAGATAAAGGGATATGTTAATAGTAAAACAGGGGATCAACTAACTATTCAATACCTGAACAAAAATAAAATGATATTAAATTCTGTTGATTTTTGAAAAGGTAGCATATACTTCAGACTGAGATTTAGAATTTGTAGTTGCTTACGCTTCCATCTTTTTTCCTGTTCTAATTTAGGTTTCCAACTGTTCCAAGTTTCATATCTTTATCACAGTGACAACCTTTTTTATTTCTTAATTTGCCATTAGGAGGCTGATTGTACCACTTTGGCCTTTTTAATATTTCTAAATTTCACCAAATAAAGTGTTTTAAAAGAAAAAAAAAAGAATTTAAGGTTTTCAGGGATTGGTTAGGGGTGCTATTATGTGAACATCTGTATTCCTTCCCCTTCTACCCCTCCCTTACAACTTCCACCACCCACTCCTTTGGGACCCTTTTGCCCCCCAAGGTTTTCCTTACACACCCTTCCGTTGAACTTTCCCATGGCTCCCTTTAGTTACTTCAATCAGGTTTATGCTCAAATATCATCTCTTCAAGGACGCTTTTCTCTGGACTTATTTTAAGTATCCCCAACACCTCGTCATGCTCTGTCTTCTCACCCAAATTTTATTTGTCCTCAAAGAACATACCTACCTGACATTTTACCATAGTATACATTTATTTAGTTGTTGTTTGGTTTGTTTAGTCTCTTTTCTGGAATGGAAGTGCCACAAAAATAGGAACTTTGGTCTGTTTTTTTGCCACTATATTCCCAATGCTTAGAACAGTACCTGGAATATAGTAGGCACTCAATACCTATTTGTTGAATGAGTCAATGGGTGAAGAATGAATGTCTCTGGTCTACATCTCTCACCTGAGTGCAGACCCAAATACTCAACAGCTACCATCTTTACCAAATCACACAACCAGCTCCCTGCCAAACCATTCCCTCTGCATAGCTCCTTACAGCATCCCAAGGGCTCAAACCAGCCATTTGCAAGTCAATTCTGACATTCTCCTTTTCCCCCTTCCCACAAACATCCAAATAAATAATCACTAAACCTAGTCTGTTTTCTTGATGGCTGTCTCTAGAGTCTGTCCACTTCTCCCCATCCCCACTGCTGTTTTCTTCATTTAGATCGTCCTTGGCTCTTGACTGGATTGTTGAAACAGTTTCCTCCTAATTTACTTTCCTGGTTCCAGTCTTTTATCCCTTTAACTATCCTCCAAACTTTTATCATGATGCTTTTCATAAAATGCAAATCTGATCACATGACTACGCTACTTAAAACCTAGGCCCTTAGAATAAAGTCCACACTCCTTTGCATGGCCCCTTAAGCCCTTCACCACTGCCTCATGCTGATGTCTCCAGTGTGTCTCTGGCTATCCGTCCAGCCTGATCAGATATGCTATGTACCACTTGTCCAGCCTTTGCCCTTGGAGAGGGCTTGTTAAAACACATCCCTCTGCCTCTCTCCAATTTGATCAGGTGGCAGGGACTGAGAAACCGTCCTTCCCTGCTGGGTTCTGCCACAGCATCCTGGGCCTACCCCCATAGACTGTAAATCATGTGTCCACTCTGTGGCCCCCTGCACTAGACACAAGCTCAGGAGCACAGTGCCTGCATAGGAAGAAGATGCCTTTGTGTTCCCAGTTCCTAGCATGATGACTGACACAAAGGAGATGCTTAATAAATGTTGGATGAAGGAATGAATGCATAAATCTGTTTTTCAGAACCTGGTTTTAAAATTTCTCAGTAAAGTGCAAAATGGACTGCCGGTAGGGAGTCTGAAAGCACGCTGACTAGTTAAGAGCTAATTGACATATCCCAGACAAGATGAAGAGGACCTGGACTCAGGCAGAATCAATGGGAATGGAAATAAGGAGTCAGAATCAAGAGACTTTTGCTTCTAAAAAAACAAAAGATATTTTATGAGCAAATGCAATTGATTGAGCACTGTGTACTTTCTGAAGGATGGCTCTAGTGTTTTAAATTTAGACAAAGGCCTGGAAAGCCAGCCATAACCCGTTAGAAGCAATCAATCAACAAACCATGAAAGTGAGAAGAGGTGATTGAAGTAGACAAAGAGGTTAGCAAGGCACACAGAGTCTCTGATACAGAAATAAAGAGAGTGTTTTAACTGCTGAAGAATCAAGAGACTGACAAGAAGAGCGAAGATTTTAATGCAGAGGATGTAATAACTGGAAAAGTTTGCTTCCGCCCTTAATATAGTAACAACATTTGCAGACAGCTTACAATACCATACTGACTACGAAGTTATGCATTATACAAGCTGCCTTCCATTTTGGTGACAGAGGTATAAAAGTAAGCAAGCATATTTCTGGGATTTATTGGGGGGAAATAACTAATTTCCAGGGCATGTCATAGGATCAGTGCAGCCTCATCCACTGACCCTTGACATATCCAGAGCCATAACATGAAGGTAACACTTAGGATATCCCTAAAACATGGAAAGATTCTGTTATGATATCTGTGCTATTAGCCAAAGTGTGGAAAAGGGAAAGGAATGGATATTTCCTAGGCACCTACTACGTGTAGGACACCATGGTTTACCACCTTTACTTTTAAAAAATAAACATAAGTTACTATGCTGTCGTAACTGACTTTGGGAAATTCTTTTTGGAGATTGTTTTCTTCAAAAACAATGAAAACCTGTAAATACATTTTTTTCTAAGTAGGTAATGAATACATGTTGTTAAAAAGTTGGTAAATGAGTACAAAAAGGTAGAGTTAAAAATAAATCTCCTATCTCTGATACTGAGACACAATTACTTCTCTTTAGGACAATAACTAAAAGTAATTTGTTATGCATCCTTCCAAGAATATTCTATGCATATGTACAATTTTACATAATTCATTCAAAATTTGTTCAATATACACTGAACACAAACAGCTTACTATACATCTGTTCTGTGTTTTATTTTTTTCACTTAATATATATTGGAGAGTTACCCATCTTGGTACAAATTAGTCTCACTCCTTTTTCTGGTCACATAACATTCCACTCTGTGGGTGTATCATGTGTTATTTAGTGAAGCCTCTGTTAATGAATATTAAGGATGTTTCCAGGTATTCTTTATACATACATAATCTCTCATACATGCAAATAGAACAGTGTATGTTATCACTGTTCATATGTGAACAACATACATAATTTTAAATGTTCTGGCAATCATACTAAAAAAAGTAAAAGAGACAAGTAAAATTGTTACTAATGTATTATATTTAACGCATTATATCCCAAATATTATCATGTCGACATGTAAGTCATTATTAAAAAATATATAATGAGATATTTTACATTCTTTTACTTGCCATAAGTCTTTGGAATTCAGTGTGTATTTTATGCATAATGTATATCTCAATTCAGATGAGCCACACTGCAGGTGCTCAGTAATCAGATGTGGTCACTGGCTGCTATATTGGACAGCACAGGTATATACATTCCTAGAAGCAGAATTGCTCAGAAGAGTATGTGCTTAAATGTTATGGTCATTGCCAAATTGCCTTTCAGAGAAGTTGTACCTGTATACATTCCCCTCAGGTGACAAATAGTATATCACTGAGCTTTGATTTGCATTTACTTTATTACACATGAGGTTGAGCATCTTTTTGTATGTTTAAAAGCTATTTATATTTCCTTTTCTGTGGATTATTTTTATTTCCTTTGTCCATATTCTTTTCTACTGGATTGGTCTTTTTCCCCACAGATATGAGAGAATGAAAATAATCCCTTTATGTGTTATAAATGTTGCAAACAGTTTACCCTCTTTGGCTTTGGTTATGGTATTATTTTGCCATGCAAAAATGTTTACATTTTATGCAATTGAAATATCAATCTTTATAGCTTCTGAATTTTATCATGCTTATAGAAGTCTTCCTTTCTCTAAGATTATTTTTTAAATCTTTTCCATAACCTCTTCTAATCCTCACAATAAATTTATGAAACTGGTGTCATTACTTCCACTTTACAGATGAGAGGATGGATGCTTAGAGAAATCTTAAATAAATTGCTTAAAGACACCCAGCTAAAAAACAACAGAGCTAGGATTCAAATCCAGTCTATCTCTAAAGACTATGCTTGCTCTTTTGACTAGACTGTTAGGTTCAAAGTAATCTGTTTTAGGTGTCTTACTATTGTCTACTTCTTTTAATCCTAGTGCTATATTAAACATACCATTATTATCAATAACTAGAACATTGCATTACTCTAACCCCATATTCCCACAAAATTCCAGATAAACAGAAACTAGCAATTTCAATATTAGGGGAAAGAAACCAAGGATAATCAACTGGAGTGCAGGAATCAGGGGAGGCTAGCCCATGGGGGTGATGACATCTGATCATTGCCATAAAGGCAAGATAGAAATTGGTCATGGAGAGAAAACAAAAATATAAAAATTCACTGAGATTGAACAGAAAATATTCAGGAGTTCACTTTTGGGGACTGAAAGGGAGAACAAATAACAAACTTCAGTGAGACTGCAAAGAGCCTTGACTTCCAGACCAAAGGGCTTAGACATTTTTATACCAGCAGTTTGAGTCACTGATAGATTTTGGAAAAGGTACTGACATGATGGGAATTATGCTTCAGAAAGATTAATCTGGCTGGATGTGTAAGAGCTACTGGAGAGAGAGCTGGGGGGAGAGTGAGAAAGAGGAGAAAGGAGAAGATCATTAGGGTCCTGGAGAGGAAAATCAACCCATCTCATTATTGGATTACATGATTGTGCTGTATTCCTCTAACTCGCCCTTTTCACCAAATTTCACTCCAAATGACAACTTGGGTTGTTTTCAGAATTCTAATGTGTCCTTAAAAGACACGGATTTTTACCCCTTTAAGCTCAGAGGCAAATTCAAAAGAGAACTTCCAAAAATGTCTTGTGCAGTAACATCACTGCTAGGATAAATGCACAGACTCCCAAAGTGAACACCTTGAAAAACTTCCCAGTGTTTTTATTTTTAAAAAAATAAGTCACTTTATAATCTTATCTCATACCAAAACCAAATTTCAATTACCATAAGGGAGAAAAAAGTCTTCCTTTTTAATGTGTGACTTTTAGGGAATACATACATCTTAATCCATATGTTTAGTTAATAGGCAAGCCTCTTCAAAATGAAGACTAGTCTATGGGAACTCATCTTAGTTTTTTAATCAGTATCTGTGACAGCTGAGTCTAAAAGACTGACTGAGTTTCAACTGCCAACTGGCTTCTACCAGCATCATTCAACAGATTGTAGACATCTGTTATTTCTGGTCACCCTCCATTCCTACCCTAGATTCTGGGAACAGCACCTTTTCCTCTTCCTTCTTTTGGATCTATTCCTACATCCTCAAATCATGTGATTCTGGTGGTATCACCATTCACGATACCTGCTGCCTGGCTTAAGAGTGGGCTCGTGACCCTGGCTGGCCTGACCAATCAGAGTCCTTCCCAGCAAGCTGTGTATTCTGAAGTGGGGAAAGAGACGTTTCCTCTTTCCTCTGGATTTACAAGGCTGAGAAAATATGAGCCCAGAGCCACCTATAGTTTGTCTCCCTCCATGGCCAGGAAGTCTGTCGGTAGTAGAAGAGAACAAGACCAAAACAGAGGACAGATGTGTAAATGAGGGGTTATGCGTAGAGATGGGGAGAAAATGATACTATTATTATTTAAGACTCTGGATCTTCCCTTCTCCCCATTCACATGAACCAATAAATTGCTTAAGCTGATTTGAGTTTCTAGTACTTGCGATCAAAAGAGACCTAATTGCTGCTCTTACACATTAGTTCCAATATATTCAATCTGACTTCAGTCTTTACCTCATTCAATCCCTTTGAAGTCCATGTCTTCATTAGCTCTGTTCTCTTTCTTACTCTATTCTCTTAGCTTTTATCCCACCTCTCTGGCCCCTCCATCTTGGTCTCCTTCTGCACTTTGCCCTCTGGATTTTCATGCTATGCCTTTCTTCCTGTGAGATTGCATTAAAACTCACGGCTTCAAAAACCATTCGTACTCTATTTATTGTATATCAGATATCCCACAAGCACCTCACACCTAAAGGGACTGCAGAAAGACTATTGTTTTTGATAACAAACCTGTTCCTTCTCCTACTATATTCTGCATCTCAACCAGTTAACTCATCACCCATCCAAAAGACCAAACCATAATCCCAAGAATCATTGTAGAATCCTCCTCCCCTATCTTCTCATTCCCTCCATATTCTATCAGTCATTAGATCATATAGATTTCACTTTCTAAGTATCCTTCAAATTAGTGTCTACTTTTTACCTTAACATTCCCCTACCTTAGTTCAAACTATCTAGTCTGGGATGTTACTGTTACCTCCCAGTGAGTCATCTTGCCTCCAGATCTGTTTCTTTACAGTGTATGTTCCCTACTATTGCCAGGGCATCTTCCTACAAAGTAAATATGATCACTTCACTCCTTTCCTGAACATGCTTCAGGGAATGACTCCCATAGCTTTTAGGATAAAGTTCTAACTCCTTAGCTCAGTACACACAGACATTTGTCAGTCACCAAATGTTTATTAAACACTTACCATGTCCCAAGTGCTATGGTAGATGCTGTAGTTGCAGAAAACAAAACAAAAACATGGTTTCTGCGTAAAAGAGCTATTAGTTTTGCTTATGTTTTGCAAATAGGCTTAAAGTTCTTCGGAGAAAGTCACCAAAAAATGTGATGGAAATTTACAACACAAATGCTGTGATTCAAGCTTTCTTCACTTTTTTCTAATTCCATGAAAAAACATCAAATACATGATCCAAGAGACCTCCACCTGGGTTATTTGCCTACTACAGACCCACTCTTACTTTAAGCCATTTTGTTTGAACTGTGATAAGGCCCTTCTAGAAAAGATTAAAGGAAGATTCAGCCCAAAGAGTGACTTTTTACATTTCTTATACCTACTGATAGATATTAGCACTCAAAGGGACTTGAACACCACAGCCTTGAACTTCTATATTTCGATGGAAAGTGCTTTGTCTGATTGTATCCGTGTAAGGTTCACCTTTGGGTGAGGTAGCTGTCCTGTGCTTTCTAAACACAAAATAAAAGATGTTCTATATCACTTGGTTTCTAATAACATGCCATAGGCTTTGCTGCCACATTGTGGGGTTGTACTACCTAACTGGTTTGGTGCATGCTTCCCATCTACTACAATAAAGGTTTTAAGTTTGCTTTATGTGTACGGCTTGACTTTGAATAAGAACAGCTGCTCTCATTTTAAACTAAAGAAAAAACTAGGAATTATATCAGAGGGAACAATCCTTCACCTGATGACCTAATGGATTTTTTTTTTCCCTTGAAATTTCCATGAGTCTAGACGCATCTTTTGTGAAGAAAAAAATGCTTCCTGGCTGTTAATTTGACAGCTGGAAATTTTTGCTCTGGTTCACCTGGACTTTCATCACTGATTTCAGCTTATGAAGAGGGGAGAGTTGCCTCAGAGAAACTATTTTTGAAGGCTGACTAATAATGGTCTGAGGGTGACTCATGATGCAGGAACGTATGCACTAAGCAGATTGTTGAAAAGAAAAAAAGTTGTTTGATATATTTCCTCTCCTTGCTGAAGTACTGACCAGAAAAGGGCTTCTTGGGTACTAGTAAAATTCTATTTCTTTATCTGGGTGCTGCTTACTAGGTTCAATTTGAAAAAATTCATTGAGGTATATACTTAGGATTTGTGCAATTTTCCGTACGTATGTTACACTTCAGTAAAAAGTAAACAACAACCAATAACCCTGCAACATTTCCACCCAACCTGGACAATATGCAGACATACATGCATGCACGTGAGCGCACGTGTGTGTGCATGCACACACACACACACACACACTCATGCTCCCTCTTCACGCAAAGGGATTATTTTCCCAAGAGCATCTCTTTCTTTTCTATTGGACTATAACTTATCTTTCTTCTTTATTAGACTCTAAATTCCTTGAGAGTAGGACAAATGTCTTGTTTAGTTTGTACTCTATCAGAGCTAGCACAGAGAAGGTACTTGGTAAATATATGCTGAAGGAATAAATAACAAAACTAAAGAAACTAGGAACAGGTTTTAATGTCTCAGAAGAGAAATACAATAAATTAGCATTCTTTGCATTGTAAAAGACAATCACAGGGCTTCCCTGGTGGCGCAGTGGTTAAGAATCCACCTGCCAATGCAGGGGACATGGGTTTGAGCCCTGGTCCGGGAAAATCCCACGTGCCGTGGAGCAACTAAGCCCGTGCACCACAACTACTGAGCCTGCGCTCTAGAGCCCACGAGCCGCAACTACTGAAGCCTGCGTGCCTAGAGCCCGTGCTCTGCAACAAGAGAAGCCACCACAATGAGAAGCCTGCGCACCGCAACTAGAGAAAGCCCGCGCGCAGCAACAAAGACCCAACGCAGCCATAAATTAATTAATTAATTAAAAGACAATTACGTCCATGACTATCTTAGACATTGGCCAGGTTCTACAGGCAGTTTGAATCTCATAATCCTGGCAAGTATTAAATGCAATGTTTCATCAACCAAACCAGCCTATTCCTCAGAATTACCAGATAAATGTCAGGAAGAATAAGGTCTCTTGTTATTTAAGGACTGCCTTTAAAGGGTGTTGTAGCTGCGGTACTGTGGGGCAAGATGGATGGGCTTAGAATTGGGGCGGGGGACATAGCACACAGCACTGCCTCCACCCCTTAATTTATGTCATGAGAAGAGTCACTGATATTAGAGGAACCTGACCTGTCATGTACAGTTTATAGTTTTTTTGTTTGCTTTTATAACCTTTATCTTGAAAAAAAAATCCATGCTTAGACTATTGAAGAATCAATAGAATAGAATGTTTTTCTATTCTATTGAATGTTTTTAAATGTTTCTAGTTGAAGATCTTCGTTACTGTTTTTATATTAGGTTTTTAGAAAGGCCCTCTGGAATAACGGATATCAATGCCATGCTTTGAGAAGCAGGGGTGGAATGGTAATGTATTAGTTTTGTGTTTCTGTTTAACAAATTACTTTGGAAAGTAACGGCTTGACACACAATAAATACTTTTTATTTCTCATAGTGTCTGTGAGTCAGGAATTTGGGAGCAGCTATGTTGGGCATATTGAGGCTCAAAAGATTAATTAACCAGTCTAAAGATATACAGTTAATAAATAGCAGGGCCAGGATTTGGAAACAGGTTTTCTGACTCTTAATGACCAAGAATGACACAAGTGGCTGGGATACCAGTTAGGAAGCTATTGCAATAGGTGAGGCAAGAAGTAACTTGGGACAGTTGCAATTTACAGTACAAGTACAAGTGGAAATATTTTGGCAGCCAATTGCAGAACTATGCTGAGAGCCAGGCAAGAGGGCCTCCTGCCCCGGGCACAGTGCTTT
The DNA here is from genome assembly GCF_949987535.1 of Balaenoptera acutorostrata. Classification (NCBI taxonomy): domain Eukaryota; kingdom Metazoa; phylum Chordata; class Mammalia; order Artiodactyla; family Balaenopteridae; genus Balaenoptera; species Balaenoptera acutorostrata. The sequence goes on from NC_080074.1 coordinate 24,993,141, forward strand.
AGAAAGCTGTACTCTGGGCACTCCCCTTCCCACAGAGCAAGATCCATAGGCCTAAGAAGACTGGCCTGCTGGAGCCCACACTCCCCCCTTTAACCTCAGGTGCACAGAACCATAGAATTCCCTGTCTAGACTGCCCTCAGCTCATATCCAGAACCTTCATGGGATTCTTTTCCAGGTTCTTGCAGTTGAAGCCAGAACTTGCTATTTGTATACACAACTCAGCCCAGAGAAGTGGCCACAGTTGCCTAGTTGCCAAAGGTTTGGACAGAACTTCATAGTCAGGCAGGGCGAGGGGAGGGTGGCGGGGAACATGCACGTGTATGAGGCCTATCACAGTGCTGGGAGGCCCCAGGTGCAAAAAGAGCAAGGAGACAGGCCACAGCTGGGGGCATCTCACCTTGTACAGCCAAGTTCCTGCACAGCCCCTCAAGGAATCTGAGAATCCTGCATCCACATCGGGCCTTCCAGGTCATGATGTAAGTGTATTTGTCAAGTTAGGATGACAGAATATATTTTAGCTTAAAAAAATTATAGCTTGACTTATAACTTTTAAGTATTTGAATATATGCTCTATTTATACCCTGGTTGATTGAATATGATCATATTGGAGATTTATTTTTCTGACAATATTTTTGCCCAGATAATCTCCAAATTCTCCTACTATGAGCCCCTAGAAATGCTGGGTAAATGTAACAAATATTCCTTTAAGTAATAAGATTTCTTATTCTAAGAAATCCCCAAAGAAGGAAAGGGAGAAATGAAATCCAAGGTAGAGAGAGTATGAGCTGATTCTGTAGCCTCCCTGGATGAAGCATTTGGTTTGGTTAACCTAAGGGTGTAGGTTTTAATAACTGTGAGGCCTGGGACTGAAGAGAGTGGCAAGTTAGAACAAAGATCCTTGCATAAAGCTGAGATCCTCAAAAGACTGTGTGGCTGGCAGAAAAATGGCTCCACAAAGAGTTCCATATCCTAATGCCAAGAATCTGTGGATATTACCATAAATGGTAAAGGAGAATTAAGGTTGCTAATCAACTGACCTTAGAATAACAAGGTTATCCTGGGTTATCTGAGTATTCTCAGTGTTATCACAAGGGTCCTTAAAAATGGAGGAAGAGTAAATTGATACAGCCACTATGGAGAACAGTATGGAGGTTCCTTAAAAAACTAAAGGTAGTACTACCATACGACCCAGCAATCCCACTACCAGGCATATACCCTGAGAAAACCGTAATTCAAAAAGAGTCATGTACCACAATGTTCATTGCAGCACTATTTACAACAGCCAGGACATGGAAGCAACCTAAGTGTCCATCAACAGATGAATGGATAAAGAAGATGTGGCACATATATACAATGGAATATTACTCAGCTGTAAAAAGAAAGGAAAATGAGTTATTTGTAGTGAGGTGGATGGACCTAGAGTCTGTCATACAGAGTGAAGTAAGTCAGAAAGAGAAAAATAAATACCATATGCTAACACATATACATGGAATATAAAAAAAAAATGGTTCTGAAGAACCTAGGGGGAGGACAGGAATAAAGACGCAGACGTAGAGAATGAACTTGAGGACATGGGGAGGGGGAAGGGTAGGCTGGGACGAAGTGAGAGAGTGGCATTGACATATATACACTACCAAATGTAAAATAGATAGCTAGTGGGAAGCAGCCGCTTCCCCCTTAAAATTTCCTAATCATAGTAAATAAAATGTCAAACAGAAGTTCACACCCCTAGAGAATCAGCTACCTACCTTGGACATGTTAGTCAATGCCCAGCACTCCACTGATAAGACACCCAGTAATCTTTTTTTGCCCATTTCCAACTTTTGGATAATTTTTTTTAACATCCCAAAGGTTTAAAAAGACCCCTAATAAACTCCATTTACACATTTATTAACACAAAAATTAGCCCTTCATTTTACTCCATGGGTCTTTCTCAGAATAACTTTAAAGAGAATAATACTTCAGTTGGTAGTAAGAAATAATACGATCAGACTACTCAAAATTGGTATAGCTAAGGTATAACAGGCTTTCGTTTTATCATAAAAATTAACATCAATGCCACAACACTAGTGAATGTTTGCAAAGATTACTACATCTTTCCTGCCACTTTCAATCTAGTCTCCCTACTGCAGCCACGGAGATCTGAAATGCAAACATAACTGCTACTTCCTGGCTGCAAGTCCTCTGTAGCTTTGTTACCAAAAGCTCGGCCTCTCTGTACACGGGTGCCAAAGCAAATCTCGGAGACAGAGTTTTGGGTGAAGTAGAAAAGGATAGCTGGACTTACCTGGTGGCGCAGTCGTTAAGAATCTGTCTGCCAATGCAGGGGATACGGGTTTGAGCCCTGGTCTGGGAAGATCTCCTATGCCACGGACCAAATAAGCCCGTGCACCACAACTACTGAGCCTGAGCTCTAGAGTCCGCAAGCCACAACTACCGAAACCTGCGTGCCTAGAGCTTGTGCTCCGCAACAAAAGCCACCACAATGAGAAGCCTGCCCACGGCAATGAAGAGTAGCCCCCGCTCGCCGCAACTAGAGATAGCCCGCGCGCAGCAACGAAGACCCAATGCAGCCAAAAATAAATAAATAAATTTATAAAAAAGAAAAAAAAAAAAAGATAGAAAAGGATAGCGTTATCGCTCTGCCAGGCAAAGGGAGACACACCGGGCTTCTACCTCGAAAAACTGTGTCCCAACCCAGGAGGATTTGATGAGGGGTTTTATAACAATGGTTCAAAGGTAGGGTCTCTGACAAGATTAGGGTGTGAGCAGGGCTTGCACTCCCTTAATCTCGCCTCAGGTCTCCTAATCTTGATGAGCTTCTCTGGTCCTTTGAATCTGGCCTCAGCTGGTTTCTGGGCTGCTCCTCCCTTGATGAGCAACTGTCCGAATCTGCAACTCCGGGAAGAACATGAGGCTGGAGTCCTGCCTACAAGAAACGGGGGGCAGGGCTTCCCTGGTGGCGCAGTGGTTGAGAATCCGCCTGCCAATGCAGGGGACACGGGTTCGAGCCCTGGTCTGGGAAGATCCCACATGCCACGGAGCAGCTGGGCCCGTGAGCCACAACTACTGAGCCTGCGCATCTGGAGCCTGTGCTCCGCAACAAGAGAGGCCGCGATAGTGAGAGGCCCGCGCACCGCGATGAAGAGTGGCCCCCACTTGCCACAACTAGAGGAAGCCCTTGTGCAGAAACGAAGACCCAACACAGCCAAAAATTAATAATAATAATAATAAATAAATAAATAAAATTTATAAAAAAAAAAAAAAAAGAAAAGAAACGGGCGGCAAAAGGGCCTCCATGCCTGGGAGGCCCACAGGGCCTCACTCGGTTTCAGCTTTCACAATTCCTTAATATGCCCCATACAGTAATTTGTGACCAGATGCCTCTCTAGCCATTCCTCTTACAGCCCTGACCCCAGTACCCAGGCTTGTGCTGCACCAGCAAAATTGAACTTCTTTCCATTTCTGGAAAAGCCACCCTCCATTTTGCCTTGAGGTGTCCAAATTATACTATTGTCTTAGTCTAGACTGTTTCCCTCCACTTCCAGCGGCTACTTCTTACTTGTATATCTATACCTAGGATTAGTTTAAAAATTGCCTTAGCCCAGGTTTCCCAGACAACAGAGTTTAGGGCCAGAAATCAGTGCTGGTACCTTACAGAGGAGGCAGGGAGGGATAATCTTAGGGCGAGTAAGTGGGGGGAAAGACTTGAGTGAAGGAAGAAAGGATGTGAACTATCTTACCACACTGGCTACTGTTTCCTGATGAGCCTGGAAGAGATACATCAGTTTGCTCAGCAAATGTGTTTGTTGAGTATTTAGAAATCCTCAAGGTGACTGTACAGAGAAACAATGCCTCCGACTGAGAGGAAGGGAGAAGGGGAATCTGTGTGCCCCGACCCCATCTGCCTCTTGCTTCCCACTGGACAAAGTCCACCCTCTTTTAGGTCATGTCATCTGGCCCGTTCTGAAGCCTCTCAGAATACCGGATTCCATATCCCACAGTGTAGTGTCTAGGGGATCAAAATATGCCACCCCAAAATATGCTGCTTAAGCATAAGGGTTATTTTGAGCTAAAAGCATTTGAGATTCAGCAGATGCAGAAAGAAGCCTTCCCAGAGCTTCTCTTATCTATCAAAGAGCAGGAACTTCTGAGAAATGAGGACTACCAATAAATCCCCTCTCCCAGGGAAGTGTATGGCCGTGAAGAAGATAAAAGTTGGCACCGAGATGGCCTGAACAAACAAAATATATTCCAGTGGTTTCCCCCATATATTTACTTTCCCCCAGTTTGCTACCCTTGGAAAACTTAACCTTTTTTTTTTTTTTTGTCTTGTCATTTCTCTAGGAATTTATCATCCTTTGTTAAGATGCTCTGTAAGCCCAAGTTCTAACCACCCCTTTGAGTTACTTGTCACTGAGTTTCTCCCATGTGTATGCATGTCACACACGTTAATACATTCTGTTTTTCTCTTGTTAATCTGTCTTTTGTCATCTAGTTCATAGAGCCTTAGTCAGTGAACCTAGAAAGGTAGAGAAAAAAGTACTTTTTTTCCCCTCCCCTAAAAGTGTTTCCAGAGTGAGGGGATAAATGTGCTAGTTTGGGTGCTCTGAGCAGCAGATTCAGGGCTGGATTCGATGTCCAAGATATTCATAGGGTGAAAGAACTATGAGGGAAATGGGGGAAGGAAAAAAGGTGGAGAAAGCATAGGGATGTAAACCATGATGGAGACAGGGAAGGAGGTTCTAAGAAAGTTTCAGTCAGGATGATGGGGAATCGCAGGGCCAAAGTCACCTCTCACAGGAGTCCCACGTCTCATGGGGACAGGCCTGCCTCAGTATCCCTGTGTTGCTTAGTTACTGGCTGAGAGCAGTCTGGGGAAGCAGGGCAAATTTCTATTCTCGTTATCAGAAAACAACTTTTACTGCATATAAAAACAAATTTAAAAATTACATATGTGGCTATTCCCACTTTATGCAAGGATTTTCAGAATAGAATCTGAATAGATTTTCAGAAATCTTTTAAATGTGACTGAGAGGAACATCTCTAAATATTCTAAAGTTTGAGCAGTGCAAACCAAACTCAAAATTAGAATCTTTATGTCAAACTCAAAGTAACAGTCAAACTTAAACTAAAAACCATCTTTCAGTATGCAATATTAGGTGAGTTGGCCCACCATTAGAGTAAACTTGGCTGTAATTCCATCTTCTCCCATGTCCTCCCCCAAGGCTCTGTAGGTTAGTTTCTATCTCTTGCCAGCTCTGTGTTAATTCCAGCATTCTGGGATTGGAATGTGGTTTCTGTTTTTATATCACCTTTGGATCGGAATTCCCCGGTCTCTGAATTAATTCAGTTTATGGATCATCTTCCCTCCTGCACCCTAGTCCGGGACCAGTCTTCTCTGATTTCCACATTGATGTCTGTCTTTCACAGAAGGCATCTGTGTGTGGAGCAAGGGAAGGGGCTTTAAGTCTCTCTGTTGCTTCTCACCCTTTTCCCCTCAGGGTTGTTTCTTTTCCTACTCCGCCTTTCCATTGGTCTCCCCAGTAAATTAATTCCCCTTTAGCTTTTCCTGTAAAACAATTTAGACCACTACCTCCTCCTTGCTCAGGGCTTCCATTTACTTATACTTAATAT